>NW_025319001.1:665375-998063 GCF_016746245.2 Drosophila santomea
TTTCCCTTAGCCATAAGAAGCTTATAAATGCGATTTGGCATAGAGTCTGCTAAATTTTGGAGAGTTTCATTGCTTATTAGCTCCCACTCTGCAACCAAAACGTCTTTTAATTGTCTGATATTGTCAAACTGCCGTCCATTCATATAAATTCTTGCTGAAAGAATTCCCCAGAGGTCCTTAATAGGGTTTAAGTCCGGACTAATCGCTGGCCACTCCAGAAGTGGTATAGATTTTGAAGAAAAAAATGTTTTTGTAGCACATGATGTATGGATTGGAGCGTTGTCCTGCTGAAAAGTCCAGTTATCGGCGTAAAGCTCCGTTGCAAAGTCTATTAATTCTTCTTCCAGCAACTGGGTATATATCTCGGAGTTTGTTTTGGTTGGAATAAAACAAATGCGAGACTTTCCTGCATATCCAAAAGCAGCCCAAACCATCAGTGATCCGCCGCCAAAGTTCCTTTTGTGTCGTGTCTCTCGGGGATGTCGTAAATCACGCCAATACTTATGACACCCATCTGGGCCATCCTTTTTCTCATCCGAAAATATAACACTGCGTAATTCTTCGGTGCAAAATTTGTATTTTTCGGCCAATGACAAACGTGTGCTTATGTGACGTGGTAGTAGCATTGGTACAGGCAACCGAGAGCCTGCCAAAAGCTGATGAACCCGTCTCCTAGACACTTTGAGCTTCAAATGGCGCTTAATGTCGTTACATTTGCTTGTTAACAATGGTACTGGGTCTGCCACTGCGTTCGGCTTTTCCATAAGATTCCACTCGGGAAGCTATTTCAGAAATTTTGGCGCCACTTTCGCTCAAACCCATAATCAGACCGCGCTCTTCGGCAGACAAGTGTGTTCCACGAGGCATTCTTAGAAAAAAACTGAATTTTTTATAGTGTTACATGCGATTAATTGATTACTTACATATTATTTTTGTGTAATTAATTTATTTTCTTTAGAATACAGTCAATTAACACCAATTTACTCGATCCAAATAACACGCTGATTGACAAATGCGCACAAGCTTTTGTGTTCACATATACTTATTTCCTAAGAAAAAAAAATCGCGGCACACAATTTTTCTATAACGGTGCTACGAATTGTGAGCAAAGAAGAATTTTGCATTTGCATTGTAAGAACAGAAGGCAAGAGTAGAGTATTGCATACCAATAATAGATTAAAAGCTACGATTATAGAAGATATAGGCTCATAAACAGTAAAAACAAGAGAGAACGCTATAGTCGAGTTCCCCGACTATCTGATACCCGTTACTCAAGTGCGAAGGAGTGTCTTCAACTCTGACAGTTTTTGGCGGTTTGTGGGCGTTGGAGTGGGCGTGGCAAAATTTTTTTTGGCAAATTGATAGAAATTTACAAGACTAATACAAAAATGAAAAAATATCAAAAAATTTTTCAAAAGTGTGGGCGTGGCAGCTTTGGGCGGTTTGTGGGCGTTAGAGTGTGCGTGGCAACATGAATCGACAAACTTGCGCTGCGCTCATACGAACGGACAGACGGACGGACAGAGAAAGATCGACTCGGCCATTGATCCTGATCAAGAATATATATATATATATATATATATATATATATATGTATATATAACGGGAATTAAAACTCAACAAAAGAACAGAATAGCATAGGAGACATTTTTTTATAAATATATTTTGTACTCTATATTTAAATAACTTATAATTTTTAGTTAAAACGTAAGATAACACTAATTAAGATTTCATAAGTGGAGAACTTTGAAAACAATTCGAACATAGCGCAAATATAATGTAGAAGCGATTTTCACGAGTTCGCGAAAAAAATATTTTTGTGACACACACGGCAGGTGGCTTTTCGGCGTTTAAGTCTTTCTTGTAACAGTAGCAGCTCGTTGGAAGCGCTTTCACCGATGAATGCCGCAGCTACAAAGAGTAAAACAAAGAAAAAGAAAACTTAAAACATCTAAACATTCGGTTTAGAGTACCAAAATGCAAACGACCAGCCTTCAAATTGTTTTCAAAAAGAAATGACGTTAGATTTGGATTTGAAAATGCAATAGGGAACACCTGGGAAAATCTACGAACTTCAAAAAAGGAACTTAATTGTTTCATTGATTGTATGTATGTTTTTTTTTGTCCAGCCAAAATTAATATTCATTTAATTTTATTTTTTTAGAGAATTAATTATAATGCATTCTGAATAGATTTTTTTTAGTTAATGCAGTTCCGGTAAAATGGACAAAGGGGTCGTTAGAAAAGCCGGGAAGGAACGACCATAGGTAGTGTGGGCAGGCCACTAACGTTGTTCGTTACACACTACAGACAATAATGATACGAAGATATAGATCATAGAAAAGAGGATGTAGCCCAAATGGCTGAGGAATTAGGAATTAGCACCCCAGTTGCAACAGTATGAGGATGGTGCCTACTTCTGTTTGGAGGCCAACATGGCGTTTGAACGACCAAGTACGTGGCAGGTGAAAATTAAAATTAAATTTTTAAAAAGGAATAATTTGAAAATTTTATGAATATGTAAATATGTTGTCATCTAAATCGCTAGAAAACAATATTGACCCCATAAAATGTCAATTTAAATTGCAGCAAGAGAGAACGATATAGTCGAGTTCCTCGACTGTCAGACCCCTTACTAAGCTAAAGCGATCGAAAAGGAAAACATTCTTTTAACATTCCAACAAAAGAGTTTTCAATCAAAAATCACACAGACACTAACCTCGCGCCCAAAATTAAGCACAGTGTAGCCCTGGGATTCCCATGCAGTTGGCCACACTAAGCAAACCAATTGATCCGTGCAGCCCTGGAATATCGATAACACGTTATCGGCCACACTAAACATACCAGCTGACCAAGGCAACTGGACGTTCTCGACAGTGCGTTGTCGG
The DNA here is from genome assembly GCF_016746245.2 of Drosophila santomea. Taxonomy (NCBI): domain Eukaryota; kingdom Metazoa; phylum Arthropoda; class Insecta; order Diptera; family Drosophilidae; genus Drosophila; species Drosophila santomea. The sequence goes on from NW_025319001.1 coordinate 668,264, forward strand.
AAATTGCCCACAATCGTACGACCTGGGCACACTAGCTGTGGGCTATATAATCAGCGCAAAATCCAAGCTAAGCTTAGTCACGTTTGTACGGCAATAGAGGAACATCAGAAGTAGCAGTTGTGAAATATGTAATCGTATCGATGATATATCAAATTTAAAAAATGTTTGAAAGGGGTAAAAGCCAATAGATATCGCCACTACAATGTGCATGTCTAATCTAATCTCTTTATCTTTAATAGTTTCCGAAATCTCCATTTTCATGCGGACATGCCGAGATCGACTTGGCTATTGCTCCTGATTATGAATAAACAAAATAATTGAGTTTTATAAAAGGATTTAAATTCTATAATAACTAAAATTAAAAGTCATTTGGAGTAAATTCTTCTTTAAATTTCACCAGAACAGATAGGACTTACCTCATAATACTGGTCAAGTTTTAGATCTTAGGAAATGTAACGAACCGCTACACTGATACAAAATACAACAGGCCAGATGTTAAATCGAGATTTGAGCGCATAATTGTCCGGCTTGGCTCGTCGACGACGGGTGTGATCTTGTGATCTTGCTCAGATCTCGGAATGCCTATACATAATTTCAATAAAAGATAGTTGCGTGCGACAATAAACTAATAATAATAAGCTGCAAAAAGACAAATACTTTCACTTCGGCTGAACCCTCTCACCTCCTCGGATGTTATGGAGGCATTTTTCTTGCCCACCCTACCTATGGTCGCTCACACCCACAGCGCTGAACAGCCTGAGCGACCCCTTCTGCATGTGCTACCCTACATCACCAAGCAAAGCTAGCTGCGCCCACTTCAAAATTTCTTCAGAACATTATAACATTTTTATTACAAGCTAAAAGGAAATGAATAACTTAGACTAAACAATAAACACATAATATAAATATTGAAATTATTTTTCTTTGAATTGCTGAATGAAATCGAAGGGAACGGCAATTCGAAATCGGATTTAGGTTCATCGGCAAAATTTTATGAACATTTAAAAAGAATATTGCCGCTGAAAGGGCATGCCTTTATTTTTTATATGCAAAAACAATTACTAGTGCCAAGCATAAAAGCTTTTAGCTCGGATACTGTTTTATCATCGTCACTTCTCCATTATCAATTTGGCACTCACCGCACTATCCACATCCACAGACGAAAGCGCTTTCCTCGTCTCTTAGAATCCGAAGCCTATGACTCTGGCACGTATCTGGTCCTTCCGAAGCGTCATCATCACTCTAGGGACAAAGCTTGTAGTGGAATCCATACTTAGAGTGGATCAGTTTCTTATCTTCCAAATCCTCCATTTCTTGGTCGTCTCCATTGCCTCGTATAAGATCATTTAAAACTTCCTGCGTCGCCGCTCCAAAAGGAAAATCGCTCCACTCAAGAGACGCAAATTTACTGGCAATTAATTTTTGTAGTGAGAATAGATGACATAGAAGGGTCAAATACTCCTCTTAAGAATCGATCTACTGAATCCTCTAAGTCGGAAGCTTCCACATAATCTTTAATTACTACGACATCAGAGTCTTGGATTAACCCATTAACGTAACATTTATTTCATTTACTGAGTCGCCCAACCGACGGAGGGGCGCTGCTGTGTATCGCACGGCTCGAATCGCGGGAAGATAGACGGGATATAAAAAACAGTAAAGGACGAGGAAATATTTGTATACTAGTAAGATCTAAGAACTTGTTAAATACGTTAGTATTGATAGTATCAGAATTAGAGATCATAGGATAGAATCTATTATAGTCAGAACATAATACTCTGTAGGGATCATGCAACTCATAATTAGATCTACATTGATTTAAAATTAACGGTACACTTTAACGGTGTTTTTATGCAGCAAATTAAGTGTTCAACATAGCATATTATTATTATGCATATTTATGGGCCATTTGTTGTCAATTCATATTGCGAATTATTTGTCGATTATTCGTTGCTTAATATTTAATGTGGATTAAATTTAATTTCGATTATCAAAAAACAGATGTACTTATTTTAAAAATTTTATTAAGTAGCTGGAATATACGGGAACGACGGTTTTTTAACGGTTTTATGATTATATGATTTTTTATATATACGTATACACGACCCTATAACCAGTTTGTTTGATATTTCTAAATATTTCTCAACTAAGAATCCAACCACCAGTTACCTTCCCAGAAAATTGAGGACACAGTAAGGTGCATAGCCTTGATCAGAAATCTCACCCCCACCCTTGCGATCATCCTTATGACTGCTTGTGTGCGCAGGTACACCCCCTTCCAAGATTGCTTGTGCGCACCCCCTTCCAAGATTGCTTGTGCGCGAAGAAGTGCAATTGTAATTTTTATGAAAAGTAGTATTTTTAATTTCAGAAAAGCATACCATTGGAAAGGGCTTGAAAAATCCTTTCCAATGACACCCAACTTCTTTTTTTTTTTTTTTAGAGAGGGATCCCCATAGCATATACCGAATCGGCGGTTTTGGCCTGTTTTCGGGTAGTAGTGGGAATATACGGGAGCGAGCGTCTTCACAGCAGTCGGCCCGTTTGGCGCTGAGGAACACAAATGTAAAGTTATCTCTCAAACCTATTTAAAATTATAAGCAACTCTTCTGAACATAAATATCTACTCGACGAAGTAAAATTAATACGTAAAATTACACTCAACCCCAAAAGGGATCTCTCTACCTTATTTTTCCTATACACCGTTTACACACAAACCTTCTAACAGGATTTTCCTGAAACCTAATAAGTGTTCTAACAAGAATGTTCCAATAATCCAACTAAATGCGTCTTGACTAATCATAGGTTCGTGTCTCCGCTACGTACCGCCGCTCCCAAACCGCCGCCCCCGTATATTCCCACTACTACCCGAAAACAGGCCAAAACCGCCGATTCGGTATATGCTATGGGGATCCCTATCTAAAAAAAAAACATTTGCAAATTGGGTGTCATTGGAAAGGATTTTTCAAGCCCTTTCCAATGGTATGCTTTTCTGAAATTAAAAATACTACTTTTCATAAAAATTACAATTGCACTTCTTCGCGCACAAGCAATCTTGGAAGGGGGTGCGCACAAGCAATCTTGGAAGGGGGTGTACCTGCGCACACAAGCAGTCATAAGGATGATCGCAAGGGTGGGGGTGAGATTTCTGATCAAGGCTATGCACCTTACTGTGTCCTCAATTTTCTGGGAAGGTAACTGGTGGTTGGATTCTTAGTTGAGAAATATTTAGAAATATCAAACAAACTGGTTATAGGGTCGTGTATACGTATATATAAAAAATCATATAATCATAAAACCGTTAAAAAACCGTCGTTCCCGTATATTCCAGCTACTTTCAGCTAAAAGCTATGGAGCCGTTGAGAAGAAAATCTAAACAATCTGAAGTCATAGCGACTTTCAGCTTAAGGCTACCCACGTTTTAAATGTATGCCTTGCAAAATGTTACTTATAAAGTAACAATGACTAGTAGTCACCAATAATTTCATGATCCCTGACTGCGGTCATCCGAAATAATTCCCTACAGAGATATGTATTTCAGATTATCTGTGATCTGTCTCCATTTTCATTATGCTAGGAGACCCCATAAAATCAAATATTTATGACTCTTTGAACCTATTATCGAGAAAGTCAAGCGGCTATTTACCTGCATCCAAACCCATAGCTCGCCCTCCTTTTCTGACTTCAACATTGCAGTCTGTGCAGTCTGCAGTCTGTGAAGGCTCCTTAAATCGAGAACCAATCAGGTGGATTCTAAGAGTAGACACCCCCTGTAGATGTCAAACTCTCTAATCCTCGTGTATAAAAATGGATCCCCTTAAATTGCTCAGGATCAGTTCTTATAATACCTCAACACTGCATTCTTATAATACACATAATTTCGGTCGAACTTGCTCGGGATATCACGTCTAACCGTTTTAATTGTTTGTGTGGACTCAAACCATTTACTGTGAAAAATTTTAAAAACGAATTAAAATATATAAATAAAATATATTTATAAAAAATTCAAAATGGAATCATCAGTGGCTTGTGATTTGTGCAACCAATGCATCGAAATTAGTGAGTTTGTCTCTCATTACGCGAAGTGCTCAGAACCCAGTAAAGCCTGCGAGGCCTTAAAGTTAAACTCTGACATTAGATGTGACTTATGCTCTAATCTAGTAAAAAATTGTGAATTTGATGATCACTATCAACGCTGTGAAGGACCCCGAAATGCATTTAGCATTTTAATGGGTAGAGGAAAACTGGATGAAGAAGACCGCCCTATGACATCAGCTAAGTCTATAAAACGATTGAGGATAAGGAAATATCTAACCCCCCAAAAAGAAAACAAATTGACTTAAGAAGGGAACTCTTATGTCCTACTTGCGGTGAAAAGTACTCGGCATCCAGAGAACGTCAACATATTTTGACCGATATACATAAAAATGCGTCGGCCAGAGAAGTTAAGAACAATGCGAATATCAATTACTTACATCAGAGACGACATTTCCAGTAAAATCATATCGAATTGGTAGTCCATTTAATAATATGATTGATTTAAGAGTTTTATCAGCAGTGTCAAAAAGATATAGTTGAAGTTATAAAGCATTGTATGATAGACTACAGAACCATTAAATTTAACTTAAGTGTATATGGTTCATATATAAAGCAAACAGATGAAGGAGTTACAGTGGAAACAATGAAGCACTTTAAAACTGCCTACAAATCTGTATACATAAATGAAGATATTATTCATGAGCTAAATTCGGCCATAGATTGCTTACTTACATTAAGCAGCGAATTTCAAGAAAAAGACTCAGGCTGGGCTATTAAAAATTTTAACTATTTTGAAACTACTGGAAAACATTCCTGCCAGCGGATACATTAAAGCTCCTCAAAAAATAAGAGCCCGAAATGCGCTAATAAACGTGCAGAATGTCGACGTATTTTGTTTCAAGTGGTGTATACTAGCATTTATAGCTAATCAAAACCATGAAAAAGGACTTTTACAACCCCCCAGCAAAGGAAATATTCTAGAGAAAGGATGACAAAGCCTCAAAGCTATAACATTAATATTAATGATGAAACTATTGTGTATGGCGGAATGATTTTAGATTTTTCGGGAATTAAATTTCCAATCGAAAAAATAGGAGTTCGACATTTTGAGAAAAACAATGTCAACTTTAGCATAAATATTTATGAAATTGATGAAGCAGGTGAAAAAATTGTTGGTCCCACGATTAAAACAAAAGAAAGAAAACGGAACCACATTAATATATTGGGAATCGATAATATTACCCAAAACATTATGCATTATGCGTATATAACAAATCTTTACAATTTTCTAAAGGAAAATCGGGAGGATATTTTTGTGAGAACTGTCTTCAGTGTTATCACGTGAAAACAAACAACAAACTGGAATGCGGAAAAGTGTGAGATATGGACCTACAAAGGTAAATAAAACAACATTTTATAAAGTTATATTTAACTTACATATTAAAATTTTATAATATTATAGGCGTTGATTGTATACAAATATTTGTAAAACTCTTAAAGAAAAAACGCTGAGTCTGTATTACAAATATTGGGTTAACTCCAAGAAACCGAGGGATGACACTTTCGATGAACAGCTTCAAAAGGGAAATTGTTGCGCCTGCGAGAAAGAAATAAATGCGAGCAACCTGGACAAATTCTTTGATCAATTTTCTGGAGAATACGTAGGTCCTATCCATAGAAATTGTAAGCCTAAGTTTAGATTAAGTGACCCTTTCTTTCCTGTAGTGTTCCATAATTTATCTAAATATGATATTCATTTATTTATTACTGAATTAGAGGGGGACTTAAGTCCCATACCTTGCAATAAAGAGCTCTATATAGCACTTACGCAAACTATAAAAATCAATGCTACAAGCAGATTCAAAATAAGATACATAGATTCAGTCCGATTTTTAAATTCAAGTTTAGATAAACTATCAAGCTATATGGAAGATAAAGACTTTAAAATTCTAAGTACGAAATTTCAGGGAGAAAAATTTAAGCAAATGAGGAGGAAGGGGGTGTTTCCCTATGACTACTTAGATAGTTTTGAAAAGTTTAATGACACCCAACTTCCAAGCATTGATAGTTTTTATAATTCTCTTAGTGAAGAAAATTGTAGTATAGATAACTTTAATTTCGCACAGAAAGTCTGGGAGACATTTAACTGTCGAACTATTAAAGACTATTTAAAACTATATTTAGAAAGCGATGTTTTAATTTTAGCAGATGTGTTTGAAAATTTTAGGAAAATTTGCAAAAAAATTTATAAGTTAGATCCCATTAATTATGTTACTGCGCCATCAATATCATGGGATGCTATGCTTAAGTTCACTAATGTAAGTTTAGAACTAATAAGTGATGGTGATATGTACAATTTTTTAAAAAGAGCAATTCGGGGAGGGTTGACTAAATGCACTCAGCGCATTTCTATAGCAAATAATAAATACTTAAAAAACTTCGATCCAAAAAAACAGAACAATTTTTTAAGTTATATTGATGCCAATAATTTATATGGGTGGGCTATGAGTCAACCCTTACCACTATCAGGGTTTCAGTTTTTGGATAAAGAAGATGTTGATTCATTCGACTATAAAAATATAGCATGTGATGGTAGTATAGGGTATATGCTAGAAGTTGATCTGGAGTATCCTGCCGATAAGCATGATTTACATAATTATTTACCATTCTGTCCTGAAAATAAAATTCCACCCGGGGGCAAGCAAAGAAAGCTTATAGCTGATTTAACTAATAAAAGTGAATACATAATTCACTTAAAACAGCTTCAACTTTGTTTAGAGCATGGTCTTATTGTAAGAAAGGTACACCGAGTTTTGTCCTTTACGCAATCATGCTGGCTGAAGCCTTATATCGACCTAAACACACAGCAGAGAAAATTGGCTGAAAATGATTTTGAAAAAAATTTTTTTAAGCTAATGAATAATGCTGTTTACGGAAAAACAATGGAGAATGTAGCGAAACAAAATTCTCCAGGTTTTAGACAGCGCATAGCTAGAAATGATTTTCATAGCGTAGAAATATTTGGTTCAGACTTAGCAGCAATTGAGTCAACACCGTCCAAAATAATGTATGATAAACCCGTATATATAGGAGTAACGGTTTTAGAACTCTCAAAATGGTTAATGTATGAATTTTATTATGACTTCCTTTTAATTAAAAGTCCATCTACGAAAATAATATATATGGATACAGATTCATTTATACTATCTTCAGAAGAAGATTTTTATCAAACTATAAAAGACAACCCACAACGCTTTGATACTTCTAACTATAAGCAAGAAAACCAATTTAATATAATACAGGCTAATAATAAAGAACCAGGAAAAATGAAAGATGAACATGCCGGTAAGGTTATGACCTCTTTTGCGGGACTTAAGGCTAAGGCATACTCTTGTTTAGTTGATGGAGAAGGAAATGACCCCGAATGTATAAAAAAAATTAAAGGTGTAAAAAAATCTGTTATTAAGAGGCTGAATCATGTAGATTATATTGAATGTATTAAGTATAAAAAGACATTTTATGGCTCACAGAGAGTAATTCGTAGTAGGTCTCACATTCTTTATACCGAAATTGTAAATAAAATTAGTCTTAACTATAAGGATGATAAGAGATATATTTCACCAGATAATTGTAACACTTTAGCCCACGGTCATTATAATATAGATAATATAATTAGCAGTGAAAAGGAGTGGGCGGATTGACGTCCAAGATAAGTTGACTTCTGAATGGTTGTTGTTGTTGTGGTGGCTGCTGCTGATCAGTCCCTCCAGAAATGAAAAAGTCACGGGCTCGACTTCAGTTTTGCACTTTATTATCGCACTTGTAAATTAAGACTAACTTAAAACTAACATTTTGAGTACCGCGGGACCGCGGAGTGGTGAATAGAGCGAGAGGAGAGAGGGAGAGCGCGAGGAGAGAAGGAGAGCGCGAGGAGAGAAGGAGAGCGCGAGCAGCGGTGCTTGCGAGCCGTGGAGGAGCTTTACACTGCTTACGCTGCCGCTCAGTGGTTTGCGCCCTTCTGGCGTGAACATTCTCCCCCCCCTTGCGTAGGCAAAGGCCGGCTAGACAGCAGTATCGGCCTCTTCATTCCGTGCACGCTCCAGAAACGGTCCATCCGAACACCGTGTTCTGCGCGACGGGCAACCCATCCTCAATCTTTAGGAACCCCGGTTGGATCAGATTGGCATATACATCTGATCCCAACACGAGGAAGATGGTGGCCGGCCGGTGGAAGCGCTCGTCCGCGAGACGAACACCGTCAAACTTGGCCCTTGCGGCGTCGCTCAGAGCTCGGATGGGTGTCCGGATCCTTAGGCTGGGGTCGATCTTCAGGACGACGTTGAGTCGGAAGGTGCTTGTTCGGGACCGGAGTGTCACCGAGCAGACCTCGTCGTCTCCCAGCCGGGTGATGGGCAGCCGGAACGCAGCCGCCAACGACCGGTCGATGCTGCTCACCGGCATGCATGGGTCGATCATGGCCCCGGCCTCGAAGGTCTTCGAGCCCGTGTCCAGCACGACGATGGCTGTAGGCAGGATGGGGACAGCCTTCTGCTGCCCCGTTGCTACCGCCGGAGACGCGACGGAGACCTTCGGACGCGGGCGATTTTTGGCGACCGGACCGGACGAGGTGCAGCGGGATGGCGCGTCGGAGCTGGTAGCGCTGCCGGGGTCGGAGCGGGGAGGACCTCGTGCATGTGGAGGAGAGTGTGGTGGTCTCCTCCACACTTCTTGCATCCCTCTTGGCTGCGGCAGTCTCCTCCTGAGTGCTGATGGGCGAGGCAGTTCGAGCAGTACTTATTGATAAGTACTGCCCGAAGGCGCTTTTCAGCGCTCAGTTTGTGGAACCTCTTGCACTTCCGAAGAGGATGGATTCCAGAGCAGACTCGTCTGCTCTCCAACGACTGCGTGGCACGAGGACGAGGAGCCATTATTTTTAGGAAGTGAGTAGTAAGTCTGCCAATAAAAGAAATAAAAAGCTTAGTATGAGCCGACTACTATCTGGGCCCCGGACTGGGGGAAGTGCCCTAATCCCTAGGAACGGAGGACTCTTTGTCCTCCATCGGTAGAAGAATAACTTTGTGGACAGGGCGTTTTATGGTGCCGCGAGACGTACGGATCTCAACGACTCGAATGCGGTCGTCGGCTCCTGGAAAGGCAGAAACGATTCTGCCGAGCCGCCATTCGTTCGGTGGTAGATTGTCCTCCTTGACAACTACCATATCGTTGGCTTGGAGGTTCCTGGTCGGAAATTGCCATTTGTTACGTTTATGGAGTTCTTTAAGATACTCCTCTTTCCACCGCGCACTAAACTGCTGATGTTGTGCCTTGAGGTGTTGCCATCGATTTATTATCGACTTGGCTTCGCCCTTTATCTCGGGTTCCGCCGTGGAAAGCAACGGCCCTCCAATGAGGAAATGGCCTGGTGTGAGGGCCAGCAAATCTGAGGGATCTTCGGACATAGGGGAGAGGGGTCTAGAGTTGAGGCAAGCCTCAATCTTAGCGAGAAGCGTCGCCAGCTCCTCAAATGTATATTTGCGGGCTGACGTCGATTTAAGGAACAGGGTTTTTAAGCTTTTCACCCCTGCTTCCCACAAACCCCCCATATGTGGAGCCCCTGGTGGGATGAACCGCCATACGAGTCCCTGATGGCATCAGTCACGGACTCTTTGGTAGCTTGGAGAAAGTCCCTGGAAATCAAAGTTGCCGCCCCCACAAAGGTCTTACCATTATCCGAATGGACCCGCTGAGGACAACCGCGCCTTGCTACGAAACGAGCAAAGGCCGCTAGAAATTTCTCGGTTGTTAGATCGGAAGTGGGTTCCAAATGGATAGCCTTCGTGGAAAAACACACAAACACACAAACGTATCCCTTCGTTATGAGACACGCTCTCCCTGTATAATTTTTTATTTCGAAAGGGCCGGCATAGTCGACCCCCGTGTAGGTGAACGCCCTCGAGAAGGAGACTCTATTTGTCGGGAAATCGCCCATCAGCTGTGTTTGGAGTCTATTCTTGTAAATCGTGCAAATCTTACACGGATTGACCACAGCCTTCACCAGATTCTTGATTTTAGGAATCCAATACTTCGATCGGATCAGGCGTACGATCAATTGACTACCGCCATGAAGAGTAATCTGGTGGGTAAATTGGACGATGAGGCGCGACAGTCTACAGTCATAGGGGAGAATAATAGGATGACGTTCATCATATTGCAGGGTTTTGGAGGCAGTGAGACGGCCGCACGCCCTTAAAAGGCCGTGTTGGTCAATGAACGGGAACAAATTCACCAAAGGACTTGACACTGGAAGAGGCCTTTTCTCGGTCAAATGCTGAAGCTCTTGGCCATATGCTCTGCGCTGCGCAATGGAGGTCAGAGTTCGTTCTGCCTCCCGGATCTCTTCACTTGTAGGGCGTGAATTGGGCAAGAACGAACCTTTGCGGCAGCGTTTAAGGAAGCGTTGAACATAGACCAGAACTCGCAGGGCCTTGTCCAATTTGGAGAAACGTTCGAGAAAGTCGATGGACGGGGCCTTGACAAAATGCACTTTGACCGCGCGCTGTTCTAGTTCTGTCACTGGAAGAGTGTCGCTTTGTGCTGGCCATAGCTCTCGTGGCCCTTGCAGCCACTCTGGTCCGTGCCACCAGAGATGGTTTTCTGCCAATTCATGTAGGGATACGCCTCGACTGGCTACTCTTGGCAACTCTGTTGGCCACAAATGTGGTCCAGTTGCACGCAGGCTTTCGTAGCCAGGCTAAGACGATTGTGGAATCTGTCCAGCAGCGGATATCTGAATTGGCGGAGGGCATGTGCGGAAGGATTGCTGTCACCATTTCGGTTAACAGCACGGCACCACAGAGCTCTAGCCGAGGAAGGGAGACGGTTTTTACCGGGGCCACTCGTGTTTTGGCTGTAAGCAGGCGAGTCAGGATCCTTTGCCCCATCTCGACGCGGATGTATATAGCCGCTCCATAGGCTCTCTGAGACGCGTCACAGAAACCGTGGTGCTCTATGATTACCTCAGGCTGGTACCAGATCCATCTCGGAACGCGGATCTGGTTGAGGTCGGAATACTCGTCTAAAAACGATTGCCACCGCTGACTCATTTCAGTGGGAAGCTTATCGTCCCAGCCTATGTTCTGCAACCAAATCTCCTGCATGAACATTTTTTAACGGATTATGAACGGCGCGAGCCACCCGGCAGGATCGAACAACCTAGCGATTTGGGACAAAACTTCTCGCTTTGTATAGGAGGGTTCCACAACTATTTCGGGGGGAACGAAATAGAATTCGTCGGACTTTGCCCTCCACCGAATACCGAGCGTCTTGGCCGTGCTTTCGGCATCGATGTCGAGGAACTCGCTATGAAGGAGGTGTTCGGCCGGGACGTCTTTAAGGACGCTTTTGTTGTTCGAGGTCCACTTTCTTAGCGGAAACCCGGAAGCACTTAGGGCTGCTTGCAACTCTCGAATCGAACTTTGGGCTTCGTTTACGGAATTCGCCCCTGCCAGAACGTCGTCGACGTACATGTGCTGCTGGATGATGCGGCTGGCATTTGGAAATGGCGCTTGGATATCCTCTGCCAGCTGTTGCAAGACTCGAATGGCGAGGAAGGGGGCGCAGTTGACCCCGAAGGTAACTGTTTTTAGTTCAAAGTCTCGGATATCTCCTTCCTTGTTTCGGAACAGAATTCTTTGAAACGGAGTATGTTTTGGATCGACCCAGATCTGACGATACATTTTCGTAATGTCTGCACTGAAGACGTATTGAAAATAACGCCATTTCAGGACCTGGATCGTTAGATCGGATTGTAAGACTGGACCAGCATGAAGGATATCATTTAAGCTGGTCCCATTTGCCGACGGACTTGAAGCGTTGAATACAACGCGAAGCTTTGTAGTGGTGCTTTCGGGCTTAACTACCGCGTGATGAGGAAGATGATACGAGGGAGAATTGTGAGTCGGCGGAACTTCTTTCATATGACCCAGATCCAGGTACTCCTGGATCACGCTGTCATATTGCTCTTTTAAGGGGAAGTCTCTTTTTAAACGATTTTCGTTTCTAAGAAACTGAGCTAACGCAATGGACCTTGAATATCCTAAATCGGAACCGATATTCTCGGGGTCCCGGAACGGGAGCGTCACCACGTACCTCCCGCTTGCGTCTTTTGTTGTTGTTTGGAGGAAGTTCCTTTCACAATAGGAGTCCGACTCTTTTACCATCTTTACTGGTAGATCCTCCACCTCCCAGAACTTGCTGAGAAGCGTGTCGAGCGAATCAGGGTCGCCTATTTGGTGCACCTGGGTCGTGAAGGATGCGACCCGTTTCGGCTTACCCTTGGAAATCGGCCCCGTTAGCACCCACCCGAAAATAGTTTCTTGGCCCAGGAGCGAGCCGCAAATATTTTGTCGGGTGCCATCCATCATTATGGATGGTAGAATGTCAGCCCCGATCAGTACATCAATCTGAGAGCTCTCAAAAAAGGTAGGATCTGCCCAGCGGAGTGCGGGCAGGTCCTTCAAAGAATTCCGAGGGATCGGATAGGAGGGCAGTTTGCCTGAGAGCTCCGGAAGGACGTACGCTTCAGTGTCTAACTGTAGACCTGGCTTAGTAGGAGAGCGAATACCGAAGTGACACAGCTTCGAGGATTTCGCGGAGACCGAATGATTTAACCCGGAGACTTGGGTCTGGGTGTTGCGGAATGGCAACTTGATGAGGTTGAACAGGTGCTTGCCGATGCATTTCTGCTGGAGGGTCTCGGAGGTTGCTGTGTAGGGGGCGAGGTTGAGGAACTCGCATTTTCGGAATTTGGGGGGCTGCGATGCAGCAGCGTATGGTGCCTGCCCTTACATGTAAAGCAGCTGTGTGTGCTTGTGCAGTCGCGTAGCTGGTGACCTCTGGCAAAACAATTCAGACATAGCTGCTTCTTTTTTATATAGCCGGAGCGCGAGTCAACAGACATTTGAAGAAAACGCGGGCACAATCTTACCGGATGGTTCTCCTTAGAACATAAGTCACACCCTTTCTGTTTGGTGCTGACCTTTGTCTCGAAGGATTGAAGCCTTTTTGGAACTGCCTGAGTCGGTTTCATATCTTCGATGGCTTCCAATGTCCGATACCTTTCGCTCAGGAAGGCATTCATTTCTTCCCAAGCTGGGATCTCGGATTTGGCAGTTAGCAACTGTTCCCATAAGGACAGGGTCTGCTTGGGCAGTTTGCTCGCACAAAGGAAAACCAAGAGACAATCCCAGTTTTCTGTGGATATCTGGGAATGCGCTAGTGCTGTTAAACACCCCTGAATCGTGGATTGTAGCTCTTTTAGAGCATGACCAGATTCTTGCGAAATTGAACTCAAGTTAAAAAGGAGCTTGAGCTGGCTGTTGACTAAAAGTCGCTTGTTTTGGAACCGATCTCGAAGCGCCTCCCACGCCGAAGCAAAACCATCATTCGTGAGAGGAGATTTCGCCACGATGGCTTTTGCTTCGCCACTTGTTTTCGTAAGGAGATGGAATAGCTTCTCGACCGGAGTCAGCCTGGGGTTGTTTACGTAAATTGCCGTGAATAGGTCCCGGAAAGTGGGCCATCGGAGGTAGTCGCCATCGAAGACTTCCGTGTCGCATGGAGGTAAGCGGCAGCCGGACGAAATTAGCGGCTGAGAGGGTGCTTGCGCGACTTGAGGCGTTGCTCTGTCGATTGTTTGTGCTGCACATGACTCGTATACTGAGTAGCAGTAGTCATATTTTGCCTGGAGGATAGGCACTGTGTCGAGGGATCCTTCTTGGGCCATTAGGTCAGAGCATGTTTCGTACTCTCTTTCCACTTTGTCCCATAAGGCTCGCACCTGTTGCAGACGGACTTGTAACGTGTGTAGGAACGGAGAGGCTTGATCAGGAGTGTTGATCTTCGCTTCGAAAAGGCTTACGCGATCGCTGACGGCGATGAATTTATGCAACGCTGCGGTTGCGGGCGTTGGCTGCTCAGAGGATGCCATTTTCTTTGTGGTAGAGCGTGTGACGCGGAGGAAATCAGTCCCGACAGCGGAGGGACTCTCGGATTTTCTAGATAGAGAAGACTCACTAGACGCTCGCGTCACTGGTCGGGAAATGACCAACCTAGGAGTTGTCTTCCAACTGGTCGATGGCAAAACCTTTGCTTTCGGAGTGGGAGTCGCGGTTTTGACCCTGGGACTAACGGACTTGGGTGCTGGCTTACCGCGAGTGGATAGCGGAGATTGCGGGTTGAACTTTTGTTCTTTTCCAGGTGCGGGTGTCTTTTTCTTGTCTCCCTCTAGGGGCATGCTCAGCTATGCCCTAGGAGAAGGAAGTCAAGAAGGCCTGCACGCCGCAAAAAATGTGGAATCGAAAAAGAACCAGACACAGAGAGCACCCAAATCTGGATGGACAAAGAATCCCGTCGGAATTCGGGAGAAAGTAGCAATTGGGATCTGGAAACAATAGCTCAAATTTATAAAAAAAACTATGAATTGCAATTTCTAGAAAAAATAGCTAAAAAAGCTACCAGCTGGAGTCTGGATAATAGCCAATGATTTATAAAAAAATCGCTACCGACTGGAAACCGAAAAAAACAAAATAGCTAATATATAGAAAATAGCTATAAATTGGAATTTATGGAAAAAATAGCTAAATAATAGCTACCAGATGCAGTCTGGGTAATAGCCAATAATTTATAAAAAATCACTACTGACTTGAGATCCCGAAAAAAATAGCTAATATATAGAAAATAGCTATAAATTTGAATTTATGGAAAAAAAAATAGCTAAAAAATAGTTAACAGATGGAGTCTGGGTAATAGCCAATAATTTATAAAAATAGCTACCGGATTTAGGACCACAACGAAAAAATCGCGACAAACGGATGCGAAACATAAACACCAAAAAAACCAACAAACACGCCAAAAAGCCAAGTAGGGAGGCTGATAAATTTGGGTGGAACTGATAAATAATTATTTTAATTTAGGAACCAGAAATAGCTTGTAAAAAATTATTATTTGGCTTAAATAATTATTAAATAATCGGGTCAGTTTTTTCTTAAATTTTGTCGTCGGACTTATTTATTTTATTTTATGTTTCGATTATAGGGTATTCTTTCGTCGCTATGCGCCGGTTTTTGTCAGGGCAATAAAGAACAAAGAGGAGACGAAAGAACTTGCACTTGGCAAGCCTATGTAAGTCGCGACTGTGTGTATGTATGTATGTATTATTTGGAATTTAAACATATATATGTAATGTAATAACGGAAGACAAAGTCAGATTTTATTTTATTCTGTATGTCGAAATTTGTGTTTTATTTTGAGCCAAGAAATAAAATTTGTTCTCAGTTCGGATTCGATATTATTTATTATTTTTGGAAATATGTTTTATTTGTGTATTAAACTGGTTAAATATATGGAGTGATTTTTATATATGTATGTAGATGTAAATTTTATTGGAATATGTATATGTATATTTATATGGATATGTATATTTATATGTGTATGGATATATATGTATGGATATGTATTTATGGGTATGTATAATTTTATGTGTATGTAAAATTTTGCTAAATACGTATATGTATATTTGATTTAAATTATTTGAATTTGTGGTTTGTATTTTATATTGAGGCAAAAAAAAACAGCAGTTTAGCAGCGGACGATAATAGTGAATTTTGGACAGTGTTTTTAAAAAAATGTATATATATATATGTATATGCGCTTGGATACCAGCGGATCACCGTGAGACGAAGTAGGGGGCCGGTATTGACAAAGTGCTTTTTTATGCACTTAAAAAAGAAGTAATCACGGTGGCTGGGCGCATGTACTTATATATTTTCACTTAATTTTCACTTTTCACTTGATTCGGATGAACGGAAAGAATAACGCCGTTGGAAAAAAAACGAAAATGGCGACCACGGACGGAATAGGATATAAAGCCGTACTTATCTTGATTTTTTTCCGCAAGGAGCGCTGGCAGGATCACGATGTGTCGCGGACTCGAAGGACCATGAAAAGGAATGGGCGGATTGACGTCCAAGATAAGTTGACTTCTGAATGGTTGTTGTTGTTGTGGTGGCTGCTGCTGATCAGTCCCTCCAGAAATGAAAAAGTCACGGGCTCGACTTCAGTTTTGCACTTTATTATCGCACTTGTAAATTAAGACTAACTTAAAACTAACAATTTGAGTACCGCGGGACCGCGGAGTGGTGAATAGTGCCGCTCAGTGGTTTGCGCCCTTCTGGCGTGAACAAGCAGTAACTTTACTAATACTCAATAATAAAAAATTATTGTATACCCTTGTAAATTACAAAACAATGCAGAAATGTAAATAAACAAAACCCAAATTGAATTTGAAATTATTTTATTGTGTTTCATTACTTAAGCATATCATTTACAGATACCCATGAGTTGTGGCTGGAGTCGAAACCGCTCCACTTTATTTTCTCTATTAGAAACGCATTTTTATCTTTTACTTTCTGAAGTTCCTCTTCATAAAACGAACCTTGAATAGGGTTACTCATATAATCTTCTATTTCATACGTTACAGGCCTTGTTGACTTAACTTTTAAAACTTTAAAAACTTCTGTAGTCCAATTAGGTTCATATCCCTTCATAAATACTCCCTTGTATTTACTTATTCTAACGAAATCCCCTACTGAAAATTTATGTTTTGGGAATATTTTTGGTATATTATATACTGATTTTAAAATGAACTCTTCATTTTTGACACCCACATCCACAGGCTTCATTTTAATAGTTCGATGATAAGAATTATTGTATTGATCTACAAGAAATTTGATTTTATGAATCCATTTATAGTCACCCTTCATACTGAACATTTTCCACATACGATTTTTTAGAGTTCGATTGAAGCGTTCACATATAGAAGCCTTTAGGTGTGTATAAGTATGGTAATGATTTATATGAAATTTTGTCATTAATTCCCTAAAAGCGGAATTAAAAAACTCTTTTCCTTGATCTGACTGAATGTTCTTAGGTCTACATTTACTAGTTCTAAAAACAGTTTCCATTGCCTGTACTACATCTGGGGCAGACTTTGTCTTAACCGCTTCGGCGAACGCATACTTTGAAAACGTGTCAATAACGGTTAGTAAATATTTATATCCCTTATTTTCTTTACTAAATGGAATCATTTCAACCAAATCAATTTGCCATGTATCATTTATTCCTTTTTGAACGAATTTTCGGCGTTTAAAATTTTTCCGAGCAGGCTTATGAATTTCATTAACAACTTGTTGTTTGCTCATGATCAGGATTTGATTTCTTTGAGTTACTTTTTATTATAAGACGTTGCTTGATAAGATAATAGTGATTGCTTATATACTAGTACATCCCGTTTTATTTCAACACGCATTTTTTTAGAAATTTCAAAACATAATCGAGTTAAATCTATTTGTACATCTTTATCATAGGAACCCTCCAAATCAAACAGTTGAATATCTAACTTTTGTAAGGATGCACACTTAGGAATTATATGTTTGTGATAAAGATAAATAACTTGTTGTCGTAATATGGAATTCCAACACAAAAATGTGGTAAAAAAGATACCCAATCTTAATAAAGATCTCCAGGACTCACAATCGAACTCAATTTTGTTACCATATTGATTAATTACTAAAACGTACTGCTTATCTGATTTCCTAAATCTAAAATTACACTTTATTGAGGGCATGCAAGGATGATCAATAATAGTATCTGGCATCAGGAAGTCATACTGGTCAAGTTTCAGCTGTATATATTCCTTATATGTGAGCAGTTGCATCCATTCGTCTTTATCAAATCCAACGTAATTGTTTTTACTTTGTTGCATCCAAATCATGGCCGAAAAATTACGAGAAGTTGACAGACCACATTTCAATTTTAAGTTATGACCAACATAATATTCGAAACCAAAAATGACTTCATGATCCTGGGTCTTTCGAGAAGATTTCATTCTTTTAGTTATGCACGTATCCATTGGCTTAGAGTGCTTTATTCAAACTAAAAGTAGTTATATTCTGATCTTGGCGGTATATAAAGGAGGAAGCCCTTCCAAACTCACCCTCAGTTGATTAAAAAGTCTCAACCAATCATCATGAACACTGTAGATCGAAATTCAAGCATTATAGTAGACTTTCAATATTTACTTGGAAACAACAAACAAGTTTTTGTAAAAGAGTTAGCGTTTATGCCGGCCGGAACTGTCATACCTAATTACTTTCATTTTAAACCACCATTTAACATTAAGGAATTGGATAATGAAACTCTTAAGCAACAACATCTTAATCATCAGAAAATAAACGGATTGGACTGGTCAGCTGGAGATATTCCGTATACATGTCTTGAAGAAATACTTTCACCGCTAAACAAATACCGTACAGTTATCGTTCGGGGTGAAATTAAGAAAATCTTTTTAAGCAAGTACTTAACAGCCAACATAATTGATATAGATATTGGAAAAAGTTTAGCTCAGCTACCCAATTTTTTTACCAATTGTAGAATACATAAGAAAAAACTTCCACTTCGCTGTTCATTAAATAATTTGTTTAAGTTATTTGTATTCTTAGAAAACTCGAATTATGAAATATACAGTAATGGTGACACATATGTCTAAACCTAAATAAAAAATAATTTGTAAACCATTTAGATCGTCTACCATGGATTCCGTTAAAAAGTTGTTTGGTTATAATCCTGAGAAAAAAGGATACTCTCGACTTATATATTGTAATTATTGCGGATCTGATACGCATTTCGAGAAGAACTGCTCCAAGAAACGCGACCAGGAAAATCATAAAAAAGCATAGTATATTTCATAACAAATATACAATAAATAACGGAAAAATATACATTTTATAGTTTATCTTGTATAAAATAAATCAGTGAATATACATTTAAAATGTTTCGACAATTTATACATCCTTACACAATGTTAATTTGCGGACCTTCAGGTTCGGGAAAAACAACATTTCTAGAAAATCTGATAAACAAGAAGAATGATCTTTTTAATGTTTCAATTGCTCGAATTATTTGGTGTTATGGGGAGGAGACTGCTAAGCCAAATTTTAATAACATTGAATACTTTAAAGGAGTTCCTGAAACCATCGAAAATGAAACTAATGAGCCTATTCTCTTGATATTGGACGATTTGATGATGGGAGCCTTTAACAAAAATGTATGTGAACTCTTTACTAAAGGTTCCCACCACCGAAATTTATCTGTTATTGTTGTTACTCAAAATATATTTCACAAATCATCGCATACCAGAGATATTTCACTTAACACTAAATATATAATTGCATTTAAAAATCCCCGTGACAAACTGCAATTTCAATGCCTGGCAAGACAAATTTATCCGGAAAACCCCATGGAGTTATTTAGAATATATAAAGAAGTAACAGAACAACCACACGGGTATTTACTTATTGATCTTACCCAGGGAATAAACGATCTCTTGAGATTTAGATCAGACATTTTTAATTCGGAATATACAGTGTGCTATTCTGACGAATATGGTTTACAAAAAGAGCCTAAATCGCTTGAAAGCGAACAAACATATATTGTATGTTCTCAAAAGGGCCAACAACAAACTACGGAAGGCAATTATAAGCAATGGTGATAATGAGCTGGTAAAAACAATAGTAGAAATAGTTTTAAATACATTACGAGGAAATCATAAAGTCAATAAAGCGCATCTAAGTGCTTTAAAAAAGTATAAAAATGCATTGCGATATATTTCATGTCCAAAGCGTACATTAAACTCTAAGAGAAAAGTCCTAATTCAAAAAGGTGGTTTTTTACCAATTCTAATTAGTTCTTTGCTTTCAGGAATTTTTGGAAAAATTTTAAAAAATGATCAAAATAAGCATAATTTAAATAAAGTAATTTTAATGAACCCGAATACCTTACAAAAATTACTTAATAATGATCGAGGGAATGAATTAATAATTACAAAATTTTTACCAATTTTAAATAATAACAAAATAAGTGATTTTGATAAATGGATTAAGATTCGTCAAGAACTAAGTTTCTATCAAAATAAAATACGTAGTAAATCATGGAATACTTCAAATGAACAAAAATCAAACTTAAATTCAACGAGAACAGCTGAATCTCAAACAATAGAATCGATTGATATAAGTCCTAACACTCCAAAATTAAATTCAAAGTTTTCACCGAACATGTCGGAGCTCTCGGATTCACCTCCAAAAACTGATGAAGAAGATTTTAAATCAAAAGAAACTGCTAAGTTATTGAATGTTAAAAAAAAGGTAAAATTCGGCTTTTCAAGAAACGAAGAGATTCCTGACTTACCTTCAGAAAGTGATGATGAAATTCCAAATAAAATTATCAATAAACGAAAGATAAGCAACACTTCGTTTTCAGATGATAAAGAAGATATAAAAAAGAAGATATAGTAAGAGTAAAGCTTACTGAAAAACAACGCAGGTTAAGAGAAAAGTTAAATAAAATTAAAGCAACGGAAACATTACCATATCAAAATTTAAATTATATAACAGGTCGTGAAAAATTGCGAAGATCAACTAGAAAAAATTTAGTGCAAATAGGGAAAAACAAACTTAATTGGATATCTTACCAATAGCAGAAATTTAAATATAAAAATGAATTATGTAAATGATTTCTTTATTACATTGCTCAGTAATGACTCATTGAATGTATTTCCTGATAATGTAAAGTGTGCATTTACAAAAATTGTAAATATCCCCGAAGACATGAATGATGACTGGGAAGTAGGCATTACAGATATGTATCTGAATAATTATATTAGCAAAACAACTGCAAAAGAAACAAATTTATCTGAAGAAGCAGAGTTTGTGAGTTTAGTAAATGCTGAAACATTTAGATATAAAAACGTCGCTGTCGAATCGAAAATATCTGAATGTGGATTGATTTTTATTTACACTGACATAATTAAACCCAGGTCTGTTGGTAGTATGAGACCCCGATGTCTTCGTGTAATGCATTATAACGGAAAAGAAAAAAATATTCATATTAAAAATATTGAATATTACCCTTTGGATATATGGTCTCCAAATGAAATCTCAATATTAATTACTGATTCAAGTGGATATAAAGTACCTTTCGAGACTTCCGCAGTGCCGATTTATGTTACTCTTCACTTAAGAAAAAGGAGAAGGTCAAATCTATAAATAATACATACCCAAATAATGCTTACTTAGAACACTAATAGTCATCATGGTGAAATCTTATCAGGATTATTATGTAAATCAGTGTGGAGCAGGTTTGTCCAATATAGGAACCCTATATGTAACCCCGCGAATTATTCAACAAGGTCGAGGAATCGGAAACTTCTTTAGTGGACTTTTTAATTACATAAAACCACTTTTCATTTCGGGTTTAAATGCTATAAAAAATCAAGCTGCAGAGACTGGAAAAGCTGTAATTAATGAATTTGGTAGAAAGCCATTAAGAAATATTATTCAAGAACAGAGTAAAATTGCTTTACAAAACCTATCAAATAAAGCAATAAATAAAATGACACGGTTTCAAAATGGCAGTGGAAAAAGAAATAAAAAGCGAGGTGGTAGAAAAAACCGAAATCATTTAACATCTAAACGAGAACGTAAACATACCCAACCGTCTCATAAAAGAAAAAAATCATCAAGGAAATTAAATATTACGGATATTTTTTCTAACACAAAATGAGTAACCATATAGAATGTATGAAAGGCGAATTGGATTTGTTTGCACCACACCCTACGCAAAGTTCAATTCTACGAACCGAAGAGGTTTCTTATAATCCAATTGCATCCTTGGATCAAGTGTTTATTTACGACTTGTGGTGCAATTGAAAAAAAATGATAACAGCGTCATTGAAGGAAATGCTGTCGGTGTAGTAAACAATATCTTACATTCAATATTTAGAAGTTCATCAGTATATTTAAATAACATATTAGTTTCGCAGAGTGATAATAATTATCATTATAGAGCATATCTGCAAACAGTTTTAAACTATGGGAGTGACGCCTCGGAAAGCCACTTGGCCTCGCAAGGTTATTTTCCAAATTTGGGACGATTAACATCAGGAAAATACGTTTATCCGAGCTCTAATGAAACTCTGAAAAATATATTTCAAAATAGTAATAAGGTAGAACTATTTGGAAAAATTCATGGTGATATATTTAATCAAACGAAACTTCTTGTTAATAATGTTGACTTAAGAATTAATTCTAATATTGAAAAAACTGCATTTTATTTAATGGAAAAGGATAGCGAATCAAATTTAAAGATATTAGAAGCACAACTTTTCATGAATCATGTAACTGTGAACCCAAGCATTTTATTGGCTCATCATCATGTTTTACAAACAAAAAATGCTCTTTACCCATTCAGTAAAGTAGAAGTAAAATCGTTTACAATTTACCCAGGAAACAATACGCTATCAATAGACAATGCCGGAATTTGGACAATTACCAAATTTTCTAGCTTTTTGTATGATTAAAAACCGTTCATACTCAGGCAACAGAGGACTAGATCCATTTAATTTTGAACATTTTAAAATGCAACGCTTTAATCTAATGGTTAATGGAGTTCAAGTTCCTTCGCAAGCTCTGGAATTTGACTACTCGAACTCTGAAAACGTTCAAAGCTCAAGAGGCTATAATATGCTATTCAGATCAAGCGGAATAAAACATTATGATCGTGGTCTTCAAATTACCAAGGAAATGTTTGATACGAACAGTTTTATATTAGCCTTTGATTTAACTGCTGATCAGTCAAATACCACCATATGTTCAAATTTGATGTCGCAAGGCACAATAAGAATCGAAGGAAGATTTTCAGAACCTCTTAGTGAAGCCGTTACTTGTCTGGTATATTGTGAATACGATTCCATGATTGATATTGATAAGCATAGAAATATTCGAACCCTTTTTTAAAATGAATACTTTACAAATTCACAATTTGCTTACAAAACATATATACACAAAATCAATTTTTAAAGGAGTTTTCCCTTCAGACCAGCTTCCAAAAAGTATTTCAAAGTATCCGGCTTTAATTATTGCAAACACCGACTCATCAAATCAACCAGGAACTCATTGGATTGCATTCTATTTCGAAAGTCGCAAATCAGCAGAATTTTTTGATTCCTATGGACAATTACCCCAAAACAAGGAATTCGTGACATTTTTAAAATCTAACGCAAATAAATATTGCTATAACAAGCAACAACTACAAGGATATTTTTCTAATACGTGTGGTCATTATTGCATAATGTATGGTATTTTTAAATGTAGAAAGAAAACGCTAAAATATTTATTAACAAATTTTAAGAGAAATGACTTTTCATATAACGATAAATTAATACTTAAAATGTTTAAGTCAATTTTAAAAAATAAAATGCAAGATATTTAAGAAAATCAATGTAGTTTATTTATTAAGTCGTTTGTTTAGCTTATAATATTTTAACATAATATTGAAGGCCTCGTCTCTTAAAATTGGAAGCCTATGACACTGGCACGTATCGGGTCCTTCCGAAGCGTCATCATCACTCCAGGGACAAAGCTTGTAGTGGAATCCATATTTGGAATGGATCAGTTCTTTATCCTCTAAGTCCTCCAGAGTGCTCTTCAAATATGTAAGCTGCGTTACGTGCTCCTCAAAGATCATGTCTTCGAACTGCATCAAGAAGAGCTCAATTTGTTTGGAGTCCATTTTCGTTAAGGTTCTTTTAAGGTTTTTTAAAGACTGATGTTGGATTTAGAAAACTCAAACCTTTATATTGGAAAATTTCATGTACTTATTTATTTACTGATAAAAATTCAATTCGTGCAGAACTATATCTATTTACATCCTTCCCCTTATATACCATATGGGTAATACCATTCTCATTTAATTTCCTAAAAGGTGTCTTAGTACAGAATTTGTTTACATAACTCTTAGATAGAAAAATCCAAACATCTTTTTCGTCCTTGTCTGCTAAATAAAGAGCTACCTTAGTTCCATAGGGTGTCTTTTTCAGCTTACAACCAGTGATCTTATACTCAAATCCAATACATAGATCTTCAGTTTTTGTATAACCAATCACAGGCTTCGATTCATTCAGAGTCTCTAGGAAATCCTAGAAATTCAATAAAATTTGAACAGGATTTATTTAATAATGTCCTATATGCATACCATTTCTGACCAACGTGAGATTTGATTCGTTATGCTCTTGTAACTATTCGTATTATACTAATGCATTTACTTATAATTACGAGACTTTTATACTGTTCAGCACTACATATATATATATATATTACAAGAACAAAATACTACGTGAAAGAGATACCAATATATCTGTTATGCTCTTTATATACATAAACTCAGTTAAGCCTATGTAGAATATTTTTATATACTTGAGTATATCTATCTCATTTTGTATAAATATATAACTTCATATGAAATAAAAGGTTACTACAAACCTAATATAAGACAGCACTTTTCTCGAAAACTCAGATTCAATTTTTACTCTCAGAATGACAAAGTTGTATTGTGAGTTGTGTTCGGAAACAAAATCGTTTGCTTCACGCAGCGGTTTAAAAAAACATACCTTAAAAGTGCATAACTTCAGCTATCAAAAATCAAAATCTTCTTATTATTGTTGCTTTTTCTGTCCCAATGAACGAAAATTCTGGTTGCGATATAATTACAATGTTCATCTCTTGCTGATGCACGATGCACAATTAAAGAGTATGCGTAAATCAATGGAAAGTTATCAAATAAAGATAAAACAAGTTTGAGAATTTAATTTTGTAAAATAGTTTTATTTAATAAATTTCTGTATAATATATAGACAAATTAAAAACCTCGATCAAATAAAACGTCTGGTAATGAATGGTCATCTTCATCCTTCATTATTCGTAAATAAATGTTGGGTTGACTTGGCTCGATGAACTGATCAAAGATATGATCATCATCAGGAAACTCACAGATTATAGGATCTGTGTGCAGTATATCCATATCGAAATGCTGTCTCCATTGCCTCGTATAAGATCATTTAAAACGTCCTGCGTTGTCGCTCCAAAAGGAAAATCGCTCCACTCAAGAGACGCAAATTCACTTCCAATTTTTGTAGTGGGGGTAGATGACATAGAAGGGTCAAATACTCCTCTTAAGAAGCGATCTACCGAATCCTCTGTGTCGATAGCCTCCACATAATCTTCCTTCGAGCCTTCAATTATTTCGACATCGGAGTCTTGAGTTAATAAACACATTTACTCCATTTACTGAGTCGACAAATTCTACAGTAAGATCCATTGGTATGCAGTGCTGAGGTATTATAAGAACTGATCCTGAGCAATTTAAGGGGATCCATTTTTATACACGAGGATTAGAGAGTTTGACATCTACAGGGGGTGTCTACTCTTAGAATCCACCTGATTGGTTCTCGATTTAAGGAGCCTTCACAGACTGCAGACTGCACAGACTGCAATGTTGAAGTCAGAAAAGGAGGGCGAGCTATGGGTTTGGATGCAGGTAAATAGCCGCTTGACTTTCTCGATAATAGGTTCAAAGAGTCATAAATATTTGATTTTATGGGGTCTCCTAGCATAATGAAAATGGAGACAGATCACAGATAATCTGAAATACATATCTCTGTAGGGAATTATTTCGGATGACCGCAGTCAGGGATCATGAAATTATTGGTGACTACTAGTCATTGTTACTTTATAAGTAACATTTTGCAAGGCATACATTTAAAACGTGGGTAAGCTGAAAGTCGCTATGACTTCAGATTGTTTAGATTTTCTTCTCAACGGCTCCATAGCTTTTAGCTGAAAGTAGCTGGAATATACGGGAACGACGGTTTTTTAACGGTTTTATGATTATATGATTTTTTATATATACGTATACACGACCCTATAACCAGTTTGTTTGATATTTCTAAATATTTCTCAACTAAGAATCCAACCACCAGTTACCTTCCCAGAAAATTGAGGACACAGTAAGGTGCATAGCCTTGATCAGAAATCTCACCCCCACCCTTGCGATCATCCTTATCATCCCCCTTCCAAGATTGCTTGTGCGCGAAGAAGTGCAACTGTAATTTTGAGAGTTTTTATGATAAGTCGTATTTTTAATTTCAGAATCGTGAAAAGCATACCATTGGAAAGGGCTTGAAAAATCCTTTCCAATGACACCCAACTTCTTTTTTTTTTTTTTTAGAGAGGGATCCCCATAGCATATACCGAATCGGCGGTTTTGGCCTGTTTTCGGGTAGTAGTGGGAATATACGGGAGCGAGCGTCTTCACAGCAGTCGGCCCGTTTGGCGCTGAGGAACACAAATGTAAAGTTATCTCTCAAACCTATTTAAAATTATAAGCAACTCTTCTGAACATAAATATCTACTCGACGAAGTAAAATTAATACGTAAAATTACACTCAACCCCAAAAGGGATCTCTCTACCTTATTTTTCCTATACACCGTTTACACACAAACCTTCTAACAGGATTTTCCTGAAACCTAATAAGTGTTCTAACAAGAATGTTCCAATAATCCAACTAAATGCGTCTTGACTAATCATAGGTTCGTGTCTCCGCTACGTACCGCCGCTCCCAAACCGCCGCCCCCGTATATTCCCACTACTACCCGAAAACAGGCCAAAACCGCCGATTCGGTATATGCTATGGGGATCCCTATCTAAAAAAAAAACATTTGCAAATTGGGTGTCATTGGAAAGGATTTTTCAAGCCCTTTCCAATGGTATGCTTTTCACGATTCTGAAATTAAAAATACTACTTTTCATAAAAACTCTCAAAATTACAATTGCACTTCTTCGCGCACAAGCAATCTTGGAAGGGGGTGCGCACAAGCAATCTTGGAAGGGGGTGTACCTGCGCACACAAGCAGTCATAAGGATGATCGCAAGGGTGGGGGTGAGATTTCTGATCAAGGCTATACACCTTACTGTGTCCTCAATTTTCTGGGAAGGTAACTGGTGGTTGGATTCTTAGTTGAGAAATATTTAGAAATATCAACCAAACTGGTTATAGGGTCGTGTATACGTATATATAAAAAATCATATAATCATAAAACCGTTAAAAAACCGTCGTTCCCGTATATTCCAGCTACTTTATTAATTTCTTAAACTACGAACCTGCCTTGTTTTGGTCCTTGATTCACAACATTCTGGACGCTGCTAAAAATAAATCGCCAGGACCAATGCAGTTATAAGCAATTACATCCAGTGGATTCACGGAACTTCCGGTCGTCTCTAGCTTATGGGTAGTAAGGCTTGTGTAGTTAGCCTCTTACATTTTGATACCAGATAGTGGGACAAGAATTTAGTTTTTGAAGAGGAAGAAGAAGTAGAAGTAGAAGAGGAGGATGGTCACGTGTGGAAAGTGCAATTCCCACGGGCCCTTTTTTCCTATTTTTAATCTTAGCTTCAAACTCTTTCACCACCATACAATCCTGCCAAAAATGACTAGAACAAATGGTCGAAAATAGCTCATTAGCGTAAGAAAAGTTAAATTTTTCCACTTTTATGTTGTCGACTTTTATTTTGTCTTGTATATAAGTTCATCAGATGATGTTTGATCAGGGGAAAGCCGAGAAATAAAATTTTGTTTCTTTAGTGGCAGTTTCATTTTGAAGTGCGAACTTGTGCCGTCCGGACCACCAATGTTCCTTTGTGGTGGTAAACTATCGGGACAGGTTGAGAAACCAGTGCGGACAAAACGGAATCTGTAGCAATCCCAGGCTGTACTCCCGTCACAACGGATTGCTCCGAATCTTTTTTAGCTGCCGATCTAAGCAACATTTGAGGGTTTGCTGCGATCGTCAACTGATCAGCTGTGGAGTCCTGTTGCCGGAGGTTGCGGGGGATTCCCCTTAGGCAGCGTACCACCAGCGGCTTTCTTGCGCTTTGGAGATTCCTCTAATAGCTTGAGGCTATTGAATTGTGCATCTAGCGCGGAAAGAAGATCTCTTTCCCTAGCCACGCCAAAACTGCTGATCAGTCCTTTCAAGCCACCTTTAGTTTGGCGCATAAAGAGTTTCATTTCATTCGCAACTCCTAGGCAAGTATCACAACAGTATTTTAGATTAGGGCCTTTTGCTAGGTCATTACTTCTTCGGCCGTTGAAGCCAGCGGAGTTAGTGTGCACCATTTTATCACACAGCCAACAAGTCATTTTTGACTGCTGAAGCTTTATTACCTGACGGCATTTGTTTTGGAAGCAGACATTATTAGTTCCCATATGTTATTAGATTTGGACAAAACACAAAATCAAACTTGTAAGCAAGCTGTGAAATGTACCGCAAGAGCGCAGTCTGCACGCTTAGAGCTTTGGAATTTGTGTTTTTTTTTTTAAATGTCTTACGGTAGGAAAATTAAAATCTTCAAAAGACACCACCTACCATCCGTAGGTGGCATACACGATTCAAATTCCCAAGTGGAATTATGCCTACGTACTAAAATAAAAACCTCCGTGTGCTTCTTCAGTCCTTTCTCGCTCACCGGAACTGTCAGCTAAGTTATGACTTCGATGAGGTTGTGAGGTTGTCAATCCGGGTCGCACCACCTTCCTTAGTAGTTGGCAATGGGGGGCTCCTCCTTTCACCCTTTAGTTGCCTTTTACGAGAAGCCAGGAACGCTGAGGTAGAATTTTTCTCCCGCCACAACACAGGACACGTATTTGGTTTTCAGCCACCAGCTCTGTTGACAATCTCATCGGATCGGACTCGTTTCATCATATTAATGATTTCGCTGTGTCCCTGCTCCGATGCCTCACTATTCGCCAGCATAGCCGCGAACAAGCCACTAGGGCTGGACGGACTGCTTGCCTTTAACTGCTCTCTCTCCGCCGCAAACCTGGAGCAGTGCATTAGAACATGCTCTGCAGTTCTGCGAACGGAACTTTAACTAGTACAGTGTCCGAAATTGAATTATTAAAGAATTTATTTAAAACCACCGCAGGTTTTGGCAAACACAAAAATATTCGGATCGCAGAAAAAAAACACGACCGTTCACTTTGAAGTTGGAATAAAAGACAGCGCCGTTCGGTTGCGTCGACGGAAAATTGTATCGCTTTAGCATTTGGAAGTCATTTGTCATCATGTTGTCATTATGCATCAACTTGGCCAGTAACATCTTCTTTTTGCCCACCCGTATTGCGGCGGCGTGTGGTTCCTCCTTTTTTTTCCAATGTGCGCTCGATATATACGCTCTCGATCCTCTGGCTTAATACCACTTTGCTGTCTTTATTTTCCGATGTGGTTTCAGGAATATAGTAAACGTCTTGGCAACCGGCGTCCAAAGCAAGCTTTCCCATTTGTCGAAGCGTCCAATTTTGAGAAAAATGTTTGTAGGTATACATTTATCGGCCGACCCGTAGTACTAGTCCAGGCGGGTTCATCAAAAGGTTGCTATCCCACTTCTAAAGTTGTACTTGAATTATTACAAAACATTTCAGTGAAATATAATGTTCGCATCTCCTTGAAGATTATGATACACCCACTTTTATATTCCACAATATACCGCAGTAAAACACATGTAAAATTTCGTTGCAGACAGATCTCAGTTTAATACTTGTTATTAGGAACGCCAAACTCAAAGCGGAAGTCAAGAGTAAGAAGACGCATAACATCTACATACATACTTCATTTACTTAACATATGCGGTGTTTCCACTTATGGTATTTCACCATAATTTTTCAGATTCTCAACACACCTCAAAAATAGTATATATATATATCTTTTAATTTTATAGTTACTAATAAAAAGCGTCTGTATTTGCTATAGTGTGGTGTAGTAAAATTACGGTCCCACATATGTTGCATGGTTTAGGGAAAACCCACAAAAACCTATACAACCCGTTTAATAAATTTGTTAAATTTAGGTCATAAAAAAAAAAAATTATAACAGCCTCTTGAATTTCCATGAGATTTTTTCTCTTCAGTTCAGCAAATTCATTTGATCTCTCACAAAAACGTGACTAACTACTTTTATATTTAATTTTGTTAGTAGGGAATTTAGCCAAATAGCTTCCACTAACTGCCTCAAATAAGGCCATGTATTCTGCTTCTGTTGGTGAAGCTGTCACCGAATTTTGCTTCATGGTATTCCAACAAATTACATTCGAATCAAACATCTTGAACAAGTATCCAGTTGTACTTTTCATATCTGATTCACTTCCACCCCAGTCTGAGTCCACATAGCCAATCAAAAACTCTTTAAAATTTGAGTTTTTCTTAAAAGATAACTTTCTTCAGGCATTGCCAAATGCCAAATTTTCTTCTAGCCAAACCCCTTTCTCCCATCTCTTGTATTGTTCGGAAATGATAACCACGTCGATTTGGTTTTCTAGCACAATTTGGTGCAGCAGGTCACTTGCCGTTCTGCTTCTATGCATATTAGCTTGAAGAATCTTTATGGCTTTCCTTTTCTGGCCTTTTCAGCAGTTCGCTGTCCCAGGAACGTGTGCAACGTCGCTCCTGTATTCCGATGCACAGATACAACATCTCGGTGCTGTTGTCCACTTTCACCACATCTGATGCAGAGGTCTCTCCTATCCGGTCTGTTGCAGCTATTTTGCAAATGTCCGACCCCGAAACACTTAAAGCATCTCTTTATGTCAAGACACCACTTAACCCGGCAGTGGGTCCATCCCTTTTTTATCCTCTGCTCCGTCAATATCTTTGACGCGTCCTTCATAGGTAGTGTAACAAAGGCTCGCCTTTGTTCTGATCTATTTACGCCTGTCAGGTGTATTACAATTTCTTGGCTTGTATCGCCTATTCCTTCTCTAATTGCTGAGGTTATTTCATCCTCTTGTGTGATGCAGTCGATGTCTCTGATTTCCAGTTTGACCAATTGCTTCATGATGTGTTCGCACAGTTTGTCCGTTTTGTGCTCCCTTTTGAAAGTTTCAGAATCATATCACCTGACTTGGTTTTTCTTACCGAGTTATTATAACACTTGTTTGACCATTACTTCAACATTTATACACAAGAAAAACTTAATTTCATTTAAATCAGTCATTCTAAATCTTTTCATTAGATATAATTTAAAATCTTTCATATTTTGTTCACTCTTTGTAGATATTATTAGGTCATCTACATATAACAGAACATATTTACAAATTAACATAAGACTGTTTATTATACCCGTTACTCGTAGAGTAAATGGGTATACTAGATTCGTTGAAAAGTATGTAACAGGCAGAAGGAAGCGTTTCCGACCATATAAAGTATATATATTCTCGATCAGGATCAATAGCCTAGTCGATCTGGCCATGTCCGTCCGTCTGTCCGTCCGTCTGTCCGTCCGTATGAACGCTGTGATCTCAGGAACTACAAAAGCTAGAAAGTTGAGATTAAGCATACAGACTCCAGAGACATAGACGCAGCGCAAGTTTGTCGATTCATGTTGCCACGCCCACTCTAACGCCCACAAACCGCCCAAAACTGCCACGCCCACACTTTTGAAAAATGTTTTGATATTTTTTCATTTTTGTATTGGTCTTGTAAATTTCTATCGATTTGCCAAAAAACTTTTTGCCACGCCCACTCTAACGCCCACAAACCGCCCAAAGCTGCTACGCCCACACTTTTGAAAAATGTTTTGATATTTTTCATTTTTGTATTAGTCTTGTAAATTTCTATCGATTTGCCAAAAAACTTTTTGGCAAGCCAAGTTTGGGTTTTTTAGAGAAGAAGGCGTGATACTTGTTCGAATGACAAAATCAATCTGATCTTTATTTGCAGCGGCGGTTACAATGATACCTCCGCTGAGAAAAGTACATAGCAAATACATAGGGCCTTAATACTACAAGTGTAAGTGTTATAGTTAAATGCTGCGTCGCACACTCTTAAGTGGGTGAGTCGGGTTGCCGAAAATGTGGAGTGCTGTGTGGTCTATTCTTGAGTGGGTCACTTCTTGCTGATGTTGTGCTCCTATTACTCAGTCCGGAGGAGTGGGGGTGTTCTGTCGAAAGATCATGTAAACATTTCCCCGCTGTTGACAACGGCCGTTCGCTGAACCGGGGTGGCTTCGCTGGAGGGTCTGTGTGCCGGTTGGAACCGGTAACTCGTGAAACGATATGAGCCATTGTTGGTTGAGAAAGATGTTATATCTCTTGAGCCTTCATCCATCTCGATTTGATGAAAACCTGACATTAAGTCAAGGCAAGAAAAATATTTTGCTCGACCAAGTTGGTCCAAAATATCATCTATTCTCGGTGGTGGAAATTTGTCAGATAAAATTTTCTTATTAATTTGGCGATATTCTATTACTAATCTCCATTTCTTTTTATCTGAACCTGGGCTTGACTTTTTAGGTACTAATAGCAAAGGGCTATTGTACTCTGAAACTGATGGTTGAACTATTTTATCTTTTATTAATTTCTGTACCTGTGCTTGTATGAGGACTTCTATAATTTTTTGTGTATACGGGCTCATCATCTTTTAATCTCAACTGTTGTTTATAAAAACTATTAACCGTTATTGGTTCTGATTCTAATGCAAATATATCTGTATATTTGCTGCATAAAGTTTCTAATTGTAATTTAAACAATTTTGGTAAATTTTTCTTTAATTGAGATAAAACAGTTTTATTTCTGTTTTCGCTATTTCCTGAACTACATTGTAGTTCGAAAGTGGCTCATATTTTAAAGTGTCTATATTGACCAATTGATCAGAACCTGTTGTATTCAAAATTTGGACAAATGTATTACTAGATGTTGCAATTGTATTTGCAACATAAATACCAGTTTGTATTTCCTGGTTCGGAATAAAAATGTTATCATCTTTTATTGATACTATTAATCTTCGGACAACTTGGGATCTTGCTGGTAATAGAGTTGTATTATTATCAGAGCTGTATGTTATTGGAACATAAATGGGGAATTTCAAATTGTTGGGTCTAAGTATAAACCAATCTTCTGCTTGTTTGAAATCAATTTGCAATTATATTTTTTAATGAAATCTATTCCTATTATTCCATCACACGGTATGGAAAAATTTTTATCTACTAAATGAAAGTCGTGTGGAATAATGTATTTACCTGTCTGTATCTCAATAAAAGTCTGTCCTTGAGACTGAACTATCTGTTGGCTTATGCCTTGAATATTTATTTTGTTAGTTATTTGAACATTAGAAAATTTGTCAGAATTCTCTTTGAGAATAGAAATATCTGCACCTTTATCAAGAAGGAAAACAAGTTTTACACCTGTTTCGACATGAATGAATGTGGTAAATATATTGAGATTATAATTGATGGCGTATACTCTACGATCTTCTCCTACTGGGTACCTAAAGGCTGTTGCGAGTTTCCCTGATCTTGGGTTTCTCGTACATTGGCATTATTGCCGTTAATGTTATTCTGGTTGTTGTTACGGCCCCTGTTTCCATTATTGCGGCCTCTATTGTTGCCATTATAGCGGATATTATTTCTATTAATGCGGTTTTGATAACCGTTATTCTGGTAACCGTTATTTTGGTAACCGTTATTATAGTGGCCTCTATAACCATCTATTGGCATTGCCGTATCCTCTGTTGGATCTGTTACCTCTAAAGTACATCACTTTATTGATGTCACCGGTAACTCTTGCACTCGTTCTTATGTATGCGCTTATCGCTGCATCCATAGTGGTGCAAGTCCCTGCTTCTAGTACTGTTTTGACACTTTCGTGCTCAGCGCGACTTATCATGGTATCAATTGCCTCTCTAGTACTTAAACTAGTGGCATGTTCTAGAGGTATACCCTCATCGATAAAGGAAGCTTTTAATAGTTTTCTTAGTCTATCAACTTCAGCGGTAAATTGCGTTGCAGTTTTACCTCTTTGCTGAACTGTTAATAGCTTTGCTTTGACATTACCGGATGTCTCACCGACAACTACTTTCTGCAATTTGTTTATAATTGGTGGAATTGTCGTTTCATTGTCAACTGAATCAAAATTGTGCCAACTATTTTTGACCTAATGACCTCAACTGCAATGTCTTCAAATGATCCCTTAGCTAAGTCTACCAATTTGATTGCCTTAATGAATCGTTGTAAATGGATCTTTTGTCCATCAAATTCTGGCGACATCCTTAATGTAAGACCTACACTCAGAAAACTGAAGAACGAATAATTTGAGAACGAACGTTCGTAAAAATGTACTGTGTCGTACTTAAAATTTTTAAGACAACCGTTCTTGGAATAAGTACTAGTTGTACTCGAATTACACATTTCAAAAGCGATATTATTGATACTCATGGAAAACAAAGGTTTATCTTTTCTCATTTATGTATATTCCTTGATCATTTGATGCGGCCAATTTTAAAAGAATATACACAAAAAATATAAGAAGTTTAAACTAAAATTTATGCGATCGAAAAATCTCCAGCCATTCGACTTCCTACACTTGTTTATATCGATTACATTTCTGTGTTGTTGAAGAAACATATGTTTTTTCGATAATCGATTGCAACACGGCGCTCATTTAGTGTCAAAAAGTTCCTGGAGTAACAAGTACAAAATGAATTAAGTGAAATAATTGAAGAATAATGTGAAAATGGGCACGGTGTGCAGGGTAAGTACAAATCTTTAAATAAAGTATGTAATATACATACATTAAAAGTCGGTGGCCTATGCACGTGTTTGCATGCACGCATATGTATATGCGTATGTATGTAAGTGTATAAAACTTTTGTGTTGCCAAATGTTACTTCTAAATGAAATAAATCTTTAATTTAATGTGTAATTTTTACAGTTAAAAATCGACTTCTGAGAAATATGCCCAGAGAAAGAGCGTGCATTGTTTTCGAAATACGATAGGAAGATTAAAAACCATCTCATCAGGCAACAGCTTACCGAAGCACAGTCGGCAATAAATGAAGGTAATATAACTAATAACAAAATTTCTATTTACTTATTGTTATATTTGTCTTTCTTCGTTTTTATAGATGCCCAGGAATCTATTTGTTATTTTGCTTGACAGCGCGTTTCGTTAAATATGTTTAGCTGTAAGAACTTTAAGAAAAGTGTAACAATTTAATTTTTAAGAAAAAAGTTATGGAAGTTTTAAAATAAGAATAACAAAACTATTAAATTCGTGTAAATAAACAATAAATATGATTCGTTGTTAAAACAAAAGTGTTTGCTCTGAAAAAAAAAATACTCATACTTCAGTTTTAAATTTGTACAACTTAAACCGTGAATTTATAATGCACATATTAAAATTTGACGAGTTTGGGTCAAGTATTTTTAATATTTATTTTAAGTATTTCCCATACTTAAAGCAGTACATTTATCGTACTTGGATCCAGAACGTTCGTTTTCAAATTCATAATTTCGGTCTCAAATTATTCATTCTTGAATTTAAATTTTTGTCCTTGAATCAAAAAATTTCGAGTTTACCGTACTTTCGATGCGGTTCGTTCTTGATTTGATATCGAAAAGCGTTAATTTTTCCCTGAGGGTAATGGCTACTGCTTGTTCAGCCATGGTTAAGGTATTTGCTGAGTCAGCTGCGTTATTGGTAGTATTTACTTCCTTCAGCACTAATGTTGCTGGTATAGTTAGATCGTGAAGATCTTCCTCTTTAATGTCTTTCTTGACTACAGTTGTATATTCTTCGTCTGAGTCGGTGCTTTCTTCATTAAAATTTATTGTTAATGGAGTGTTTACTATAGTCGGAATTTCTATCTGGAGGCTGAATTTATTTTTTATTAATATTAATTTTTCCCTTAATGCCACCAGTAGTTCCGAAACTTTAGCACACTGTTTACTGTCTAAATTCTTTCTATCCTGTTGGATTAGTTCTCTTACTTTATTGTAACTATTTACCAATGTTTGGGCATTCTTATTTATTGTTACAGCTTGTATTGGTCTATTTTGCATTAAGCATTTGTATTCTTTCCAAATTTTAGCGTGTTAGCAAAATTGATTATGTTTTACATCATGGCCTGCCTGATTGTAGCTATGGCTTCACGGGCCATATTGGGTTAACAGGGCATAATAGTATGCTCCATTTTACAATGTGTCTTACAATTTTTTTGTTTTTTTTTTTTTTATATAATTAATATATTTTATTTTATACTGCTGCTGATGTTGTTGATCTGCCGGTGTCAGCTGGGCGTCGCCGGGGGTGGCACGCTGACACTCCCTCGCTGCTGTCTATATATGGCTGTGAGGACTCCAGACTCCTTCGCAATCCTGTGGGCAGGTCTTCTTAGGCTTTGTTAGTCCCGGTGCTGGTGCTGGACATCCTGTCGGTTTTTGAACTTCATTAATGACTTTTATATTCTTTGTATTCTCTGAGTGAGTTTTTTCGAGTTTTTGGGTTTTTAATTCTTGCTGGTATTGCAGCAAGTGGTCTAGCTCTGCATGTAGCTTTAGAGCTTTCGACCAAACCGGTGGCGTTTGTTGACCGTATATTAGCCACCTTACGTGGGCTATACGTTTGTTTAATTTGGTCTTTAAACCGCCACGGTGTTTTCCCATATCTCAATCCAACTCTACTCACTCAGATTTGTTCTCAGTTGCGGTTCCAGCAGTTTCAACGTATTTGTTCTCTTCCATCAGTGTTCTTCATCAGTGCTCTTCATCAGTGTCCAACGTTGGACGACTGTCACTGTCGCCATGTAGAGAATGCCACAAGTCACAAGTTTCTTTGTTAAGATTTCTTTATTAAGTGCAGAAATGGTTCTGCATACCGTTCAACGGTTCACAAGTATTATTATTAAATTATTAATTATCTGTTGCTCCCTATT
Organism: Drosophila santomea; assembly: GCF_016746245.2. Lineage (NCBI taxonomy): Eukaryota > Metazoa > Arthropoda > Insecta > Diptera > Drosophilidae > Drosophila > Drosophila santomea. The sequence goes on from NW_025319001.1 coordinate 705,012, forward strand.
GATGTGTTCCGTTATGTTGTCGAATCTATTTAGAATGTCGTTGTGGATCACCTCCTGTTTCTTTACGTTTACTGTGAGGTCTTTCTAATTGCCTTTAAACTATCTTGAATTCTGCGTCCATCTGTGTCATCTAGATTCCCTGTTACGATCTTAATCACATTTCCCAAACCATTAATTAATCCCCTCTTCTGTCTCCTATTCGGCAGCAATTTTTCCACCCTAGCCTGCAACTGTCCCACCTTTGTTGACAAACTTTCAATTGCATACTCCGATTGTATGTTCCTCTCAAGCTTGTTAATAGCCCGCTGGAAGTTGACCGTACCATCGATGAATTCCTGGAGATTAATTCTGTGGATAAGGAATTTATGGGACTGAAGGACTCTTGCTTGTCCCAGGTTAATTTTTAGTAGGGGTGTATCATTCCCTAAATTCTGGACTTTTAAGTCCTGGGCTGGGTTTGTTTCTTAATAATTTTGTCTCTCATTTTTGCTTTGTGTAATTTTTGTTTTTTTGCTGAAACTAGTGTGATCCTGTTATCTTTTAGTACTTTATGCTTTGAAAAACGAGGTTCCCTTTTCTGAAAACTGTATCTTCTGAATCTACTGCGATTGGCTGGGACCTATCTTTGTTTAATTTGTCAAATCTAGCCTCCATCTTCTGCTGAACCTGAGCTTTGACTTTAGGATACAATGTGTTTTGAAACTCATTTAAACGTAACTTCTTTATTGAACACGTGCGTTCTCCCTGAAAATAATTCAAACGGCGTAAATTTCGTGGCTGAATGTATAGCGTTATTATATGTAATTAAGGTTCCACATACAATTTCTTCGTGGTCGCAATCCAGCTTTTCAGCCTTCCTGTTTTCGAAGATTATTCTGTAAATTTCAGTGAGTGATGAATGTAGTCTTTCCACCGGAGAATTGCTAGAAGATTGCTGGAACGATGTCACGTGTGTGTCGATATTATATTGGTTACAAATATCCGTAAAAATCTTCCCAGAGAATTCCGTGCCCTGATCGAACACCAGCTTGTTGGTATACCCACGATACAAAAATAGTGTCTTAAGGAATTGTATAAGCGCTGGCAAACTTTGAAAATTTGTCAATCAATGTCAGGTGGTCCGTCCATTTATGGTATAGATATCCATATGAACAATCTGCAACGGCACCCCCGGAGTCTCGTTCTTTTGAAATTCGGGTTTAGGTGGTCTTCTGTCATACTTGAGAGTTTGACACGTATCGCACCTATTAACTATCTGGGTGATTTTCAGGTGATTCAAGGTCTCTTCAATTCCCCGATGATTATTCTTTACATGGTACTCTTTAATAGCCTGTTCTTGTTCTTCCCTTCTTCCATTAGAAGGGATTTACATCTGATTAGTTTGTACTCTTTAAAATGTTGGGCGTGTGATTCCTTTAATAGGTCAAAGATTGGCTCGGATGCGAAAATAGCGTGTAATCTTTTAGGTGTAAGAATTTCTTTCAAAATTTCGGTTATTATAGACAAATAGAACTTGACTTTTACTATTGAACGTCTAAATTTGTTTTTGAATAAAATGTAATTTCTATTCCTGTCCTCATTCCCAAGCTCGAAAGTGTATTGTGATTTAAATTCATTTAATGGTCTATCGGCTGTCTTAATTATTTCATCGTGCGAGACTGAGTTGGAAATGCAGTTTGTCTCGTTAGTTAGTGTTAGTGTTCTACTCGCAAAGAAAACTGGCCTGTCTGAGCCTACCGTAACTTGTGACAGTACCGCCCCTATTGCCACATTTCTAGCATCTGTTGTCAATATAAAGAGTTTCTTGAAGTCAGGGTATTTTAACAAAGGGTCGATACACAGCAGGGTCTTACATGTTTCAAACGATTTCTTGAAGTCCTCCGATACTAATACCGGTGCTTTGCCCTTTGACTGTTGTGTCATTGGTTTGGTGATCTTGGCAAAATCCCGAATGAATTTCCTATAATATCCCAGAAGGCATAACAAGGATTTGATCTCCTTTCTGGTAGTCGGAATTGGGAACGTCTTCACCGCAGCAATCTTCTTGGGATTTGGCTTAATTCCATCCTCCGTGACAATATGCCTTAAAAATTCCGATTTATCTGGTTGAATCTTTAAATAAGCCTGACTTAATTTGCGAAACACTGCGTCCAAATGGGTGATGTGATCTTGCAAGGATGGTGAAAAATTTATGATATCATCTAGGTAAACTAAACAGCATACTCCATTGAGGTCGGCTAACACGCTATCCATCACGCTTTGAAATGTTGCTGGGGCGTTTGTGAGCCCAAATGGCATACGAATAAACTTTAATTGCCCCCTGATGCCGTGAAGGTCGTTTTAGGCGTGTCATTGGGATCCATTTCAATTTGGTGGTATCCGCTGGCAAAATCCAACGCCGTGAAATATTTCGCCCTACCGATTCTGTCGAGTACATCGTTAATGTTGGGCATGGGGTACCTATCCTTAATCGTCTTTTCGTTCAGTTTCCTGAAATCCACTACCATTCTCCATTTCTTTGTATTTGAAGCGTCCATCTTCTTAGAAACAAGAAACACTGGGGCGCTCCACGGCGAATGACTGTGTTTAATAATGTTCTGTTGCAACAGTTTATCTATCTGATTATGGATCTCCGTGGATTCCGTTGGACTGAATCTAAATGGTCTACAAAATATGGGTCTTTCGTCTGTCGTCCTTATTTCGTGCTTCACCTGATTGGTAAATGAGAGTTTATCCCCCTCCCGAACTACTAAGTTTGTAAATCTTCTGCATAGTCGATAAAGTTGTTGTTTTTCTTCCTCATTGAGATGCTCCGCACGAATGGCGTCTAGTATGGAAGAATGGTCCTCATTCCTGTACTCGATGTTATTGGTCATCACATTAATGCAGTTGAAATCGTCCTCGTTAAATTCCTTTACCTCTAAACTCGAATCCAACACGAATTTCTTCTGTTCCGCAGAAAAATTATTAACTTCGATCAGTCCAGTGTTGTTGTGCGCCCTGTAAATTCCTCCAGTGATGAAAAAATTGTCCCCGAGACGAATGTGTTCACAAAAAAATGGCCCCTCTTTGACGCTAACTGGAACCTTGATCAAGGATTTAGACTCCTCCTTAATTTCATAAACCTCCGAAGAACGATTAGGCTCTACCCTCAAAGGCAGAATTGTATTGGGCAATGTGAAAGTCAATTGTGCGATGTCGATTATAGCTGGCAACTGGGTTAGAATATTCATGCCTATTAATCCATCGAAAAAATGGTGAAAGTCAAACATCAGGAAAGGGAATTCTCTTTGATCATTAACTTGCTCGAAAATGGGTAATATTGCCATCTGTGAAATTGGGTGTTCTTGTAACACTGTACTAATAGAAATGGGTTTTTCCAAAGCAATTCTTGCATTATTTGGTACAAATTTAGGGGTGATAAAAGAGCCTTGAGCTCCCGTATCTACCAGGAATTTTAAGTTGTTATTGTTTTGAAACGATAGAATTATATACGGCAAGTTAGCGTCTAACTGAAATTTACTCAAGAATCCTGTTTGTTTTTCGAGGCTCCTGTCCGAAAATTTCCATCCTCCTCGAAGTTATGTGACGATTCAGTATCGTTTGTCTTGGTATTTGTCTCAATATTAAACAGTCTTTGTCCGTTTGTACTTGGTCTGTTCCAATTAGCGTTCTTCTTTGCCGCAGCGTTTGATGTACTAGGCGTATTATCGTTTGGCAAAATGGCTGGATATCTAGAGTTCCTGTTATTGTTCTCGTACGCATTACGATTGTAGCGATTATTGTCCCTGTTCTTGTACTGGTAACGATCCCTACCTTGGTACTGGTTATAGGCCCTGTTTTGGAACTGATCCCGGTCCCTATTTTGGTACTGATTATAATTTGGGCGAAAACGATCGTTCTGCCGCATTGGTTGCCTTTGTTGATTGTACGCCGAACTTTCACCAAAATATAAATTCCTCTCTTTGATGGCTACGTCATAAGCTTCTTCGAGGTCTTGCGGCCTCCAGGCTCTGACTATACCACCGAGGTTTCCCCGCAGTCCCCCAAGAAATGTCGTGAGGACTGTTTGCGAAACGACCCTCTGCCTAACTTTAATTGTTAGTGCTTCGGTCTCTTCTGCCTCAATTAGTCTGAAGAGCGCTAACTTTATCTTCGTAATTTGTTCGTACAAACTTTGTAGTGGCAACTGTTTTTGCTTTAAATTAAATAGCTCCGACATTACAGTCTCCTCGTCCCTTCTGTCCCTACAGTGTCTAATTAGGGCCTCTTTAATATCGTCCCAAATTAGACTTGCTCCCGCTGCGATCACTGCCTCATTAGCCTTCCCTTCGATCTTCTGTCTAATTGCTCTTAGTAACATTTGGCCATAAGGGGTTTGGTCGGTACCTCTAATCATCAAGATTACCTCCTCCACATTGTTGATGAATTCATTCAATGTCAACGGATCCCCGGAATAAGTCGGTAAGAACCGGATTATATCCGGAATCCTCATTGAAGCCACCAATTCAACAGGATTTATGGCCATATTGGCGGTCAGGGGCGGCGATGAGGTAGTACTCGAATCCATATTTGAACTAGCGGACGGAACTCTAGGTCTTAAGGCCAATGAACTAGCCTGTACTTCCTTCTCGCTAACAACCTTCTTTTTACTGACTGCTCTAGTGGTAATTTGGGTGGGCTTAATTAGATCTTTAACTCTACTTATGTTAGGCATTAAGTCCACTTTTATTATATCTTTAAAGAAGGTCACGCTCAATTGTGAATAACTCTGAATAACTTTCTCAATTGTGAATAATTTTTAACAAGTGTACTTATTATACTTAGGTACTATGATGTGTAGAATTTGTATATTTAGTAATGTAAGGTCGTGGTTGAAGCTCTCATGTGTTGTGTTCTTGATTTTTACCTGTGAAGGTATAAAATTCGTAATCGTAAATATTTAAGGCCAAGCTAGCATATATTTGTATTTTCTAGGGCTCTTCTCCTTTTTTTTTTTTTTTGTATTTAAAAGCAAGTATAATGAGCAAAACTCATTAAAAAAATAATCAGTCTAATTTTATACTGTTGGAAGTTCCTTCCTCTTAGGCTACGACATGGGAGTGCACGGCCCTCTTTACAAGTACCCCTCACGCTTTGAGCAGCCCTCTGCAGAACACGCGATGGGACTTGCAGGAGCTGACTCAATGTGTTTATCTTTGATCTCTCTTATATTCCTTTATTTTCCTTCTTTTAATTCATCAGTTACATGAAAAGAAAATATTGTAATAATCTACAGAACACACGATGGGACTGCAGAGTTATTTTACCAATATATTTAAATTTTCTCTATATATTCCTTTATTTTCCTTCTTTTTTTTTGTCAATTACATGAAAAGAAAATATTGTAAATAATCTACAGAACACTGTAGAGCTATTTTATCAACAAAATTTTCTCTTTTTAACTTTTCTTTCTATATTTTCTTTCTTTTTCTTTCTAATTACTTCATCAATAAAACGTACATTACAGCGCTCTGCAGAACAACACGATGGGACTGCAGAAGCTATTCCTGACCTATCTCTATTTTCTTTTGTGACACAAAAAACAAATTGGCCGCATTCTGCAGAACCGCAATGGGACTGAAGAAGTACTTCCAATTAATTTTCCGGGTCAGCGAAAATAAAAACACAAACAAAAATTATTTTCTGACTCAGGCTAAGTGTCGCATGCACTGTGGATATCAAAAAAAATCATTTGGCCAATATTAAATTATTTCATATTCTTTACAGTCTCTATTATTTATTATTGTTCATTCTTTTTTTTTTTGTTCGATTATATTATAACAAAATTCGTTCTTTTTTTAGCCAAATAATTTTTTTTACGTCTGCACACTTATCACTTTTAATCACAACACCACAACGACACTTTCCTTGCTTTCTTTCTCTTTTTCTTTTTTTCTTCCCATGTCGCACCTTGTTTTCTTTAGTATTACTTCATATTCAGATATTTTAATTTAAAACGAAAATTTTACTACTCACAGATAACCATCAATTTGTGTGTGTGTAAGCTTACAATAACATCATTATGAAGCGACCCATCTCGGTTCGTAGTCGTCGGCTGCGCCAGTTATGATCCAGGAATGCTTCTCCTGAATACTGTTGGTGGTTCTGCGAGTTGGTTTTAAGGTTCGTCCGAAGTTCCGAGTTTTAGTTTGTTAAGTAAGAAGACGTGTCACTTGTTTGAATGTAAAAATCAATCTGATCTGTATTTGCAGCGGCGGTCACAATGAGACCTCCGCTGAGAAAAGTACATAGGAAATACATAGGGTCTTAAATACTACATGTGTAATGTGTTATAGTTAAATGCTGCGTCGCCCACTCTTAAGTGGGTGAGTCGGGTTGCCGAAAATCTGGAGTGCTGTGTGGCCTATACTTGAGTGGGTCTATTCTTGCTGATGTTGTGCTCCTATTACCCAGTCCGGAGAAGTGGGGGTTTCCTGTGTAAGTGCATTGTAAACATTTCCCCGCTGTTGACAACGGCCGTTAGCTGAACGGTCGTTGGGTGGCCTAATTTAAGCCATTGCTCATACATTGGTTGCTCTGTACCAATTCCAGGGTAAGCCGGGGTGGCTTCGCTGGAGGGTTTGTGTGTCGGTTGGAACCGGTAACTCACGCATATGTATATGCGTATGTATGTAAGTGTATAAAACTTTTGTGTTGCCAAATGTTACTTCTAAATGAAATAAATCTTTAATTTAATGTGTAATTTTTACAGTTAAAAATCGACTTCTGAGAAATATGCCCAGAGAAAGAGCGTGCATTGTTTTCGAAATACGATAGGAAGATTAAAAACCATCTCATCAGGCAACAGCTTACCGAAGCACAGTCGGCAATAAATGAAGGTAATATAACTAATAACAAAATTTCTATTTACTTATTGTTATATTTGTCTTTCTTCGTTTTTATAGATGCCCAGGAATCTATTTGTTATTTTGCTTGACAGCGCGTTTCGTTAAATATGTTTAGCTGTAAGAACTTTAAGAAAAGTGTAACAATTTAATTTTTAAGAAAAAAGTTATGGAAGTTTTTATGTATACATTTACTATATATAAAATAAGAATAACAAAACTATTAAATTCGTGTAAATAAACAATAAATATGATTCGTTGTTAAAACAAAAGTGTTTGCTCTGAAAAAAAAAATACTCATACTTCAGTTTTAAATTTGTACAACTTAAACCGTGAATTTATAATGCACATATTAAAATTTGACGAGTTTGGGTCAAGTATTTTTAATATTTATTTTAAGTATTTCCCATACTTAAAGCAGTACATTTATCGTACTTGGATCCAGAACGTTCGTTTTCAAATTCATAATTTCGGTCTCAAATTATTCATTCTTGAATTTAAATTTTTGTCCTTGAATCAAAAAATTTCGAGTTTACCGTACTTTCGATGCGGTTCGTTCTTGATTTGATATCGAAAAGCGTTAATTTTTCCCTGAGGGTAATGGCTACTGCTTGTTCAGCCATGGTTAAGGTATTTGCTGAGTCAGCTGCGTTATTGGTAGTATTTACTTCCTTCAGCACTAATGTTGCTGGTATAGTTAGATCGTGAAGATCTTCCTCTTTAATGTCTTTCTTGACTACAGTTGTATATTCTTCGTCTGAGTCGGTGCTTCCTTCATTAAAATTTATTGTTAATGGAGTGTTTACTATAGTCGGAATTTCTATCTGGAGGCTGAATTTATTTTTTATTAATATTAATTTTTCCCTTAATGCCACCAGTAGTTCCGAAACTTTAGCACACTGTTTTACTGTCTAAATTCTTTCTATCCTGTTGGATTAGTTCTCTTACTTTATTGTAACTATTTACCAATGTTTGGGCATTCTTATTTATTGTTACAGCTTGTATTGGTCTATTTTGCATTAAGCATTTGTATTCTTTCCAAATTTTAGCGTGTTAGCAAAATTGATTATGTTTTACATCATGGCCTGCCTGATTGTAGCTATGGCTTCACGGGCCATATTGGGTTAACAGGGCATAATAGTATGCTCCATTTTACAATGTGTCTTACAATTTTTTTGTTTTTTTTTTTTTTATATAATTAATATATTTTATTTTTATACTGCTGCTGATGTTGTTGATCTGCCGGTGTCAGCTGGGCGTCGCCGGGGGTGGCACGCTGACACTCCCTCGCTGCTGTCTATATATGGCTGTGAGGACTCCAGACTCCTTCGCAATCCTGTGGGCAGGTCTTCTTAGGCTTTGTTAGTCCCGGTGCTGGTGCTGGACATCCTGTCGGTTTTTGAACTTCATTAATGACTTTTATATTCTTTGTATTCTCTGAGTGAGTTTTTTCGAGTTTTTGGGTTTTTAATTCTTGCTGGTATTGCAGCAAGTGGTCTAGCTCTGCATGTAGCTTTAGAGCTTTCGACCAAACCGGTGGCGTTTGTTGACCGTATATTAGCCACCTTACGTGGGCTATACGTTTGTTTAATTTGGTCTTTAAACCGCCACGGTGTTTTCCCATATCTCAATCCAACTCTACTCACTCAGATTTGTTCTCAGTTGCGGTTCCAGCAGTTTCAACGTATTTGTTCTCTTCCATCAGTGTTCTTCATCAGTGCTCTTCATCAGTGTCCAACGTTGGACGACTGTCACTGTCGCCATGTAGAGAATGCCACAAGTCACAAGTTTCTTTGTTAAGATTTCTTTATTAAGGGCAGAAATGGTTCTGCATACCGTTCAACGGTTCACAAGTATTATTATTAAATTATTAATTATCTGTTGCTCCCTATTGATGTGTTCCGTTATGTTGTCGAATCTATTTAGAATGTCGTTGTTGATCACCTCCTGTTTCTTTACGTTTACTGTGAGGTCTTTCTGATTCTCCGAGATTGTCTTTAAACTATCTTGAATTCTGCGTCCATCTGTGTCATCTAGATTCCCTGTTACGATCTTAATCACATTTCCCAAACCATTAATTAATCCCCTCTTCTGTCTCCTATTCGGCAGCAATTTTTCCACCCTAGCCTGCAACTGTCCCAACTTTGTTGACAAACTTTCAATTGCATACTCCGATTGTATGTTCCTCTCAAGCTTGTTAATAGCCCGCTGGAAGTTGACCGTACCATCGATGAATTCCTGGAGATTAATTCTGTGGATAAGGAATTTATGGGACTGAAGGACTCTTGCTTGTCCCAGGTTAATTTTTAGTAGGGGTGTATCATTCCCTAAATTCTGGACTTTTAAGTCCTGGGCTGGGTTTGTTTCTTAATAATTTTGTCTCTCATTTTTGCTTTGTGTAATTTTTGTTTTTTTGCTGAAACTAGTGTGATCCTGTTATCTTTTAGTACTTTATGCTTTGAAAAACGAGGTTCCCTTTTCTGAAAACTGTATCTTCTGAATCTACTGCGATTGGCTGGGACCTATCTTTGTTTAATTTGTCAATTCTAGCCTCCATCTTCTGCTGAACCTGAGCTTTGACTTTAGGATACAATGTGTTTTAAAACTCATTTAATTTTTGCAAGTAATCGTGTTCCGTATCAAACGTAACTTCTTTATTGAACACGTGCGTTCTCCCTGAAAATAATTCAAACGGCGTAAATTTCGTGGCTGAATGTATAGCGTTATTATATGTAATTAAGGTTCCACATACAATTTCTTCGTGGTCGCAATCCAGCTTTTCAGCCTTCCTGTTTTCGAAGATTATTCTGTAAATTTCAGTGAGTGATGAATGTAGTCTTTCCACCGGAGAATTGCTAGAAGATTGCTGGAACGATGTCACGTGTGTGTCGATATTATATTGGTTACAAATATCCGTAAAAATCTTCCCAGAGAATTCCGTGCCCTGATCGAACACCAGCTTGTTGGTATACCCACGATACAAAAATAGTGTCTTAAGGAATTGTATAAGCGCTGGCAAACTTTGAAAATTTGTCAATCAATGTCAGGTGGTCCGTCCATTTATGGTATAGATATCCATATGAACAATCTGCAACGGCACCCCCGGAGTCTCGTTCTTTTGAAATTCGGGTTTAGGTGGTCTTCTGTCATACTTGAGAGTTTGACACGTATCGCACCTATTAACTATCTGGGTGATTTTCAGGTGATTCAAGGTCTCTTCAATTCCCCGATGATTATTCTTTACATGGTACTCTTTAATAGCCTGTTCTTGTTCTTCCCTACCAGTAACATCCATTAGAAGGGATTTACATCTGATTAGTTTGTACTCTTTAAAATGTTGGGCGTGTGATTCCTTTAATAGGTCAAAGATTGGCTCGGATGCGAAAATAGCGTGTAATCTTTTAGGTGTAAGAATTTCTTTCAAAATTTCGGTTATTATAGACAAATAGAACTTGACTTTTACTATTGAACGTCTAAATTTGTTTTTGAATAAAATGTAATTTCTAGTCCTGTCCTCATTCCCAAGCTCGAAAGTGTATTGTGATTTAAATTCATTTAATGGTCTATCGGCTGTCTTAATTATTTCATCGTGCGAGACTGAGTTGGAAATGCAGTTTGTCTCGTTAGTTAGTGTTAGTGTTCTACTCGCAAAGGAAACTGGCCTGTCTGAGCCTACCGTAACTTGTGACAGTACCGCCCCTATTGCCACATTTCTAGCATCTGTTGTCAATATAAAGAGTTTCTTGAAGTCAGGGTATTTTAACAAAGGGTCGATACACAGCAGGGTCTTACATGTTTCAAACGATTTCTTGAAGTCCTCCGATACTAATACCGGTGCTTTGCCCTTTGACTGTTGTGTCATTGGTTTGGTGATCTTGGCAAAATCCCGAATGAATTTCCTATAATATCCCAGAAGGCATAACAAGGATTTGATCTCCTTTCTGGTAGTCGGAATTGGGAACGTCTTCACCGCAGCAATCTTCTTGGGATTTGGCTTAATTCCATCCTCCGTGACAATATGCCTTAAAAATTCCGATTTATCTGGTTGAATCTTTAAATAAGCCTGACTTAATTTGCGAAACACTGCGTCCAAATGGGTGATGTGATCTTGCAAGGATGGTGAAAAATTTATGATATCATCTAGGTAAACTAAACAGCATACTCCATTGAGGTCGGCTAACACGCTATCCATCACGCTTTGAAATGTTGCTGGGGCGTTTGTGAGCCCAAATGGCATACGAATAAACTTTAATTGCCCCCCTAATGCCGTGAAGGTCGTTTTGGGCGTGTCATTGGGATCCATTTCAATTTGGTGGTATCCGCTGGCAAAATCCAACGGCGTGAAATATTTCGCCCTACCGATTCTGTCGAGTACATCGTTAATGTTGGGCATGGGGTACCTATCCCTAATCGTCTTTTCGTTCAGTTTCCTGAAATCCACTACCATTCTCCATTTCTTTGTATTTGAAACGACAAAAAACACTGTAACAGCTTATCTATCTGATTGTGGATCTCCGTGGATTCCGTTGGACTGAACCTAAATGGTCTACAAAATATGGGTCTTTCGTCCGTCGTCCTTATTTCGTGCTTCACCCGATTGGTAAATGAGAGTTTATCCCCCTCCCGAAATACTAAGTTTGTAAATCTTCTGCATAATCGATAAAGTTGTTGTTTTTCTTCATCATTCAGATGCTCCACACGAATGGCGTCAAGTATGTAAGAATGGTCCTCATTCCTGTACTCGATGTTATTGGTCATCACATTAATGCAGGCGAAATCGTCTTCATTAAATTCCTTTACCTCTAAACTCGAATCCAAAACGAACTTCTTCTGTTCCACAGAAAAATTATTAACTTCGATCAGTCCGGTGTTGTTGTGCGCCCTGTAAATTCTCCGGTGATGAAAACATCGTCCCCGAGGCGAATGTGTTCACACAAAAATGGCCCCTCCTTGACATTAACTGGAACCTTGGTTAAGGATTTAGATTCCTCCTTAATTGCATAAACCTCCGAAGAACGATTAGGCTCTACCCTCAAAGGCAGAATTGTATTGGGCAACGTGAAAGTCAATTGTGCGATGTCGATTATAGCTGGCAACTGGGTTAGAATATTCATGCCTATTAATCCATCAAAAATTGGTGAAAGTCAAACATTAGAAAAGGAAATTCTCTTTGATCATTAACTTGCTCGAAAATGGGTAATATTGCCATCTGTGAAATTGGGTGTTCTTGTAAAACCGTACTAATAGAAATGGGTTTTTCCAAAGCGATCTTTGCATTATCTGGTACAAATTTAGGGGTGATAAAAGAGCCTTGAGCTCCCGTATCTACCAGGAATTTTAAGTTGTTATTGTTTTGAAATGATAGAATTATATACGGCAACTGACGATTCAGTCTCGTTTGTCTTGGTATTTGTCTCAATATTAAACAGTCTTTGTCCGTTTGTACTTGGCCTGTTCACATAAGCGTTTTTCTTCGCCGCAGCGTTTGATGTACTAGGCGTATCATCGCTTGGCATTACGATTGTAGCGATTATTGTCCCTGTTCTGGTATTGGTAACGATCCCTACCTTGGTACTGGTTATAGGCCCTGTTTTAGAACTGATCCCGGTCCCTATTTTGGTACTGATTGTAATTTAGGCGAAAACGATCGTTCTGCCGCATTGGTGGCCTTTGCTGATTGTACGCCGAACCTTCAGAAAAATACAAGTTCCTCTCTTTGATGGCTACGTCATACGCTTCTTCGAGGTCTTGCGGCCTCCAGGCTCTGACTATAGCACCGAGGTTTCCCCGCAGTCCCCCAAGGAATGTCGTGAGGACTGAAGATTTTAATTAGTTTATTAAAATATTTATAGAACTTGGTGGCAAGAAATTAGTTAATTTCGGAACGACAACGAAAAATGCGTTTGCTCGTGTTGAATTCAATTTTACGACTTCTCTATTTAACATGTGTGTTCTTAGGCCTAGCTTAACAGAGGTTGGCGAAGACGGGGCGAATTCGCAAAGAGCGAAAGAGAACTTTATTATGCTCCCGCCTTCGCCCTAAACTAACTTACACTAGACTTCAAATTTGTTCTACTTAACAATAAACAACAAACAATAAAAACGACCGACAATATGAGTTCCGCCAACACCGGCCCCGTTGAACGCCTCCACGGCTTCGACAAATCGGCAGCGGCGCCAGCTTGTGGATCGCCCTGCGAAAGATGGCTCCATCACTCCTCCTAAGGTCGACTACCCTGACCTTGCCGTCCTCTCCTGCGTGCGTCGCGACGATCCTTCCCAGGAGCCACTGTTGAGGCAGCAGGTTGTCCTCTGCCACGACGACGTTGGCCTTCTCCTCGTGCCACTTGCCCCGAACCTGAAGGCCCAGGACATATTCCCGGGACCATCGCCGCCAGAACGTTTGCCTGACTGACGAGACAAGCCGCCATCGCCGCAAGCAACTGAGACCCGCCTCGTCTGGGGTCCGGAGTGCTGGTGCTGCGATGAGCGGCCCGCCTGTCAGCAGGTGCCCGGGAGTTAGCGCCTCTCCGTCGCTTGGGTCCTGGCTGAGCGCTCCGAGGGGACGCGAGTTCATCGTGGCCTCGATCCCGACGAGGACTGTTGCCAGCTCTTCGGCGTTTAGGAGTGCGCTGCCCACCGCTCGTAGGAGTAGGTGCTTTGCAGTTTTCACACCTGCCTCCTATAGTCCGCCCATGTGCGGAGCCCGAGGGGATGTGAACGCAAATTCGCATCCGCTTTTTGATGCGAACCCGCGAATTGCGTCCGCCTGCTCCTCGATCCGATCGAGAAGAGCCAGGAAGTGGCGACTCGCTCCGACGAAGTTCGTCGCGTTGTCGCAATGCACCGTCTGCGGACATCCTCGTCGACCAATGAATCTTTGAAAAGCCAATAGAAAAGAATCAGTACTTAGATCAGAGACAATCTCTAAGTGAACCGCCTTGGACGCAAAACAAACAAATAAGGCAATGTAGGACTTATACGGGGGCCTTCCTCGAATTTTTAATGTCGTATAGACAGGGCCACAAAAATCAACGCCACATATCGCAAATGGGCGGAGAGCACGGAGTCTATCTGCGGGTAGATATCCCATAATTTGTGTCATCAGTCGAGGCTTGCATTTGAAGCAGCGCACACATGATCGAACTGTCTGACTGCAGAGTTCCTGAGCGTTTACGGTCCAAATACGCTGTCGTAGGATGCTCACAAGTGCTCGAGGGCCGACATGAAAATTGGAATGGTGCAAATGCCGGACGTAGCTCTGCACAAACTGCGAACGTTTCGTCAACAGCAAGGGAAACTTGGCATCATATGATATAGGAGTTCAATCGCTAAAGACTTGGGCCGACCTTGGAGCCTTTACGAACCTTTTTAATTTCTACTTGATACTCGTGCTTTTGTACTATTTTGACAATCTTATGAAACGCTTCATTATATTCAGTCGGCGACAGAGTTTCTTCGAAAACTATACTCTTGTCTTTGCATTTTCTTATAAAGCGGAACGAAAACCCCTCGATGACATCCAGCAAATCGGAAGTTATACAATTCGTTCGATAGGGACTTTTAATAAGGGTTTGATTCTATGGCAGAGATCTGCGAGAAGGTGAGCGGCACATAACTCAAGCCTTGGGAGCGTTTTGGTCTTGAGCGGCGCTACTTTTGACTTTGAAGTCAACAACGATAATTTAAAACCTTCGGCAGTTTTGCTACGAATATAGACGCAAGCTCCATAAGCTCTCATGGAGGCGTCGGCAAAGGCATGTAGCTGTACCGGTGACAATGGGTCGGTATGCACGAACCGAGGAATCGATATCTCATCCAGTTGAGACAGAGTGCTTTTTAGCATATCCCAAGCTGTTTCGAAATGACTCATCACAATCTAACTTATTAAGCCAGAGTTCCTGCAATAGGATCTTTCCTTTAATCACAATGGGACTTAACAAGCCGAGGGGGTCAAACAGCTTCGATGTCACCGATAGTATGTTCCGTTTTGTCGCTCGGAGACCAATGACAGAAGTGTCAATTTTGAACTTGAAGGCATCTTCGCTAGGCAACCACGATATTCCTAACGCCTTAGTTGACTCTGAATCCGAGATAGGTATCGACTTAACTGTGCTCTCAGATGCAGTGATCTCAGGTGAGTTTGAAAACCACTTTGTCAATTCAAAACCTGCTGTTTGAAGAACCTGAGACACTTCAGACTTAATTGGCTTTAGCTCCTCTACGCATGCAGCACCAGTTAGCATGTCATCGACGAAAAAATCGAATCCAATTAAGTCGGCAGCTCTAGGGAATGAACATTTAGCAGATTCACTCAACCTCTTTAAACACCGAATAGCCTTAAACACGCCTTAACATAGGATGGGGCCTTAACACGCATTGATGGGGAATGACATAATGTGGAGTGGAAGGGATTTTGTTGTCTGTAGGCGACATATGACCTAGGGCGAGATATTCTTCCGCTTCATTAACCATTACTTGGCGATACATCTTTTTTACATCGGAAGCGGAGTAGAGTGGAGTACAACTCTTCTTGAATTGTCGGCCCCACCATCAGGATGTCGTTTAAGGCCACCTGAGAAGATGTTTTGCAGGACGCATCGAACACGACGTGCAACTTTGTTGACGTACTCTGGGGCCTTAACACGCATTGATGGGGAATGACATAATGTGGAGTGGAAGGGATTTAGTTGTCTGTAGGCGACATATGACCTAGGGCGAGATATTCTTCCATGAATTCCAAGTACATGGTCTTCAAGTTAGGATCTCGAGACAACCTTCGCTCAAGCGACAAAAACCGCCGATTTGCAACCTCGAAGGAGTTGCCTAATCCATTTGGATCAGAATTAAACGGCAGCCTAACTTCAAACCGACCTGATGGCAATACCTGAGTAGTATCTGCCCGAAACAACCCAAGGGTCTTTTGTAGAGTTGGATAGTCAGGACCTTGTCTAATTTGACCAACAGCTAGCAATTCGAAAAATGATTCTGCTCCTATCAACATATCAATTTTTTGTGACTTGTAGAAATATGGGTCTGCTAATGGTAGGTTCTTCGGGATCTTCCAATCACTGACGTTCACCGACTGATCAGGATGGTAACCGGAGATCGACTTTAAGATCCAGAAATCGAACGAGAACTCACTACCATTTATTCGCGACTTCACCACTGTGTGTACCTTTTTTTTGACTTGAGAATTGGACTCGCCAATACCTAGTAAGTTGATACACGACTCCTCTCTACAAATCTCAGGCACTGTATATCTATGAAGCAGAATATGGCATTTTCGCAGACAATTGATACATAAGGAGGCAGACTTAACAAACTCGAACCTTTGCATTACAGAGAGACGCCCAAACGGGCTACAATTCTGTAGCAAATGATCTGCTGCATTGCAATAGCTACAAGTTTGCTGACGCTTGCTGTTGGAGAAGGAACACGAGAAAGAGCTACGATTATGTGGCTTGCTCGACACAATTTTATCTTGCTTCGGCTTTGTCGATTCTTCAGCTGATAAATGCTGATATCGGCGATTTAACATTTTTTCAAAATCGGCCCAAAGCGGCAAAGTCTCATAATCGAGCTGTTCCTCCCCTTTTTGTTTGGTCCCTGGGTCGACTCTATTCAATATCGATAACAGAGAACCATAAATCGAAGAAACAGTATCGATAAGGTTTCTCAATGAGGAAGCGGACTGATGCGATATTTTAGGCAGACTAAACAATGTTGATATATTATTCATAAAGATGAGGCATTCGTTATCGTAAACCTTTTTTAAACTGGCTAGTGCCTTTTCGTAATTGCTCTCGGTGACTTGGTAAGCGTAATAGTTCCTAAAGCTTCACCAGAGAGACATGAAATTAAATGGTTAAATTTTTCGATAACTGGAATCCTGGCGTCTTTATGAACCAAAGTTTCGAAAAGGCTGATGAAATTTTTGAACTTCGAATAATCTCCACTGAATTTTGGAAATGTTGTCAGCGAAGCTCCGGGCATTACTTTTGCCTTGGTCACTATACAAAGCTCTTCCAACTCGTCGCCAAATTCATCGCTACAATCTATGTCTTCTATCTGTTCTTGTAATTGATTTGCCTTACTAATTGAAGCATTTAAGTTTTCTAGTCGACATTTCAATTTTTCCTCTAATAGCGGAATCGATCCCGTTTCTAATCGCTCATTTAATCGGCGAATTGTTCTGACCCGACTTTGGAGCTTGCTTTTCAGCTCTTCCAGAACAGATTTATTTTTGGTTTCTAGGCTCATTTTAAATTAATTAAATTTTATTTCGGAATTAAATAAATAAATGGCCGAAAAAAATTATCTCAAATCAGACCGATAATATAATTTAATAACCTTCGGACATGGCCAGACCGACTCGGCTATTGATCCTGATTAAGAATATATTATATTTACTTTATATGGTCGGAAACGCTTCCTTCTGCCTGTTACATACTTTTTAACGAATCTTGTATACCTTTTTACTCTACGAGTAACGGGTATAATTAGAATATAACAAAATAATTAAATTAAATCTTATTTGAATTTTAAATACGGAAATTGGATAATTTACATAATAAACAAGAGAGAACGCTATAGTCGAGTTCCCCGACTATCTGATACCAGTTACTCAGCTAGTGGAAGGGAGAAGGAGAGTCTTAAACACAATTTTTGGCGGTTTGTAGGCGTTCTAGTGGGCGTGGCAGAAAGTTTTTTGGCAAATCGATAGAAATTTACAAGACTAATACAAAAATTAAAAAATTTCAAAACATTTTTCAAAAGTGTGGGCGTGGCAGTTTTGGGCGGTTTGAGGGCGTTAGAGTGGGCGTGGCAAAAAGTTTTTTTGCAAATCGATAGAAAATTACAAGACTAATACAAAAATTAAAAAATTTCAAAACATTTTTCGAAAGTGTGGGCGTGGCAGTTTTGGGCGTTAGAGTGGGCGTGGCAACATGAATCGACAAACTTGCGCTGCTTCTATGTCTCTGGAGTCTGTATGCTTAATCTCAACTTTCTAGCTTTTGTAGTTCCTGAGATCTCGACGTTCATACGGACGGACAGACGGACAGACGGACGGACAGACGGACGGACAGACGGACGGACAGACGGACATGGTCATATCGACTCGGCTATTGGTCCTGATCAAAAATATATTTACTTTATATGGTCGGAAACGCTTCCTTCTGCCTATTACATACTTTTCAACGAATCTAGTATACCCTTTTACTCTACGAGTAACGGGTATAAAAATAAATATACATTTCAAACAATATTAAATATTTTTCTGATGAGAACAACGAAAACAAATTATTTAAATTTAAATTCAAGTCACGCAGTATCAATTAATAGTGGGTGCGAAATGACGCCGAAAAGGGTATACCCGCAGAATACAGGGTAGAGCGTCACTTGACGGTCCGCTAATCTAAGCGCGCCAACGAAAAAGGGCCAAACAACAACAACGCAGGTAGCGGTGCAAAAGCGAAACGAAAACGAAAAGTTCACCGCTGCAGCTGCTAGTATATAAGGCTGCCTGTGTATTAGTGCGCAAGCTTGGATTAACTTCCCAACTATTAATGCGAGTTTCAACGAACGAGAGGGGGAAGGGGGAGCGACTGTGATTGCAATAATACAGTACAAAATAATAAATAAATGTTGCCTATGTATGTGTATTTATTTTATAAATTTATTCAATAAATTGAATAATTTGCATGCAATCTAGCTCTACTATATTGATACGTACATATGTGCCAAGAACTGAAAGCGAGGTGCAATATTCCAGCACAAGACAATAAACAATAAATTTGTCTATAACTCTAGCTTTCAATTTTTTGCACAAATACCTGTGATTTCCAAATGCTAATTTTAGCGGCCACTTTCCTTAAAAGTTCCCTCGGTGGTGGCGGCAATTCCGGAAGTAGGTATTTCGCGACCGACGCGGATATGTTTAAGAAATATTAATTGTTAACACAATAACGCGTCGCGGGCAACAATATTATTTATTTATTTATTGCACTCACTGTCACTTTTAATTTGTTTAAACTAATTCTTGTCCACCCGGGGGAGCCATGAAGAATTTAATTAGTTTATTAAAATATTTATAGAACTTGGTGGAAAGAAATTAGTTAATTTCGGAACGACAACGAAAAATGCGTTTGCTCGTGTTGAATTCAATTTTACGACTTCTTCTCTATTTAACATGTGTGTTCTTAGGCCTAGCTTAACAGAGGGTGGCGAAGACGGGGCGAATTCGCAAAGAGCGAGAAAGAACTTTATTATGCTCCCGTCTTCGCCCTAAACTAACTTACACTAGACTTTAAATTTTTTCTACTTAACAATAAAGAACAAACAATAAAAACGACCGACAATATGAGTTTGGGTGGGCTTAATTAGATCTTTAACTTTACTTATGTTAGGCATTAAGTCCACTTTTATTATATCTTTAAAGAAAGGCACGCTCAATTGTGAATAACTCTGAATTCTTAACAAGTGTACGTATTATACTTAGGTACTATGATGTGTAGAATTTGTATATTTAGTAATGTAAGGTCGTGGTTGAAGCTCTCAAGTGTTGTGTTCTTGATTTTTACCTGTGAAGGTATAACATTCGTAATTGTAAATACTTAAGGACAAGCTGGCGTATATTTGAATTTTCTTAGGTTCTTCTTCTCTTTTTTTTTGTATTTAAAAGCAAACATAATGAGCAAAAAAATATCCAGTCCATTTCTATACTGTTGGAAGTTCCTTCCTTAAAGACTACGACATGAGAGTGCCCCTACACTTTGAGCAGTCCTCTGCAAAACACGCGATGGGACTGCAGAGTTGTTTCAGCAATATCTTTAAATTTTCTCTTTCTTTCTTTATTACTTCATCAATAAAACGTACATTTTACACCGCACACACATTTTACACACGATGTGACTGCAGAGGCTATTCCTGACCTATCTCTATTTTCTTTTGTGACACAACAAAAACAAATTGGTCGCACTCTGCCGAACCGCGATGGTACTGAAGAAGCACTTCCAATTAATTTTCCCGATCAGCGCAAATCCAAAAAAAAAAATTGTTTTCTGACTCAAGCTAAGTGTCACATGCACTGTGGATATCAAAAATAATTTGGCCAATATTAAATTATTTCGTATTTTTTACAACCTCTATTATTTATCATTATTTATTCTTTTTCTTTTTTTGTTCGATTATGGTATATTATCACAAAATTCTTTCTTTGTCTAGCCAAATAATTTTTTTCGACTGCACACTTATCACTTTTATCACAACACCAAAACGACACTTTACTTGCTCTCTTTCTTTTTTTGCTTCCCATGTCGCACCTTATTTTCTTTAGTATAAGTTTATACTCAGATATTTTAATTTAAAACAAAATTTTACTGCTCACAGATAACCATCAATTAGTGTATGTGTAAGCTTACAATAACATCATTATGAAGCGACCCATCTCGGTTCGTAATCGTCGGCTGCACCAGTTATGATTCAGGATGCTATGTCCTGAATGTAGTTGGTGGTTCTGCGAGTTTGGTGTGTGTTGGTACGAAGTTCCAAGTTTGGGTTTTTTAGAGAAGAAGGCGTGATACTTGTTCGAATGACAAAATCAATCTGATCTTTATTTGCAGCGGCGGTTACAATGATACCTCCGCTGAGAAAAGTACATAGCAAATACATAGGGCCTTAATACTACAAGTGTAAGTGTTATAGTTAAATGCTGCGTCGCACACTCTTAAGTGGGTGAGTCGGGTTGCCGAAAATGTGGAGTGCTGTGTGGTCTATTCTTGAGTGGGTCACTTCTTGCTGATGTTGTGCTCCTATTACTCAGTCCGGAGGAGTGGGGGTGTTCTGTCGAAATGTCATGTAAACATTTCCCCGCTGTTGACAACGGCCGTTCGCTGAACCGGGGTGGCTTCGCTGGAGGGTCTGTGTGCCGGTTGGAACCGGTAACTCGTGAAACGATATGAGCCATTGTTGGTTGAGAAAGATGTTATATCTCTTGAGCCTTCATCCAGCTCGATTTGATGAAAACCTGACATTAAGTCAAGGCAAGAAAAATATTTTGCTCGACCAAGTTGGTCCAAAATATCATCTATTCTCGGTGGTGGAAATTTGTCAGATAAAATTTTCTTATTAATTTGGCGATATTCTATTACTAATCTCCATTTCTTTTTATCTGAACCTGGGCTTGACTTTTTAGGTACTAATAGCAAAGGGCTATTGTACTCTGAAACCGATGGTTGAACTATTTTATCTTTTATTAATTTCTGTACCTGTGCTTGTATGAGGACTTCTATAATTTTTTGTGTATACGGGCTCATCATCTTTTAATCTCAACTGTTGTTTATAAAAACTATTAACCGTTATTGGTTCTGATTCTAATGCAAATATATCTGTATATTTGCTGCATAAAGTTTCTAATTGTAATTTAAACAATTTTGGTAAATTTTTCTTTAATTGAGATAAAACAGTTTTATTTCTGTTTTCGCTATTTCCTGAACTACATTGTAGTTCGAAAGTGGCTCATATTTTAAAGTGTCTATATTGACCAATTGATCAGAACCTGTTGTATTCAAAATTTGGACAAATGTATTACTAGATGTTGCAATTGTATTTGCAACATAAATACCAGTTTGTATTTCCTGGTTCGGAATAAAAATGTTATCATCTTTTATTGATACTATTAATCTTCGGACAACTTGGGATCTTGCTGGTAATAGAGTTGTATTATTATCAGAGCTGTATGTTATTGGAACATAAATGGGGAATTTCAAATTGTTGGGTCTAAGTATAAACCAATCTTCTGCTGGTTTGAAATCAATTTGGCAATTATATTTTTTAATGAAATCTATTCCTATTATTCCATCACACGGTATGGGAAAATTTTTATCTACTTAATGAAAGTCGTGTGGAATAATGTATTTACCTGTCTGTATCTCAATAAAAGTCTGTCCTTGAGACTTAACTATCTGTTGGCTTATGCCTTGAATTTTTATTTTGTTAGTTATTTGAACATTAGAAAATTTGTCAGAATTCTCTTTGAGAATAGAAATATCTGCACCTGTATCAAGAAGGAAAACAAGTTTTACACCTGTTTCGACATGAATGATTGTGGTAAATATATTGAGATTATAATTGATGGTGTATACTCTACGATCTTCTCCTACTGGGTACCTAAAGGCTGTTGCGAGTTTCCCTGATCTTGGGTTACTCGTACATTGACATTATTGCCGTTATTGTTATTCTGGCTGTTGTTACGGCCTCTGTTTCCATTATTGCCTCTATTGTTGCCATTATAGCTGTTATTATTTCCATTATTGCGGTTTTGATAACCGTTATTCTGGTAACCGTTATTTTGGTATCCGTTATTATAGTGGCCTCTATAACCATTGTTATCGAAGCCTCTACCTCGGTTAGGACCTCTATTGGCATTGCCGTATCCTCTGTTAGATCTGTTACCTCTAAAGTACATCACTTTATTGATGTCACCGGTAACTCTTGCACTCGTTCTTATGTATGCGCTTATCGCTGCATCCATAGTGGTGCAAGTCCCTGCTTCTAGTACTGTTTTGACACTTTCGTGCTCAGCGCGACTTATCATGGTATCAATTGCCTCTCTAGTACTTAAACTAGTGGCATGTTCTAGATGTATACCCTCATCGATAAAGGAAGCTTTTAATAGTTTTCTTAGTCTATCAACTTCAGCGGTAAATTGCGTTGCAGTTTTACCTCTTTGCTGAACTGTTAATAGCTTTGCTTTGACATTACCGGATGTCTCACCGACAACTACTTTCTGCAATTTGTTTATAATTGCTGGAACTGTCGTTTCATTGTCAACTGAATCAAAATTGTGCCAACTATTTTTGACGTAATGACCTCAACTGCAATGTCTTCAAATGATCCCTACCAGTTTGATTGCCTTAATGAATCGTTGTAAATGGATCTTTTGTCCATCAAATTCTGGCACTGCGCAAGCGACATCCTTAATTTAAGATCTAATGGCTGCTGCTTGTTCAGCCATGGTTAAGGTATTTTCTAAGTCAGCTGCGTTATTGGTAGTATTTACTTCCTTGAGCACTAATGTTGCTGGTATAGTTAGATCGTGAAGATCTTCCTCTTTAATGTCTTTCTCGACTACAGTTGTATATTCTTCGTCTGAGTCAGTGCTTTCTTTATTAACATTTATTGTTAATGGAGTGTTTACTATAGTCGGAATTTCTATCTGGAGGCTGAATTTATTTTTTATTAATATTAATTTTTCCCTTAATGCCACCAGTAGTTCCGAAACTTTAGCACACTGTTTACTGTCTAAATTCTTTCTATTCTGTTGTATCAGTTCTCTTACTTTATTGTAACTATTTACCAATGTTTGGGCATACTTATTTATTGTTACTGCTTGTATTGGTCTATTTTGCGTTAAGCATTTATAAGATTTTTTAAAATTTTCCTTTGATTCTTTTATTTGATCATGCTGTTGTACTGGTTACTTCGATACAAAGAAAACGATACCCTTACCTAGTATGCCAAAATCTACTAATTCTGATTTTACTTTTACACCTGGCTACGTTGCAAGTACAATTGCCTTTTCTGTGTAACTATTACAAGGGTATGTTGTCATATATAATTTTTCGAAATCAATTATAGACATTTGAATATTACTTATAATATTCAATGCTTTATTCCTAAAATCTGGGTCATGTTCATAGACTTTATCTATAGTGCGCTGTGTTTGAGCTACACTCATGGTTGGCTATTGATATATATTTCTGGGTTCTTATTTAGATAAAAGCAATATTACGTTTTTTTTTTTAAATTTCTTTCAACTTCTATATTTTATTCATAAATGAGTTCGATGTATGAGGGAACTTTCCTTAAATATTATCTAAACCGTTAGCAGCGCTACGGTATTGTTTTCTGAGACACTTGTTATGTAGTTTGTATATTTTTATTAATGCATTGGATACCATAATTAGAGCAATTACAATTAGTATTATGGTTATCCAGAACAACTCTGCATTTTGGACTTCCACTTTATTTATTACATTTGCTGTGGAGTCAACAGTTTTAGTGTCTATCAAACCCATTTTGGGTATACTAATTTCAAAGTTTTGTAAAAAATGTTCTTTATTTTTATACCCGTTACTCGTAGAGTAAAAGGGTATACTAGATTCGTTGAAAAGTATGTAACAGGCAGAAGGAAGCGTTTCCGACCATATAAAGTATATATATTCTTAATCAGGATCAATAGCCGAGTCGATTTGGCCATGTCCGTCCGTCTGTCCGTCCGTCTGTCCGTCCGTCTGTCTGTCCGTATGAACTTCGAGATCTCAGGAAAGTTGAGATTAAGCATACAGACTCCAGGGACATAGACGCAGCGCAAGTTTGTCGAATCATGCTGCCACGCCCACTCTAACGCCCACATACCGCCCAAAACTGCCACGCCCACACTTTTGAAAAATGGTCTTATTATGGTTTTATAAATTTCTATCGATTTGTCAAAAAACTTTTTGCCACGCCCACTCGAACGCCCTCAAACCGCCAAAGCTGCCACTCCAACACTTTTGAAAAATGTTTTGATATTTTTTTATTTTTGTATAAGTCTTGTAAATTTCTATAGATTTGCCATAATACTATTTGCCACGCCCACTCTAACGCCCACAAACCGCCAAAAACTGTCAGTGTTGAAGACTCTCCTTCGCACTTCCACTAGCTGAGTAACGGGTATCATATAGTCGGGGAACTCGACTATAGCGTTCTCTCTTGTTATATATGATTTCAGTTTGGCTCAATTTATTTGTCTCTATGGACATTTATATTTGGAATTATTTCCTCCCCAAATTTTAGCGTGTTAGTTAGGATATGCAAAATTGATTATGTTTTACATTATTGCCTGCCTGATTCTAGCTATGCCTTCACGGTCCATATTGGGTTAACAGGGCATAATAGTATATGCTCCATTTTACAATGTGTCTTACAAAATTTTTTTTTTTATATATAATTAATATATGTTAGTTTTTTACTGCTGCTGATGTTGTTGATCTGCTGGTGTCAGCTGGGCGTCGCCGGGGGTGGCACGCTGACACACCCTCGCTGCTGTTTCTCGGCTGCTGATGTTGTTGATGGCTGCTCACAAGTCCCCAGGCAGTGAGGACTCCACACTCCTTCGCAGTCCGGTGGGCAGGTCTTCTTAGGCTTTGTTAGTGCCGGTGCTGGTGCTGGTGCTGTCGGTTTTGAAACTTCATTAATGATTGTTATATTTTTGGTATTTTCTGAGTGAGTTTTCTCGAGTTTTTGGGTTTTCAATTCTTGGTGGTATTGCAGCAAGTGGTCTAGCTCTGCATGTAGCTTTAGAGCTTATGACCAAACCGGTGGCGTTTGTTGACCATATATTAGCCACCTTACGTGGGCTTTACGTTTGTTCAACTTGGTCTTTAGACCGCCACGGTGTTTTCCCACATCTCAATACAACTCTACTCACTCAGATTCGTTCTCAGTTGAATTGCGGTTGTAGGTATTTTCCGAAGCCTGCCAGTCCAGTTATATGTCATAGGTTTTCCAACTTATTGTTGCGGTTCCATCAGTTTTGTCCAACGAACTGGTGCTGTTTCATTAGTTTATCCATCGTTGGACGACTGTCAGGGTCGCCATGTAGTGAGTAGCAAGGAATAGTTATTGTTATAACTTTTTGATTATTTATTAATGTTTCTTGTTGGGCAGAGATGGTTCTGCCCGTTCAACGGTTCACAAGTATCTCCATATCCATTCTTAAGTATATTTCGGCTAAAACTAAACCGCGTAGCTGCGCTGCCAGCAGCGGAGCGGCTCTTTTATGCGTATCTTATATATCTATGCTTATCGAGAGAGTGAGTTATGCACATATGTATTATGCATTTGGTCGGCGTGGGAATGCTGACCATGCACTTATACTTTGTAGCCTTCATGTTACATCCGTCTTGGAGTTTATTGACATAAACATAGCAACAAAGTGCTGCTGTGTTTGTATGCTTATTGTACTTTAATGTTCTTAATATTACATAGGCGCATACTACAATGGTTGTTTTCATTTTCAGAAAAACTAATGACGTCATCTACGTAAACATAGCATGATTTGCCAATCTGTTCCCGTAAGACGTCGTCGATCGCTGTTTGGAAGATGCTTCCCGCATTCTTCAACCCAAACGGTAATCGACAAAATTCGTACTTTCCGCCGTTCACCGAAAAGGAGGTCTTTTCACGGTCATGTTCGGCCAAGTATAGGTGGTAGCCGGACTTCAAATCTAACGTTGTAAAGTACTTGGCTTTTCCTAAGTTTGCGCCAGTATCATGGGGATGTTTAACATTGGGTGATGGTCAGCGATGGTTTTTTCGTTAAGTTTCCTAAAGGGTATAACCAATCGCTTATTTTTGTTCCCCAGTTCATCATGACCTTTTTTGTCAACAACCCATGTTAGATTGTAGTACGGTGACCTTGAGGTTCTAATAATGCCTTTCTGCAGTAGGTCTGCGATTTCTCGCTTAACAAACTCAGATACACCCATGGGATGCGGGTATAATCTGGAATAGCCTCGTTAGAGGCTGAAAATGCCTTAGATCTGTTTGCGATCATGGTTCTAAATTCGGTTTTTACAGATTCTGGTACCGTAATGTCATTCACGTTAGTGAAATTTACATCGTCGCAACTATGATGCTGTACCTCTTCAACAACAGAACCATAGTTGATTGTGCCTTTTTCTGTGTCTAGCTTTGCTCCAACTTGAGCTAGAAAATCAAAACCAATAATGCCATCAAAAAGTGTCCAAAAGGGA
The DNA here is from genome assembly GCF_016746245.2 of Drosophila santomea. Lineage (NCBI taxonomy): Eukaryota > Metazoa > Arthropoda > Insecta > Diptera > Drosophilidae > Drosophila > Drosophila santomea. The sequence goes on from NW_025319001.1 coordinate 731,701, forward strand.
AAAATTCGCTGTTTTCCCGAAAACGTTCATTAAATATTTTGTTTAACTCTGTTAGACCCGTGGATGGAACTAACCGTGAAAGGGGATTTGACCGGCACCACATTTTTTAGTTCCTCTACGGGCTTGATGTAGTTTTTCGCCGCCCCTGTGTCTATTAAAATTTTTAATTTCCTCCCATGCAACTGGCGTTCAATGAACGGCAGTCGGGAGCGTTCCCTAAAAAATTTACTTGGTCACAACCGTCGGATTCGTCATCTACTTCCGCAACAGCCCCTGCTGCCGCTCTATCATATTCACTGCCACTTTCGTCGTCGACGTGTTGCATGGTATTCTGCACACTTTAACGTCTTTGATCCGTCGCTCGTGTAGATCCATGTCTTTTCTGGCCTCGAATATTCTCTCCCCTAGCATTGGCAGACTGACCGCTTCCGAAGGCGATAGCCTGCCTGTGCTGTGTCATAGTGGAGCCTAACTCCATGGGTTCTGGTGACTGGTTAGGGACATCGTTATTGTTATGGGCCCCATTATTTTGTGGGAACTTACTTTGCTTTTTATAATAATGGGGGTTTCTTCCTTGCCCATCCTCTGTCCTGCTATTTTTTTCCTGACCTTCGTGTGAACGGTTTTGGTTTTCGCTGTCCATAAGTGTATGTCTTTTCTTCCACAGGCCTTGCAGCCGCGAAGGCGGTGCGCTCCATGCTTGCTTCGGATTCCCTAGCCAAAGCCAAGGCTGAGGGTAAATCTTTGGGCTGAGCTGGCAACACTATGGCCCTCAAGGGTTTCCTGAGCCCCGAAACGAACGCGTTGAGGGCAACATTTCTAACCTCATTATTGAACAGTGCGGCGCTATCTGGTTCATGTGTCATAACGATTTTGTTCGTCACCAGTGTTAGTCGCTTTTCTACCTCGTCGTAATATTGCATCAAGGTAAGCTCACCTTGCCTAACCGTTTCAAGTCCCTGTCTAAGGACACGCAGCGATGTTTTGTCAGCGTATGTGCAGTCCAGTCGAGCAATAATGGCATCGAAATTTAGTACCGTGTTATGGGACACCAGTAAAGCTCTCGCTACCCCACTGATTTTGTTTCTTATAATTGTGACAGCCTGGTAGTGTGTCTCGCTCTCATCGTATGACCTGAAAATTTCATGGGTGTCCACGGCTGATTGCCGCCACGCCACATAATCGTCTTGGTTCCCGTCAAACTCGGGAATGGACTCTACTATGTCGAGCTTTAAGTCACATTTAACGTTTGGCTTAAAGTCAATTCTCTTATATGCTTCTACCTGCGGCGTTTCCACGCGTAAGTTCTGCTGAGCTAGGGCCTGGTTAACGGCTCCTTGTATGATCGCCTGCAACTGAGCAGCGTCCATGTCTGTGTTATTGTTAGTTGTCAAGCGAAAACCTTGTTCTTCAAAATCCCACCCGTCGTCACTATCCTATTCTACCTTCACTTCTCTGTATTCGCCCGCCCATCTCATTTACCGATGGTTGGCACTTCGCACATGTATTTTCTCCGAGCACGGTTTCGTTTTCCTAGAGGCGGCGCTATTTACGTGCGCGAAGAATAGAAATAATAATTATACCCGTTACTCGTAGAGTAAAAGGGTATACTAGATTCGTTGAAAAGTATGTAACAGGCAGAAGGAAGAGTTTCCGACCATATAAAGTATACATATTCTTGATCAGGATCAATAGTCGAGTCGATCTGGCCATGTCCGTCTGTCCGTCCGTCTGTCTGTCCGTCTGTCTGTCTGTCCGTCCGTATGAACGCTGAGATCTCAGGAACTACAAAAGCTAGAAAGTTGAGATTAGGCATACAGACTCCAGGGACATAGACGCAGTGCAAGTTTGTCGATTCATGTTGCCACGCCCACTCTAACGCCCACAAACCGCCCAAAACTGCCACGCCCACACTTTTGAAAAAATGTTTTGATATTTTTTTCATTTTTGTATTAGTCTTGTAAATTTTTATCGATTTACCAAAAAACGTTTTGCCACGCCCACTCTAACGCCCACAAACCGACCGAAGCTGCCACGCCCACACTTTTGAAAAATGTTTTGAAATTTTTTAATTTTTGTATTAGTCTTGTAATTTTCTATCGATTTGCCAAAAAACTTTTTGCCACGCCCACTCTAACGCCCTCAAACCGCCCAAAGCTGCTACGCCCACACTTTTGAAAAATGTTTTGATATTTTTTCATTTTTATATTGGTCTTGTAAATTTCTATCGATTTGCCAAAAAACTTTCTGCCACGCCCACTATAACGCCTACAAACCGCCAAAAATTGTGTTTAAGACTCTCCTTCTCCCTTCCACTAGCTGAGTAACGGGTATCAGATAGTCGGGGAACTCGACTATAGCGTTCCCTCTTGTTTACATTTGAAATATATGTTTATTAATTATTTTAAATTTTCTTTTGTAATTTTTACATATGTTCCTGCCTATTGTTTTTGTATAGCTTTACAGGCTATACGGCTCATCGGGCAGAAGTGTTTCCGCTCGATTTTACAAGTTTATAGATAGGGAAGAAAAAAAAAAAAAAATAATCATCGCAGTGCAATTAAAAAAATTTTGCAACGCAGTGCTATTGAAAAAAAAAATTGCGCTCTTGAAAGCGTTGTCGGTTCCCTACAGGCTTAACTTGATGCGTTAAGCGGTGCCGGTGCTGGTTGTTGCACTTCAGCTGGTTGGTGTCCTAACAATGTTTGTGCAAGTGCATTTGCAATAAGGGCTCCATGGTCCTTCGCAGTCCAACGGGCATTGTTCCTTGTAGACTGGTATGCTGGCTCTGGGTGGTGGTGTTATAGTTTTAGTTTTTATATCATTTATGGTTTTAATGAGTGAGAGAGTTTGGCTTTGGTTCTTTACTGGCGCTTTTGTTAATTCTTATTGTAAAATATCAAGCTCTGCTTGTAATTTGCGAGAAGTTGGCCAGGCTGGTGGCGTTTGAGAATATAATTGCCACCTTAGGTGAGCTATTCTCTTTTTTAATTTTTGCCGCACACCGCCGCGCTTTTTTCCCATTGCCTTACTCTACTCACTCAGAATTTTGTCTTCCATCCGCCTTTTTAGTCCAATCCAAAATTTTTGTGTTGATCGTGGCGTGTCCTTCTTCGTCCTTAGTCCTTATGTCCTGTCACGGTCGCCATGTCCAAGGTAGTATCCGCCAGAAATCGTTTCACAATTTATATTTGGTTTTTGTGGATAATAGCTCCGTTTATTTTATTTGTAACTTTCGCTTCTCCAACTTAATTGATTCTTTCTGCTAATAACATAATCCACTTAGGCTATGAAGTGCGCCTTCGCTGCCTGGTGAAGCCGGCAGAGAAGCGGCTGTACTATGTATTGCTTATGCTAAGAGAGTTGGGAGAGAATCCTATGTGCGCACATAATGTTCACAGCGGCTTTCGGTTTGCGTGGGAATGCTGACCATGCACTTATGCAGTGTGCTCCATAAGTCGGCGATCATATAACACTTCCACTTGAACATTATTGTTTATGCTAGCACTGCCAATGTAAGGTTCTTATCGTTCACCGCCACGATTTGGGGTGTGGTCATTTTTTTTTTCTGCGTGAACTGAAATGGTATTTCTGTATAGGATTGGGGTATTCCAACATAAGCCTTCAAAACCTATATAGTTTATAAGCATAGATCAAAAAGAGCTGAAAAGCAATGGCGTGGACATCACTGTTCTGTACGCCATTACGATCTTCCCATCACTCACAATCTGTCCCTTTCTAACGCATTGATAACAAAACACACACACACATACATACAGAAAACCTGCAATGGCGCAGTGTGCATACTGGGGCGGCCATCTCTTTTATTGTGTGTTGCAGCCCTCTCTATTGCCATCTCGTTTGTACACATTACTGACAGACTATTTTTGATCACCATTTTATTAAGACTGGATATATACATATACACACACTAAACCAAAATTAATCCGAATCAAATCATAACAAGAGCTTCGCTAATTTGAAGCTTAAATAATTTATTATATAATTATTAAAAGTAAAGCTTCAAAAAAATTATCCTTTCTAATTCGTGCCTTTATCGGCATATACCCCACCCTTTTTAAATTGGATTACATCATATAAGTTAACGCGACCTTGTAAAACTCAAATCGCAATACTTGTACAACTCTCTATAGTTTTTCGTACATCTCTTCAAAAGTTTGGCTGCCAATGAGGATATCGTCCATGTAATGAATCATGTCGCCTTTTCTCACACGTTCCTGTAACTCTGCCATGAGTCTGTTGAATGCAGCAGGTGCATTCTTTAGCCCAAACGGAAGACGTTCAAACTAAAATTGTCCATCCATTTCGATCTGATATATCCGCTATTCAGGTCTAGTGACGAAAAATATGCGAAACGCTTCGCTTCCTGCCACCTTTCCTCAATTTTCGGTACGGGAATATTTTCATATCTGATCAGCTTGTTCAGGCGGCGGTAATCGATGCAAATTCGATCACTACCATTCGGCTTTTTCATTAGCACCACCGGGCTGGCGTACTCTGTCGTTGATGGAGTAATTATATCTCGCTCTAATAGTTCGTCGACTATCTTGGCAACCACTTTCTTCTTCGGCTCGGAGACTCGGTATGACGCTTGAGACACTACTTGGCCACCCTCAACATCAATTTTTGCCTGGACGACGTTTGTCTTGCCTATGTCTTCCAAACCTATGGAAAAAACGTTTGCAAACTTTTCAAGCAAGCTGCCTATTTAGATTCGTTTTTCTTCTTTCTGAAAATTAACAAGAAGGTTTTTAAAAATATTCTCGGTTGAACGTGTTACCGGCTGATGAACTGCTCCCTTGAGTTTTATCTCGCTTGGCTCGAATTTCTACAAAAATGTGATGACATCTTGTCCCAACAACAAGTCTTCCTGCAAAATATTGTCGTGGGCGATGTAAAATTTGGCTGTCACCATTTTTCCAGCAATTTCGATACCAAAGCTTCGGTAAGGATACGTGAACCTCCACATATGCCCACAATTTTCATGAAGCACTTGTAATGTGTAGACATTCCAGTAATAATTGATAACACACGTTTTGTAGCCGTCAGGCTGACTTAGGTTTTTATTTAGTTCAATTCAATTCTTGTTTGCAGAAATGGTTCTGCCAGTTCAACTCCCCAAAAGTGCCTGCCTTCGTGATTCTTAAATACATTTCGTCTCAGGCTAAGCCGCGTAGCTGGGCTGTCGGATACGCCAGCAGCGGAGCGGGTCTCTTATGTATATCTTTTATATCTATGCTTATCGAGAGAGCGAGTTATGCACTTATGTATTATGCATTTGGTCGGCGTGGAAATGCTGCCCATGCACTTATAGCCGTCAAGTGGACTATCATGTGACATCCGCCTTGGCCTTATGGGTTGCATAAACATAGTAACAAAGTGCTGCTATATGTTTGTATGCTGTAAGTACTATTGTACTTAAATGTTGCTTATAATAACTGTGTTGAAATTCTTCGTATTCTTGTGCGTCTTAAAATATAAATTTGTCAAAAGTCATTTTGGTTTGCTCACTGTCCGATGCTCTGTAGTGTGTAACGCGTAAGTTCGCCTGCTTTGGGAGGATCTGAGCTTCTCGTCGACGTTGAGGGTGGTGGTCTTGCTTACCCAGACCTCAGACACGGACTACACATTATTCTAAACAAGTCAAGAACTTGAGCGTGCTGCGACAAAATTAGAAGCTATAACTAAATCGGAAGATATAATAAACAAAATTCACTGAAGGAGAAAAGCGGTGGTTTGCAGATTCAGATGAGGACTTAAGTTTTTATTACCGATTTCCGGAATTTTATTCAATTTAAAATGAATATGCTCTTCAGGTGTAATTTCGAAATCAATATTTGACGTCGTCTTTCCGCCTATTCACAGAATGCCCTCATATTTTATGCCTTATCTCCCCGAAGTTCTCCAGTAGCTTGTAGTTCTGTGTTTGGGGTTTGAATTCTGCTATTAGTCTCGCTTTGAAGGTAGGCCAATACGTGTCCATCCAAGTTCCTTTCGATGGCTCCAAGTACAATACTCTGTTGTCGCATTTCGTTAGTTTGGTTAGTCAAATCACGTAGTAGACCCTGCATATAAAGGTGTAGAGGGTTTCTGGACTACCCTTAAACGGCATTATGAGCTGAAAAGCAATGGCGTGGACATCACTGTTCTGTACGCCATTACGATCTTCCCATCACTCACAATCTGTCCCTTTCTAACGCATTTATAACAAAACACACACACACATACATACAGAAAACCTGCAATGGCGCAGTGTGCATACTGGGGCGGCCATCTCTTTTATTGTGTGTTGCAGCCCTCTCTATTGCCATCTCGTTTGTACACATTACTGACAGACTATTTTTGATCACCATTTTATTAAGACTGGATATATACATATACACACACTAAACCAAAATTAATCCGAATCAAATCATAACAAGAGCTTCGCTAATTTGAAGCTTAAATAATTTATTATATAATTATTAAAAGTAAAGCTTCAAAAAAATTATCCTTTCTAATTCGTGCCTTTATCGGCATATACCCCACCCTTTTTAAATTGGATTACATCATATAAGTTAACGCGACCTTGTAAAACTCAAATCGCAATACTTGTACAACTCTCTATAGTTTTTCGTACATCTCTTCAAAAGTTTGGCTGCCAATGAGGATATCGTCCATGTAATGAATCATGTCGCCTTTTCTCACACGTTCCTGTAACTCTGCCATGAGTCTGTTGAATGCAGCAGGTGCATTCTTTAGCCCAAACGGAAGACGTTCAAACTAAAATTGTCCATCCATTTCGATCTGATATATCCGCTATTCAGGTCTAGTGACGAAAAATATGCGAAACGCTTCGCTTCCTGCCACCTTTCCTCAATTTTCGGTACGGGAATATTTTCATATCTGATCAGCTTGTTCAGGCGGCGGTAATCGATGCAAATTCGATCACTACCATTCGGCTTTTTCATTAGCACCACCGGGCTGGCGTACTCTGTCGTTGATGGAGTAATTATATCTCGCTCTAATAGTTCGTCGACTATCTTGGCAACCACTTTCTTCTTCGGCTCGGAGACTCGGTATGACGCTTGAGACACTACTTGGCCACCCTCAACATCAATTTTTGCCTGGACGACGTTTGTCTTGCCTATGTCTTCCAAACCTATGGAAAAAACGTTTGCAAACTTTTCAAGCAAGCTGCCTATTTAGATTCGTTTTTCTTCTTTCTGAAAATTAACAAGAAGGTTTTAAAAATATTCTCGGTTGAACGTGTTACCGGCTGATGAACTGCTCCCTTGAGTTTTATCTCGCTTGGCTCGAATTTCTACAAAAATGTGATGACATCTTGTCCCAACAACAAGTCTTCCTGCAAAATATTGTCGTGGGCGATGTAAAATTTGGCTGTCACCATTTTTCCAGCAATTTCGATACCAAAGCTTCGGTAAGGATACGTGAACCTCCACATATGCCCACAATTTTCATGAAGCACTTGTAATGTGTAGACATTCCAGTAATAATTGATAACACACGTTTTGTAGCCGTCAGGCTGACTTAGGTTTTTATTTAGTTCAATTCAATTCTTGTTTGCAGAAATGGTTCTGCCAGTTCAACTCCCCAAAAGTGCCTGCCTTCGTGATTCTTAAATACATTTCGTCTCAGGCTAAGCCGCGTAGCTGGGCTGTCGGATACGCCAGCAGCGGAGCGGGTCTCTTATGTATATCTTTTATATCTATGCTTATCGAGAGAGCGAGTTATGCACTTATGTATTATGCATTTGGTCGGCGTGGAAATGCTGCCCATGCACTTATAGCCGTCAAGTGGACTATCATGTGACATCCGCCTTGGCCTTATGGGTTGCATAAACATAGTAACAAAGTGCTGCTATATGTTTGTATGCTGTAAGTACTATTGTACTTAAATGTTGCTTATAATAACTGTGTTGAAATTCTTCGTATTCTTGTGCGTCTTAAAATATAAATTTGTCAAAAGTCATTTTGGTTTGCTCACTGTCCGATGCTCTGTAGTGTGTAACGCGTAAGTTCGCCTGCTTTGGGAGGATCTGAGCTTCTCGTCGACGTTGAGGGTGGTGGTCTTGCTTACCCAGACCTCAGACACGGACTACACATTATTCTAAACAAGTCAAGAACTTGAGCGTGCTGCGACAAAATTAGAAGCTATAACTAAATCGGAAGATATAATAAACAAAATTCACTGAAGGAGAAAAGCGGTGGTTTGCAGATTCAGATGAGGACTTAAGTTTTTATTACCGATTTCCGGAATTTTATTCAATTTAAAATGAATATGCTCTTCAGGTGTAATTTCGAAATCAATATTTGACGTCGTCTTTCCGCCTATTCACAGAATGCCCTCATATTTTATGCCTTATCTCCCCGAAGTTCTCCAGTAGCTTGTAGTTCTGTGTTTGGGGTTTGAATTCTGCTATTAGTCTCGCTTTGAAGGTAGGCCAATACGTGTCCATCCAAGTTCCTTTCGATGGCTCCAAGTACAATACTCTGTTGTCGCATTTCGTTAGTTTGGTTAGTCAAATCACGTAGTAGACCCTGCATATAAAGGTGTAGAGGGTTTCTGGACTACCCTTAAACGGCATTATGAGCTGAAAAGCAATGGCGTGGACATCACTGTTCTGTACGCCATTACGATCTTCCCATCACTCACAATCTGTCCCTTTCTAACGCATTTATAACAAAACACACACACACATACATACAGAAAACCTGCAATGGCGCAGTGTGCATACTGGGGCGGCCATCTCTTTTATTGTGTGTTGCAGCCCTCTCTATTGCCATCTCGTTTGTACACATTACTGACAGACTATTTTTGATCACCATTTTATTAAGACTGGATATATACATATACACACACTAAACCAAAATTAATCCGAATCAAATCATAACAAGAGCTTCGCTAATTTGAAGCTTAAATAATTAATTAAATATTTATTAAAAGTAAAGCTTCAAAAATATGATCCTTCCTAATTCGTGCTTATATCGACCCAACCAGCATGTGTTTATGCCTGGGCGCTCAACCACTACCAACCATACCTAGCCATTTTTCCAGATTGATTCGCTGTACACAGATTTTGCTCTATGATTGTCATCTCGCTTTGTAGGCCAAACACTATACGTTTGGCATATACCCCACCCTTTTTAAATTGGATTACATCATATAAGTTAGCACGATCCGGTTGGTCACGCCTTAGTCTATCCATTTGCCTCGACACTTTACCTAGTCGCAAATTGCATGATGATTTGATAATCAAATTTTCAAGTAAATCGAAGCTTCCGTTCCGTTGGTTAGTTCTATTTAATGTAATATTAAGATTCTTAATTTGAGAGTGTAGAATGTTTCTTGATGAACTAGGCTCCCCGTTCCAGACTAGACTCTTGGCACTCTGCGTCCAGCGACGCCCGTGGAAAATGCTGCATCAGCAATGGCCAGTGGCCCGATACCACTTTCGTCCGATTTTGTCGGAAATGTTAAACAAATTAGCTTTTATATGGTGGGTTATTATAATGCTACCGCCTACTAAGATTGCTTCGAATGGGTTTTCATTGGGTATTGGGGCTGAATATCATTATAGCCGTTACTCGTGGAGTAAAGGGGTATACTAGATTCGTTGAAAAGTATGTAACAGCAGAAGGAAGCGTTTCCGACCATATAAAGAATATATATTCTTGATCAGGACCAATATCGGAGTCGATCTGGCCATGTCCGTCTGTCCGTCCGTATAAACGCTTAGATCTTAGGAACAAAAGCTAAAAAGTTGAGATTAAGCATAGTTTGTCGATTCATGTTGCCACGCCCACTCTAACGTCCACAAACCGCCAAAAACTGTCAGTGTTCAAGAGCCTCCTTTGCACTTTCACAGATTATTTCTGTGAAGAAGAAGAAGTTTTCTTGCAAGGGGATTTGGATGTGAGCCTAGTTTTTCCTTGTATTTTACTTTTCTCTCTGTTATTGTCTCAATGACAAGTTTTATTTCTAGGTCTTTGTGTATATTCTCGTTCCGAAGATACCATGGAGCTCCAGTTATGATTCTCAGAATCATCATCGCTGTATGATGTCGATGTTGCTTCTCGATGCATTGCCCCATAGCTCGGAGCCATAGGTCCATATGGGTTTAAGAACGGAGTTATACAAAAGGACTTTGTACTCCAGGCTTAGGGGAGACCGAACGTTTATAAGCCAGTGTAGATCCTTTGCTTTTAGTCTCAGGTGCGTCGTCTTGGCCTCTATGTGTTTCCGCCAGGTGAGCCGCTTGTCCAGATGAATACCTAAGTATGTTACGTCATCGGCTTGTGGGATGCGCGTGTGGTTCATAACCAAGGGCAGGCAGCTTTGTTTGTTAAAGGTAAACGTAACTTGTTTGCATTTTTGTTCGTTTTCTCGTATGCGCCAATTTGCAAGCCAATTCTCTACACATGTTAAATAGCGTGCTAGTTGCATCGTAGCTTTTACTGGGCATCTGGATCGACTCTGTATTGCAGTGTCATCAGCGAATGTGGATATTGTTAACTGGTAGTCTGTTGGGATGTCCGCCGTGTATAGGGTGTATAGAATTGGACCTAATACACTTCCTTGGGGCACTCCAGCTTCTATAGTACAATCGCTTGAAGTGCTTGAACTACATCCAACCGCGAACACTCTTTTGTATACATAAGTAAGACTTTAGAAGCTTATGTAAGTTTTGAGGCAGCAGTTTGGTTATTTTAAACATAAGTCTATCCAACCATACTCTATCGAATGCTTCTGCAACGTCTAAGAATAAAGCTGTACAATGTTCCCGATGCTCAAAAGCAGTGAGAATTTTCGTTGTGATGCGGTTAACCTGCTCAATAGTTCCATGTTTTGCCCGAAAACCATATTGGTGCGATGGGAGTGTGTCGTGTGTTTTAAGGTGGGGACTGATTCGTAGCAGCAGTACTTTTTCAAATAACTTGGAGAGACAAGTAAGTAGGCTTATGGGCCTATATGATGATGGCTGTGTTTTGACTTTCCCAGGCTTAGGGATCATAACTATAACTGATTTCTTCCACTTTTGAGGAAAGTATCCAATTTTGGTAATAGCGTTGAAGAGTAGGCAGATTTGTAGAACTGCACACATTGGAAGCTCGATGATCATTTTCGGTGTTATTAAATCGAAGCCAGGCGATTTTCCAGTCTTCAGTTGCTCTCTAATGACTTTCGGTTTTTCGCTTGGCCGGAATTCTATGGGATCTTGTGGTGCTAAGTCAGATGCAGTTAAGGGTGGGAGAGTAAATGAGTTAGTGGCTGGATTTGGTTGGAATACCTTTTTGAGATGATCAGCGAAGACTCTTGCTCTGTCTATGTCACTACGAGACCAGTTTCCGGTAGAGTTACGGAGGGGTACGTCAGTTTCTGCTGGTGCCTGCAGATTCCTGTGGGCTTTCCACAATGAGTTTTTTGTGCTGGTGGGCGTGAGATTCTCGATGTAACGCAGTTGTGCGTCCGCTTCTTTTTTCTTAAGCGCTTTAGTAAGTCTGCGAGAGGCTGCTTTTAGTCTACTCTTTGCGCCAGGTGATCTGTGCTCCTGCCACTCCCTTCGAAGTCGTCGTTTTTCAAGCACAAGGAGTTCGGTATCTCGACTTGTCATGTTGAACATTTTACTGCATCCGTGGGTATCTTGTGGAGTTGACGCTTTTGCTGCTGCAACTAGTGTTGATTCTAGGCTATCAGCAAACTGATAGAGAAGTCGGTATGTGAACAAACATATTTTTTGTACCTCTCCCAGTTGGTCCTGTTGCTTGTGAGTCTATACGGCCGCTCGATGTGTTGCAGTTGGTACAAAAGATTAAAGAGCACCGGGCAGTGATCAGATGAAAGTTCTGAAAGTGCCTCAGCTGTAATCATTGATTGGGATATCCTTTTGGTGATGGCAAAGTCAATCAAGTCTGGAAGCTTTTTAGGATCTGCTGGCCAGTATATAGGCGTACCCGGAGAAACATAATTAAGCTTGTTTTGCGGTTTAATAATTGCGTTGTATAGCTGTTTTCCTTTAGGGGTCGCTATCCGAGATCCCCAGTACATGTGCTTGGCATTCCAATCACCAGCTGCAACAAACCTTTCACCGAGCAAGTCGAAGAGTGTTGTGAATTTGTCCTCTAATATTGTGAAGCGGGGTGGGCAATAGACAGCAGCCAGAGTGAGAGCACCGTTATAGCATTGCAAGCTTATAGAGGTAGATTGTAGGCAGTCTTCTTGCCAATTACTAACAAAGTGGTGTTTGATTCGCGATCGTATTAGTATGCCAGTGCCTCCATGGGCCTTGCCATCCGGGGGATTCGTAAAGTAAAATTTGTATCCTGGTATTTGAAAATTGTACTTTTCAGTAAGGTGAGTCTCTGAGAGTAGCATAACATCAATGTTTCTGTCGGCTAAGAACTGAGCAAGTTCTAGCTTGTGCCGCGAAACGCCATTAGCGTTCCAGGTTGCTATTATTAGGGGAGTCATTATACTGTTTTAGAAGAAACGAGCATTTGAATAAGGATGTTTTGGTTCCCCATAAGCTCTTGCATAGTTGTTTGCATGAAGGCCATGAAGTCTTTCATGCTTTGCTGCATCGAAAGCATAATCGCTTCAACGCCAATTGGCTGCTGTTGCATGTTATCGTGAGTGTTTGTTTGATGAATGGGGGTGTCCGCTGCTGGTGTTTGGATCCCTGATTTTAGTGCACTTGCAAAGGAAATATTTGGCGCTGTTCGTAGCTGGTATACAAAGGGATGTTAGTTGTACTCGGTTCCATTGCTTTGTGAATTGTTGGTGTGGTACGATCACGAACTGAAGTCCACGCCAGTTGGCTGTGTGGTTTTCGCCACAGTTGCTGCATAATTTAATTGAGCTGTCGTCCTTGTTCTTAGGACAGTTTGCGGTACTGTGAGCATCGCTGCAAACGACGCAGATAGATTTTAGGGTGCAGTACGCTTTGGTGTGGCCATATTCTTGGCAGTTAGTGCACTGCACAGGCTGCTTGCGCTTGTGTGGCTCTTCGACGGTTATTCTCCGGTGCAGTAGAAACTGAAGTTTATAAATAGGATGTACTTCATTTTTGCTGATTTTTTGACTCGATGGCTCCAGTTCGACTTTGAAGAGTGGCTGCGGCTCTTTCTTCCTGTTAAGAATGTTGATCACCGTTTTTGCCTTAAAGTTTTTCTCCTTTAGTGCCTCGATAATTTCGGATGGGGTCACTGATGATTCAATTCCTTTATGACAACCTGCAATCCTTTGGCACTTTTAAGCTGGTAGGTATAGTAACTCTTTCCAGCTTCATCCAGGTAATTGGTCACTGATCGATGGCTAGACTCATCCGGAGTCTGCACTTTTGTTTCATGTATGTTTCCCTTGGTAAGAGGTATAACGTGGAACTTGTTTTCTCCGATGATCGTAGCTAGTTTGTTAACCAGTGCACTTGAGGTTTTCTCTCGTATAAATATTGGTGGCGGCCTAATCTTCTTCTGCTCCTGTTCTTTGATTGGATGCACTTCGCAGTCATCCAGTAGTGCAAACCTATTTGAAGTTGAGTTGTCAACGTTGGTGCGATTTATTTTCGGCTGATTGCCAGCCTGTTTGTGTTGTGGGCTTAGCTTTCGCTTTATTTGAATGTAGCGATCCAGCCCTGTTTGAAACAGTTTTGTGTTTTGTTTTGGTTCTTGTCCGCTTTTGTTTTCTAGAGTCGGAGAGAGTGCACTTGCTTTAGTTGTTGTTGATTCAGCAGAAATGTACACAGCTCTCGGTACTGAGCATAGTGTTGATGTTGTTGGTGTTGTTGCTATAGGTGCAGTTGCAGTAGATATCAAAGTTACTGTGCTGGTAGCTACAGAGCTTGACACCGTTTGCAATGAGGAGAGCGCGAGAGAGACGCTCTCAATGCGTTCGGGTTCACATCGTGCAGTCATAAGCATTGGTGAGCAAGACCGCGTTCTTTCTGATATTATCCGGCTTATTTCCTTTTCGTCGGTGATATTTATCGTTACATCGTTGATGATGAGCATTCCTTCGTCGTCCTGCAGAAGGTGGTGCCCGCTGATACATTGCAGTTCTTGACGGCGAAGGTTTCCGTCCCGCAATCCGCGACAGTGCTACCGTCCTCGAAATCTAAGATTCTACTTTCATGCTGTACCGGGAATATTCTTATTTTTCTACAAGTTAATAAAGGCTTCGGAAATTTTATAAAAAAGTTTATTAGGTCTCGATTTTGAAAAGTTTTTATGCTAGCTACCTCTTAAATATCTGACACGCTAACGTTTGTGGGATGTTTACTTTCAATCTCTTTTACGTCAACGTCATTCAAAATTATTGAACTCTGTTTAATTTGAAAGGGTGATTCCTAGTATTAAATTTTTAAGTTCTTAAATTACAACACGGTTTTTTGCCAAAATCGTCTCGTACAAATGTTCTGTGTCTAAAGAGGACCTGTCAAAGGCGTTTGGTGGACCAGTTCCAAGTTGAGGCAAGCTCGATAAAGCTGAAAAGCCTCCGACCTTCCTTCAGGGACACCCAAACGGCGGTAGTGGGCCTGCCGTGCAGCGATGCACAAGCGGTCCTTGCCAAGGGGAAGCTGGACAGTCTGTAGAGTCAAGGAGAGCGACTCCAGACCCAGGTGCTTCAAGTGCCTTGAGCTCGGCCATATTGCAGCGCGTTGCAAGAGCCCTGCAAATCGCAGCGACTGCTGTCTCAAGTGCGGGCAAACCGGGCACAAGATCGCTAGCTGCACTCAAGAGGCCAAATGCTTCCTATGCACCAGTGCCAGGAGAGGCGACGCTGAGCACATTACGGGCAGCAGGAGATGTCCTATGAGCATCAAGCCACCGAGGAAATGAAGATAGTTTAGATTAACCTCAATCACTGCGAAGCGCCTGTTGAGCCTAACCATGCGCGAAGTCCAAGCTGACGTAGCGCCAATAAGCGAGCCGTATAAAAAAACCCCCGGGGCAGACTTCATACTAGACGGTACAAGAAGCGCCGCGATCCTGAACAACGGGTCAAGCCGGCCAAGAAACCTGCGCATTGGCTCATTCTTCGTAAGAGGGCTGGTTGGCGACCTGTACCTGCACAGCTGCTATCTACCACCACGCCTTTCCCTTCAGGAATTTTCGGCAGTTATAGACGAGCTGGCCAACGACGCAAGAGGAAAGCGGAACGTGGTGATCGCTGGGGACTTCAACGCCTGGGCAGAAAAGTGGGGCTCAGTCCACACGAATGAAATAGGGCGACCCTTCAGGAAGCCTTCGCGTCTATGTACGTAGCTCTCCTGAACACGTGGACGGAGCACACCTTCAGTCGGTAGTAGAGCGCACCTTCTGCAGTGGCTCGCTTTTCCAGCGCGCACAATGGTCCGTCAGCGATGTATACACGGCAAGTGACCACAAGGCGATTATCTGCGACATCACCAGCAGAGGATCTTCCACAGCCCCACCAGCGAAGAGGCATTTCAACCTAAGACGCTCCAGCGGGACGCGTTCCTGAGGGAATTTGGGAGCCCCGACATCGGTGAGAACGCAGCGGCAAGCGCAATCAGCCTGACTAGGCAGTCGAGAGGGCATGCATAGCAAGCATGAGGGTGTCCAGAAGTCGGGCCAGACGGCGGCAGCAAAAGGAGCACGGCCACCCCAACAACGAGATTCTGAGGCAAGAATACGCTGACAATCGAAGGGCCTTAAAGATACTCATTAAGCAGTCGAAGAGGAGATGATTGCTGGAGCTATGCGATTCAGCCGAGCAGGACCCTTGGGGATCAGCTTATAAAATAGTGGTAAAAAACCACTGAAAACAGGCGACGCGGTCACGATGACAGCGATCGTGGAACAACTGTTTCCAATAGTGCCCTCGGATCCGTAACCTCCGCACGCGGCTACAGAAGACTTGTCGCAGATAGCGTTCCGACCGGATGAAATCCGCAAGGTCGCCAGGGCCGGACGGAATCCCAGACATCGTTGTCAAGCTTGGAATGAACGAGCACACGGAAGCATTCGATGCCGTCTTCAACCAGTGCCGTCTTCTTTCTAGAGCGCTGGAAGGGACAGAAGCTGGTACTGCTCCCCAAGCCTAACAAGCCTCCCGAGGACCCATCATCATACAGACCGATATGCCTGATCGACCACATGGGCAAGGCTTTCGAGCGCTGTATCAGCCTCAGACTGCACGAAGCCATCTCCGCTGCAAGGGACCTCTTGGAAATGCAATTCGGCTTTAGGAAGGCGAGATCGACCGTGGATGCAATAGCAACTGTCAAGGAGATCGCCTCGAAGGCAATTGAATGCACAAGATGGCACGGAGGCAGCAAGGAGTACTGCTTGGTAGTAACACTGGACATTAGAAATGCGTTCAACTCAGCGAGATGGGGCGTCACCATAAGAGCATTACAGCACCTAGGGGTACCGGACGCTCTGGTGGGCATAGTTAAGGCCTACTTCAGCAAGCCGTTAAAGAAGCCGAGAGCCTCGCGAATGCAGCAATCTGCATCATAGTGGAGTGGCTCTTAGCGGTCGGCCTGGACATTGCACACCACAAAACGGAGACACCACGGCTAACGTTCAAGGAGCATCTGGCGGAAGCGAACAGGAAGGCGTCGAGCGTCGCTAGGGCTCAAGCGTGAATAATGCTCAACAGGGGCCCAAGGCAGGGACGTAGACTACTCTTACAGTCCGTCTGCAGGGCAACAGCGCTGTACGCAGCCCCAATATGGGCGGAAGCTTCGGAAAAGAGGTCCTACATAAGGGGCCTGGAATCGACGCACAGGCTGTGTGCCCTAAGGGTGTGCTCCGGCTTTCGTACAATCTCCGACGACGCAGCCCAAGTCATAGCGGGAACTCTGCCTATAGACTTGCTGGCCTTGGAGGCGAAGGAGATATACCACGAGGTGAAGAAGATTGTAGGACAGTGCAGCTCGGCCCAGAAGCGAGCCATAAAAGCCAACGCCAGAACCAAAGGCTTCGAAAGGTGGCAAAGACGGTGGCAGCAGTCGACGAAGGGACGATGAACCTTTACGATCATCCCGGATGTGGTCACATGGACGCGAAGACGGCATGGCTAGGTAAATTTTTGGCTCACCCAAATGCTAAGCGGGCATGAATGCTTTAGGAGCTATCTGGCTAGGTTTGGCCACGACGACGACAGCCACTGCCCAGAATGCGGCGTCGGCGAGACGGCTGAGCACATAATTTTTAATTGCCAGCGATTTGACCGGTTATGTTTTGATGCACCGTACGATTTCCGCTAGGGTGCTATGAAATCTCTCAACTTGGCCATTAGATGTGCTGTGCAACGGGGGCGCATTTGAGACCTGTATACCATACCTATTTTCTAGAATGGTTCGTATGGTTTGTGAGTTGATAGACCTTTCATTGTTGCAGTAAACTGTTTTTATTTTGGGGAACAGATTTATTAGTTGTAGTATCGGAGTTTTGATATCTACGATTGCTCTTGAATAGATTTTTTTTGCTACTATAGCGAATTTTGAAAACTTGTCGATACAAGTTAGAATATGGTTTTGATCAGTTGAAAATATATCTATGTGGATAATTTCCCCAGTATAACCGGGAATTGGTGTTTCCGCTATGGTTTGTTGCACTGGGTGACCGATCGGGTGATCGTACATCGGACATTGATACGTTTGTGATTTTTTATTTTATAATTTGTATGAGAAAGTATTACTTTTTAGGAAAGACCAAGTTTCCTTCTTCATTTTTTTAAACAATTTGTAAATGAAAATCATTGTAATCACTCTTTTTTATTTGTTTTATTTCGTTATTTATTGACGTTAAAAAGAGGTTAATTGAAAATAAAGATCTCACTTACATGTTATAATGGTATATTGGTATATTAAAATGCAGCGAAAAAATGTCTCCCGATAAAATGTAGCTGGTTGATCCGTTTATCCTCTGGCTGTCAATGATTTAGCTGATTACTGTTGATATGCAGCAAGCACTGTTGCTTGTGCAGCGTTGTTTTCTTTTTGTATTAGATATTTTTATACCCGTTACTCGAAGAGTAAAAGGGTATACTAGATTCGTTGAAAAGTATGTAACAGGCAGAAGGAAGCGTTTCCGACCATATAAAGTATATATATTCTTGATCAGGATCAATAGCCGAGTCGATCTGGCCATGTCCGTCCGTATGAACGCTGAGATCTCAGGAACTACAAAAGCTAGAAAGTTGAGATTAAGCATACAGACTCCATAGACATAGAAGCAGCGCAAGTTTGTCGATTCATGTTGCCACGCCCACTCTAACGCCCACAAACTGCCCAAATCTGCCACGCCCACACTTTTGAAAAATGTTTTGGTTTTTTTTTTCATTTTTGTATTAGTCTTGTAAATTTTTATCGATTTGCCAAAAAACTTTTTGCCACGCCCACTCTAACGCCCACAAACCGCCCAAAGCTGCCACGCCCACACTTTTAAAAATGTTTTGATATTTTTACATTTTTGTATTAGTCTTGTAAATTTCTATTAATTTGCCAAAAAACTGTTTGCACGCCCACAAACCGCCAAAAACTGTCAGTGTTGCAATTTCTTCTTCGCACATCCACTAGCTGAGTAACGGGTATCAGATAGTCGGGGAACTCGACTATAGCGTTCTCTCTTGTTGATTGTGTGTTGCTGTTCACTGTTGTTGTGTAGCGTTGTTTTGTTTTTGTATTAGATATTTTTGTTTGTGTGTTGCTGTTCACTGTTGTTGTGCAGCGCGCGAGTCCGAAGTGTTTTCTAAGAAAACCTCATTACGAGACCTGATTTCTAGATCTTTTTATTACGGGTTTTACGTTATTACGACACTTAAGCGCGTTGAGCGTCAATTAAACCAGATACGTTTGTATTATTAAATGGTTCTTTTATTAGAGCCAACTGCTCTGAATTCTGGTATGTTACGAACTAAATACAAATCAAATTTATTAAGGCCGCGAAGTCTTCGGTCGGAGGCAGCAGACCCAGCAGAGCGCTTAGTCAGCGCCTCGTGCCATCTGGAGTTTTTTCAATAGAAAAATGTCCATTAAAATTCCTTTGGTGTATGAGATTTGAGGCAAAGCTTAAGGATGCCAAAATATATTTAACAATGTTAATTTGAGGTAAAATCGGGATTAAAATTATCGAAATGTTTATTTGATCACCAAATCTCTAGTAAGTAACCTGTGCGAACTTTACTAAGTCAAACAAACTTAAGTAATGCGCCAGTTAACTCCCACGTAGGTTGGAGAGTGGAGTGTTGAAGAAAAGGGCTGGTGGTGTTTCCCAAAACTAAAACGTCCGCTGAAGTTGAGGTTGAAAATCTGAATTAATCTTTATATTTCTTTTCTCATACTGTACAACTTGGTTTGATACATTGTGCTTATTCTAATGTTCTGGGGGGCTCGATGTTTGTCGATACAAAGACTCAGCGTTTTAAGTGGTCGCTGAGGGGCCGATCGTGTGCGTCACCGTCTCATCACAGAGTAAGGAGGAAGACGGGGGTGAGACGGTCCTCAGACGAGGAGGAGGAGGTCCGGGTGGCGGGGACCAGGATGGCCTACCGCAGTGGGCGGCGAGCGACACAGGGGCAGTGTCGGATCCGCCAGCACCTCCATTGAACCACGTGCGGAGAAAATCGGGATGGGGGCGCTACGATAACAGCGGTCGATCGATAGAAAGATCGATAGAAAACAAAAAATACTGGATTGATCTTCAACACGCAGTCACACTAGTCACAGGCAGCAATCGGCACGATATGGAATATTGATATGAACAGGAAGTGGCAACACCGGTCGCCAATGTCGATAACTCCATCGTGGTGAGTATCGGTGGAGTTGCCAGAGATAAAAGGTGGTAAGAAGGTGGGAAGTTCAAATACGGAGCTGGAGACGAGAAGCAGACGGCAACAGATGAAGGGAGCTGGAGAAGGGCGCAAGGATGTTCGAGATGACAAGTCAAAACGCTAAACGATGTGGCTTAATAGGTTGAGACTGCCAGGCTGAGAACGAAGGGCGCAGGTCGACGAGAGTAGTCAGGAGCGATGTATTTCGAGGATCAAGACGCCACGACGAGATATTAAGCGACAGAAAGGCGAAGGATAATGGAAGGAGGCTAGATAAGGGCGCAGGATGTTCGAGAAGCCAAGTCAAGACGCTAAACGACGGGGCACAGAGGTCGAACGGTAACGGTGTGGACGCACCGTAAACTACCCGAGCGAGCCGTGCGCAAAAAGGGAAATAGCGGGATTTTCACGGCCTATAAAAGGGCGGCGCAGGCGCAGCTCGGGACAGTCAGTCAGTAAAGGTACGCGGAGATTCAAACAGTCAGTCAGTAAAAGTACGCGGAGATCCATACGGTCAGTCAGTGAAAGTACGCGGAGGTCGACAGCGAGATAGTGAATCTTTGTGAATCTGAATTTGGTCATATTCCGCCCTTAACTTCGTTGAGACACGTTTTCCTGCCTATGTGATGATGTCTAAATCCACATTTGATATGTTTAAGACACGTTTCCAGGGTTAGGTGACGTACTGGCTTTTCTTTGTCACTACTTGCTCATCCTCTCCAGAGTACTAAGATCAGAGAACATAACTAAGTTAATTGATTATATTTTCATATTAGGAATTAGCACCCCAGTTGCAACAGTTTGAGGAAGGTGCCTACTTCTGTTTGGAGGCCAAAATGGCGTTTGAACGACCAAGTACGTGGCAGGTGAAAATTAAAATTAAATTTTTAAAAATTGACTGTGTTTAATGAAAAATTTTCTTTGCGCTGAATGCGACCAAAATATTTGCAATATATGCATTGACTTCTATAAAAGCCAGCCTGCATTTCGTAACTGTTTTATTTGCAAATCAATAGAAAAGAGGATGTAGCCCAAATGGCTGAGGAATTGGGAATTAGGAATAAGTACCCCAGTTGCAACAGTATGAGGATGGTGCCTACTTCTGTTTGGAGGCCAACATGGCGTTTGAACGACCAAGTACGTGGCAGGTGAAAATTAAAATTAAATTTAAAAAAGGAATGATTGGAAAATTTTATGAATATGTAAATATGTTGTCATCTAAATCGCAACAAAACAATATTGACAACCAAACCTCATTTAAGAATGTTGTAAAATGTCAATCAAATTTAAATTGAAGCAAGAGAGATCGATATAGTCGAGTTTCTCGACTGTCAGACCCCTTACTAAGCTAAAGCGATCGAGAAAGTAAAACATTCTTTTAACAATCCATCAAAAGAGTTTTCAATGAAGAATCACACAGACACTAACTTCGCGCCCAAATTTAAGCACAGTGTAGCCCTGGGATTCCCACGCAGTTGGCCACACTAAGCATACTAATTGATTCATGCAGCCCTGGAATATCGATAACACGTTATCGGCCACACTAAGCATACCAGCTGACCAAGGCAACTGGACGTTCTCGACAGCGCGTCGGAAGGTGCCCACAATCCAATAGTACGACCTGGGCACACTAGCTGTGGGCTATATAATAAGCGCAAAAATCCAATCTAAGCTTAGTCACGTTTGCACGGCAATCGAGGAACATCAGAAGTAGCAGTTGTGAAGATATGTAATCGTATCGTTGATATATCAAACTTTAAAAATTTTTTAAAGGGGTGAAAGCCAGTAGATATCGCCACTACAATGTGCATGTCTAATCTAATCTTTTTAACTTTAATAGTTTCCATTTTCATGCGGACATGGCGAGATCGACTTGGCTATTGCTCCTGATTATGAATAAACAAAATAATTGATTTTTATAAAAGGATTTAAATTCTATAAGAACTAAAATAAAAAAAAAATTAAAAATTAGTTCCACACAATCACTTTTTAAATTAGATCTTTTCGGATAAGCTTTTACAAACTATTTCAAAGTGTGTGGCTTAAATAATTGGAAACGCCGATGCTCAGATCAGCCCGGTAGTCATTAATTTTTTTTTTTTTTTTTTTTTATCGAAAAAATATGGAATCATGTCGCTAGGTGTATAAAGATTGTCAAGCTCCAGTGACACAAAGCGTCGTTAGTTCAGCATGTACCACGTGTAAAAGTGAGTAGGTTCAGGAAAATGATGAGTAATTTTAATGCTATACCTGACACTCTACGAGCTTCACTATCTTGTATTCCAGGTATGGAAAAGATTTCAGAAACGGTAGATGACAAATTGGTTAACGATTGATGACCAAAATAGGCCACTTCAGCATTGCGAGCCAGAATTAAATTTAGTAGTCGATTATAACTATCATTAACAAGTTGATTTATACGACTATTTGGTGTATCGAATACAGAATTGTGCATGTGAACCATGAAATCTCCGATATCGAAATTCCATCCGGGTCCCCCACGCGACACAGTATAATTATTAAACATAAAAATATCGCCAACGCCGGCACTGGTTATCGAAAACTCACCTTCAATTTTAATCATAACGAGTACACATGCTTTAGATATAGCCGGTATAACTACGTCACATGATGAACCAAAATTGATGTCGTAAGAAATACTACCATCAATGTCAATCGCATTTTGGCCAAGAAAAGTTATCTTGCAATCTGGTCTCCCTACCGTACGATAATCGGGGATTTGAAGTTACAAGTTTTACGCGGACACACGTACCACGTAAAACATTTAAGGCATTTGGCAAGTTAATGTGAAATGATAATATTGTATTAACGCTTTCTCGTTTATATACTATCCAAAAAGCATTAAATCCAGCGTAGATTCCACTCGACGCAAAAGCGCCAAACGCAGCACTGAATAGGCCTATACAAGCATTATTTTCAGCACGATTGTATAAAACGTCATATGGACGGACAGAAAGCGGAGTTAAAGTATTAACGCATCCTCCAGTTTCAGTCAAAGCAGCGTGTACAATCGAACACATATTCATTCTTCTAGTAGAGGCGGACAATTATCTCATTATTTGCGCATATGGTTCCATATCAATATAAATGGTACTTTTATCCAGTATGTATTTATTCACGAAAATATCGTTTGTAATGCAAGCCGTTCCATTCAGAAAATTATTGGTGATCAGTTTCTTTGAACGCTCGCTGTCAATTAAGAAACTGAAACCTGCTTGTGAAAAAGTTTGCAATGCTTGTCTCATTGCTTCCCCTGTTGTAGCATCGACATTAAGTAGACGATTGATCAGCAACCTAAGCTGGGGATGAAGCAAAGTGTTGCCGCTACGTACATAAACCGTCAATTCATATTCTACTGCTTGAATCAGCATGGCAACTGCGCGGAAGTCAGACAAAGACATGATGTTGATATTTTTTTTTGCAGATCGGCAGAATTTTTCGACATCCCCAGAATAAGAAATTCGACATTTATAAAATAAATATTATAATAGGAAAGAACTTCTGGGATATTTTTCTAATAGTTTTCTTTGTAAATGTAACAAGAAATCTCTTAATAATTTCATCAAACATTTTAAGAGAAATGACGTATATAATGATAAATTAATTCTTGAAATGTTAATGTTAAAAAGTCTAATTTAAAAAAAAATTAAATGCAAAATATTTAAGAAAATCTATTTGGTTTATTATTTAAGTCGGTGCTATACAACTCTTTTGTTTAACTTATAATATTTTAACATAATATTGAAGGCCTCGTCTCTTAGAATCGAAAGACTATGACACTGGCACGTAGAGTGGATTAGTTCCTTATCCTCCCAATCCTCGAGAGTGCTCTTCAAATATATAAGCTGCGTTACGTGTTCCTCAAATATCATGTCTTCGAATTGCATCAAGAAGAGCTCAAGAATTTTAAAATCGGACTGAATCTATGTATCTTATTTTATATCTTCTTGTAGCATTGATTTTGATAGTCTGCGTAATTGCTATTTATTGCAAGGTATGGGACTTAAGTCCCCCTCTAATTCAGTAATAAATAAATGAATATCATTTTTAGACAAATTATGGAACACTGCAGAAGCGAAAGAGTCACTTAATCTAAACTTGGGCTTACAATACTTATGAATAGGACCTACGTATACTCCAGAAAATTGGTCAAAGAATTTGTTCAGATCGTTCGCATTTATCTCTTTCTCACAGGCGCAACAATTACCATTTTGAAGCTGTTCATCAAATTAGTCATCCATCGGTTTCTTGGAGTTGGCCCCATATTTGTAATACAGACTCAGCGTTTTTTCTTTAAGAGTTTTACAAATATTTGTATACAATCAACGCCTATAATATTATAAAATTTTAATATGTAAGTTAAATATAACTTTATAAAATGTTGTTTTATTTACCTTTGTAGGTCCATATCTCATAAAGATTAGTATAACCTTTATGGGCAACATAAATAGATACTGCACATG
The DNA here is from genome assembly GCF_016746245.2 of Drosophila santomea. Classification (NCBI taxonomy): domain Eukaryota; kingdom Metazoa; phylum Arthropoda; class Insecta; order Diptera; family Drosophilidae; genus Drosophila; species Drosophila santomea. The sequence goes on from NW_025319001.1 coordinate 756,009, forward strand.
CCGTATGCTTTTGTACTTGCGTGGTTGACGAGGAAGCAGAAGAATTCAAGCATGTTTTGTAAATTTCAAGAACAGCCTCAATGTCTGCATAAATTACCACTGGAGGAGATAATTTTTTGTGATACCCTTTAAACGATGTTGTCGTATTAGGGTCAGGATAAAATGAGGACACTTTTCCGCATTCCAGTTTGTTGTTTGTTTTCACGTGATAACACTGAAGACAGTTCTCACAAAAATATCCTCCCGATTTTCCTTTAGAAAATTGTAAAGATTTGTTATATACGCATAATGCATAATGTTTTGGGTAATATTATCTATTCCCAATATATTAATGTGGTTCCGTTTTCTTTCTTTTGTTTTAATCGTGGGACCAACAATTTTTTCACCTGCTTCATCAATTTCATAAATATTTAAGCTAAAGTTGACATTGTTTTTCTCAAAATATCGAACTATTTTTTTCGATTGGAAATTTAATTCCCGAAAAATCAAAGGTCATTCCGCCATACACAATAGTTTCATCATAAATATTAATGTTATAGCTTTAAGGCTTTGTTATCCTTTCTCTCGAATATTTCCTTTGCTGGGGGGTTGTCTCGGTTACCCAGTTGATATTTGGCAAGTCCAACAGCACTGCTATAGAGTATAGCATTGTATCCACGGCCATAGCGTTAGTGCACGCTTCAAGAGTCTTGACTATTGCGGTTGGCATGAGAGAGATGGCACCTGAGGCAGCGTCAGGAGTAGTTTTCATCTCAGTAGGAACGACTAACTGTTTTCGGATGGTAAAGTTTCCGATGGCTTCCATAAAGATTACCAAGGGGAAGGGCAATCTGGAAGACTGTAGCTTAATAGTCCTTAGTTGCATTTCAGTAAAGTGGCTGATTGACGTAAGTGTAAAAGGTGGAACCAGTTCGCACTTCATTTGAGCATAGGTCAATCGTGATTCCGCTATATACATGATGCATTTAAGGAATAAAGCATAGTTAGCGTCAGTGGCCAGTTGGGAGAAGGGCCTTGTTCCAATAGCTTTCATGCGTAACCATAGTTCGTGAACAAAACGGGGTAGACCACGTAATGTAATTGGGACTCGAACGGGTGGTAGTGATGATTGGAGTTGCACAGCGGTTAGATTAGTAGGGTCACTAATCTTCAGGCGTTTCAGTAGGCTAGCAGTAAGTTCCTGTTGGAAGGCATCATTCTTCTTCTTCCGGAACCTTTCTTCCTTAGCAGATGAACTTCCTCTTCCACGACGGTTAGGCCTGGGATTTGGATGTTCTGCAGGGGCTTGCTCGACTTGTTGATCCGCCATTTCGCAATAGGATTCAATTTTAGAGTCAGTACATTGCAGACGGACTTTTGAATTCACAGGAACCTTAAACAACCAACTACTTTTCTTTTCTAACTCTACCCAGTAACTTTTAGAGTCGACTACTGTTTTATAGATGCAGTTCGCCGCTTTATTTGGCTTTAGAGGCTGAATCTCACATGCATTATCATTGGCAGAATTCCAGGGCCAACTTCCTTTGCATATTCTCTTATTTAGTTGCCATTTTTTCTAAAGACGGTCTTCCAATTAAAAAATGACCTGGTGTTAAAACCTCTTGTTGGTCCATCTCACTAACTATAGTGTATAATGGCCTTGCATTTAAGCATGCTTCTATTTGACATAAAAGAGTTGACATTTCTTCGTAAGTAAAAATAGGGTCGCCGATTATACACTTTAAATGGTATTTCATTGACTTAACCCCAGCTTCCCAAATACCTCCGAAGTGAGGTCCTGCCGGGGGAATAAAATGCCAATCAATCCTGTCCTTTTCAAGCTGCGCTGCAATCGTTATATGCATTAAATAACTCGTGATCTAATTTTCTTGCAGCTCCTACAAAATTTGTTCCGTTGTCTGAATAGATATTGGAACATTTTCCCCGTCTAGCAATAAATCTTCTGAGTGCTGCTAAAAATGCGTCAGAAGTTCGATCGCTTACCATTTCTAAGTGTATGGCTTTGGTGGCCATGCAAACGAATAAGGCAACGTATCCTTTAAATGTTTTTCGGCCACGATTTTTTGAACATTTAACATAATAAGGACCTGCGTAATCTATTCCAGTATTAAGAAACGGGAATGTCATCGTCACTCTATATTTTGGCAAGTTACCCATTACTTGCTGAGCTGTATTTTGTTTATACCTTGCACACTTTACACATTCTCTTAAATACTTTTTCAACGAATTTTTCAACCCTAAAATCCAATACTTTCTTTGGATATAGTTTCGGGATAAACCTTCCCGAAAAACCTTCCCGGAAACCAATGTTTCCGTATGAGCATTTTTTATTAATAAGCTTGTTAGGTGGCATTTTTCTAAAATGATTGGATGTTTAACATTAAATTCTGCATTGGAGTTTTGCAATCTTCCTCCAACTCTTAGAACCCCATCCTTGTCCAAAAATGGATTCAATGACAATATTTTATTATTTGTCCTGATTTCCTTTTTGATTTTAAGGCACTTTATCTCTTGCCTAAACTGGTATTCTTGTTGTTTCTTAATAACAACTGTTTCCGCTATTTTTATCTCCTTTACTGAAATAATTAATGAATAGGTTTTATTTTTTGTTTTCATCTGCACGAATCTATTTATATATGCTATTATACGTATAAGTTTTTCTATACTAGAATACCTTTCTATTAATTCGTAAATCGGATCATCTATTTCGTCATTTAATACCGTATTTATTAAGACAGGTTCTTCTACAGACTGCTGCCGAGGCCAAAGTTCTTTTGGGTCGGCTAGCCATTTCGGACCTTTCCACCAAAGATCACAGTTGATCAACTGGTTAGAATCCACTCCCCTGGATGCTAAATCTGCTGGATTATCCTCTGACTTAACATGATTCCATTCTGTATTTTTATACCCGTTACTCGTAGAGTAAAAGGGTATACTAGATTCGTTGAAAAGTATGTAACAGGCAGAAGGAAGCGTTTCCGACCATATAAAGTATATATATTCTTGATCAGGATCAGTAGCCGAGTCGATCTGGCCATGTCCGTCTGTCCGTCCGTCTGTCTGTCCGTCTGTCCGTCTGTCCGTATGAACGTCGAGATCTCAGGAACTACAAAAGCTAGAAAGTTGAGATTAAGTATACAGACTCCAGGGACATAGACGCAGCGCAAGTTTGTCGATTCATGTTGCCACACCCACTCTAACGCCCACAAACCGCCCAAAACTGCCACGCCCACACTTTTGAAAAAGGTTTTGATATTTTTTCATTTTTGTATTGGTGTTGTAAATTTCTATCGATTTGTCAAAAAAAATTTTGCCACGCCCACTCTAACGCCCACAAACCGCCCAAAGCTGCCACGCCCACACTTTTGAAAAATGTTTTGATATTTTTCATTTTTGTATTAGTCTTCCAAATTTCTATCGATTTGCCAAAGAACTTTTTGCCACGCCCACTCTAACGCCCACAAACCGCCCAAAGCTGCCACGCCCACACTTTTGAAAAATGTTTAGATATTTTTTCATTTTTGTATTAGTCGTCTAAATTTCTATCGATTTGCCAAAAAACTTTTTGCCACGCCCACTCTAACGCCCACAAACCTGCACTTCTACTAGCTGAGTAACGGGTATCAGATAGTCGGGGAACTCGACTATAGCGTTCTCTCTTGTTTAATTTCCGAATGTCATCCGTTCTTCTTCTTATAAATTTGATCTTACTTTGACCACTGTTAATCCATGCTAAGGTAATCGTGGAATCACTCCAAGCATAGATTTTCATTATATTGTCAATTGATCCTTTTAGTCTTTGGATTAATTCACTAAGCAAGTGAGCTGCACACAGCTCGAGTTTGGGAATTGTCTTCCTATTTTTTATAGGGTTGACTCTACTTTTGCTAGCTATTATATTAACATGAGGTCCTACTTCAGCATAGACTACTGCAGCATATGCTTTTTCGGAAGCGTCCGCAAATCCGTGAATCTGAATGACTGAAGAACTGTTTGAATTAATCCACCTTGGGATTCGAATATTCTCTAACAATAATAAATTTTCTTTATATTTTTCCCAATAATTTTTATCTTCTATGGATAATTCCTGATCCCATTCACTTTTATTTATCCAAAGTTTTTGAATAAAAAGTTTTCCTGAAACAGTGACTGGTGCCAACCATCCTAATGGATCAAATATTTTTGCTAGCGTTAATAACACAACGCGCTTATTTATATTTTTTAATTCATTACAATTTACGCTGAATTTAAATAAATCATTTTGAGGTTCCCATTTTAGCCCTAAAGTTTTAACACATTCATTTTCGATAATATTGAGAACTTTATTGTCCCCTGTGTCCTCCACAGTGGTTAATATTTTGGAATTGTTGGAAATCCATTTACTTAAGTTAAATCCAACTTTCTGCAATTCTTGGGAAATTAATGTTATTAATTTATTAGCTTCTTCTACCGAATCAGCTCCAGTAATTAGGTCATCCATATAGAAATCATTCCTAATTATTGCACTAATAACTTGGTTTTTACATTTATCTGCAATATCTACCAGAACCCTGGTAGCAGATGCAGATGCAGTTCCGTAAGTGACTGTGGTTAATTTATATTTTTTAATTTTTTCTTTTGGAGAATTTCTCCATAAAATATATTGATATTTTTGATAATTATTATCTATTTTCATTTGTCGGTACATCTTTTCAATGTCTGCCGAAACCACAAATTCCCATTTTCTCCATTTAATAATAATATCAAAAATATCTTTTTGAACTCGTGGCCCTACTCACATTATGTCGTTCAAACTTTTGTTATTCGTAGTTTTTGCTGAAGCATCAAAAACTACTCTCAATTTGGTCGTAAGGCTTGAATCTCTAATCACTGCCTGGTGCGGTAAAAAATATTTGCCTTCATCACTCACTTCATGAATTTAGTGTAGTCAACCTTAAGTTTTTCATTTCTTTTTAGTTTTTTTTCCAGATTCATGTAACGAGCTATCGCTTGTTTCTTTGAATCTCCTAAGGTGACATCCTCCTTGAATGGAATTGATACAATGTATCGCCCATCTGAATCTTTTTTTGTCGTTTTGATAAATTTATTTTCACAGATTTCAGACTCGATATCATCTTTTTCTTCTTCTTCCACTTCCCAGTAGCGATCTAAATCTTTTATTTCTATTGTTGTGGATACAATGGTTTCTTTTCCTTTGGATTTTTCAAATTTGATTTAGGGACAGTGTTTGATTTAGGGACAGTGTTTGATTTAGGGACAGTGTTTTCTCCCGACTCGCCCTTAATTTTTTCATTTTTATTTTTAATTTTTTCTAACATACTTAAATCATACTGCTTCGTGTTAAAATATTCATGATCGACAACGCCGATCTTCAACAAATTGCTATGATTAGCAATGAAACATTTTTGAAGCTCATTTAAATTTAGAATTTCTACATCTGTTAATGTTGGTTTTACTTCCAACTTTCTAATTTCCAAAATAATTTCGGACTGCTTCTTAAGGAATTGAATAGTCTTTTCTGACATCATTTTGAAATTTTTTTTTTTTTTTTATATAGATGGGCTTGATTTGATTGTAAGTTCTTAATATATATAGTACGTGTGTATGTATTGTATATGTATTTATATATATATGTGTGTTTGTATAAACAGAAAATTCTTGTTTTGACTTAGCTGATGTCGTCGTTGTTGCTGCTGCTGTTGTTGTTGCTGCTGTTGCTACTGCTGTTGCTGCTTCTGCTGCTGCTGTTGTTGCTGCTTCTGCTGCTGGTAGAGGCTCCTTTGAATTTGACTTCCTTCTCTTTAAGACTCCGTTGACGTCGATGTTTAAAGATGATTTTTTTTTTTTGTTTTTGGCACGTTTTATTATTTTTGTAGTCCAGTCAGATTTTTTGTTTTTTAGCCATTTATTTCGGCATTTATGCTCTTTTGGCATATACACTCTATTTATGAGCTGATTTAATGCTATTAGAGCATTTATAAGGCACTGTTTTCAAACACTTTTTATTTAATTTATGCTCTTTTGGCATATACACTGCACTCTCTTTATGAGCTGATTTAATGCTATTAGAGCATTTATAAGGCACTTTTGTTATGCACTTTTTTTTTTTAATTTCACAATTGCTGATGTATGGCCTCAAGCACGCCTTACCACTATTATAATGGTAGACAAAGCAACCTTTAGCTATAGACTATACTGTGCTTGTTTTATTTAAAACATAAAAGATTCTTTTATATCTTTTTGCTTTTTATATTTATACTCTGTTCCTTACCATATAGGGGAAAACAAGAGTTTATTATTTTTGCTACTTTTAGCTGCAAGATTAACTTAGCAATGCTTAAAGGAGCTGGCCTTTCTCTGAGTCCCTTTCCATATAGGGGGAAACTGCAGAGTCGATTTAAGGCTCGATTGACCAAATGTAAAATCCCAAATGAGAAGACTTTACTCGTTGAGTTTTTGTAAGAAACTAATTTTATTTGGAAATATCTTCGGTTTAAATAGGTGGCATGAGAATCGGATCTTAAAGTAAATGGCCTACGCAGAGGCCTAAGTAAATAGTCCCGCCTTATCGAGGTCCCACGCTCCGGCACATCTGCCTTTCTTGAGCGGCGAGGACCTTATCTGTGGTCTCCCACTAAGGGACTATTTTAGGAGGCGGGGAACGATCTCAAGTGACTGACTCATGTTTTTGAGCACTGCACCCATGTCGCCTTAGATACCAAAATCCTAAATATAAATTATCGCTCTCGATTCATTTACATAAGATATGAACGGAGCCCAAAACTGTAAGTCTTTAAATATATTCGTGTTCATGTGTGAACATCATTATTTTATATTTTTGTTTTTGTGTTGTTTTTTTTTTATTATAATATACATAAAATTTTTTTTTTTTTTGTATATAAAATTGTATTTTGATTTGTTATTTATCTATATGTATTGTGTAGATTTAAAAATATTGTGTCTCTTTGTAAATTCGTAAATTCATGAAATTTTTGTATTCTTAAATTTTTGTATATTATTGTCATCATTACCATATTCTGTTGATGTGGCTGATCAGACCAATCGGTTGCATGATGATGATAAGAATAATTTGTGTGTTTTCTTTTGAATAAAATTGAGAGTTTAAATGTTTCGTATTTATTTGTTATTTAATAAAAAATTACGTTATTCGTTAAAAGTTTTTAATCTATCCTTATGAACCTTTTGAGTTTTGTTTTTATCGTCTTTTATTATTATATTGTTCGGTTTTTCTATTCCTACTACTATATATGGTCCTAAATATCTATTGTCTAGTTTATTTCCTGTTTCATTTCTTAAAAGAACTTTATCGTTAATTATTATTTCCTTATCTAGTACTTTCCTATCGTAGTATTCCTTATTTTTACGTTTATGGTTTTCTAACATTATTTTGGCTCTTTTGTATGCCATTTCTAATCTGTATCTAGATTCTATTGCGTAATTATCTATGTTGTATTTTTAATGCTTAATTCTTTGGTAAATTAGGTGTTTTACTGTATACTAATTCATATGGACAATACTTATGTGCCATTGATGGTGTAGTATTGAAACAATATACGAAATAGTTAAGCCATACGTCCCAATTAGTTTTATCGACTGATATGTATGAACGTAGATATTCATTTAGTGTTCTGTGGCTTCTCTCTACCGTACCAAGTGTTTGATGGTGGTGAGCTGTTGATGTAAGATTGTTTATTTTCAAATACTTACAAAGTTCGTTCATGATTGTGTTTCTATATACTGTTCCCATATCAGTGATGAACGTCTTCATCGGACCGTATTTGAGAATGAATGATTCGAATATAGCCTTGGCTACTGTACTAGCAGTTTTGTTTGCTATGGGGATAGCAACAAGGTATTTGGTCAGATCACATATTAAAGTAATTATGTATTCATGACCATTGTCTGATTTGGGTAATGGTCCAACTGTGTCAATAATGACTTTGTCAAATGCTTTAATTGGTGTGTCTGTAGTTGTTAAAGGGGTCTTTATGTGCTTTGTTGTTTTTGCTTTCTGACATTCTGGACATTTACGTATGTACTGAGATATGAAATTTATCATCCCTTTCCAATAGTAATGTCTTTTGATTTTCGCTAGCGTTCTTGAAATGCCAGTATGAATAGGATCCTTGAATAGGATCATTGTGAAATGTAGACACTATTGCTTCTTTTTCATATAATCAGATATTGTGGTCACCGGCCACATATTTTTGAAAGTTTCAGTTGAAATTAATTCAAAGATCTTTCCGCTCGGTGCCATTTTGAGTTGGCTGATACCAAGTATACCGGCTTCTTTTTCAAGCCTGTGGAAGAACTGACCTAAGTCGAGAGTTCCATTAGTATATAGGTCGCTAATCTCAATTCTTGCAATAATTTTCTTACCATGTTTAAAGAAACATAATGTGTCAGTTATATGCAAGGTCACTATTTTTCGTACATCGTCATTATTGATGACTTCATATACGTTGGGCTTAGAAGCATTTTCAAGTATTTGCCTTGGCAAAATTTCTTGTTCTTTTTCATTTACTGCGCAGTTGTTTTGTCTACTCTGTTGTCTTGTAGTGACTTTCAAGACTTGTTTTTGCATATTTTTTAATTCATCGATGGTTATTCTTGATAACGCATCGGCTACATGATTATCATTTCCTTTAAGGTATTCTACTGTGAACTTATACTGTTTTAAATCAAGTCTCATTCTAGTGAGTTTGGAAGTAGGATTTCTCATTGAGAATAGGTATGTTAAAGGCCTATGATCTGTTTTTACAACGAAATGTTTGCCATATATGTATGGTCTGAAGTAGTTAATTGCCCAGTGTGTTGCCGCTAATTCTTGCTCTGTAGTGTTTTTGTTACTTTCTCCCTTAGTGAAGCTGCGAGAAGCATATGCTACTGGTAGTTGTATCTCATCGTATGTTTGTGTTAATACTGCCCCGCAAGCTTGTTGACTTGCATCTGTTATGCAAAATTTTTTGCTGAAATCTGGGTATTGTAATAACGTGGGTTGTGTAGTACTCCAGGTTTTATTTTATAATAATTTAACGTCGGATTGCTTTTATTTTATTTGATTTTTCTTTTCGCTATTTTATTTGCGCGTCGGTCGTTTTTCTCCAAAATCAAAAGTGACCTTCTTTCTTTATTCTTATAATCTACCTTCATTCTATTTAGATCGATAACACTTTATGTCGATATCGTAACATTATACAATTTGGTTACACTAAGGCGCGCGGTTCAAAATGGGATGTTTACATTCGGGCAACCTGACATTTGATCGACCTCGATCATAAACATAATCCTATAGTTTTATTACACACTTCCAACCATGGTTTAAGCCTAGCAGCCTCAAGGATCCCCTTATATGGGAGTTGCGTCAGCTGACAATTGTCTATATCAGTTATTTCATAACGGTCATTAGGAAAAACGCGGTTTAATCTATATGGGCCACGATGTTTGGGTGCAAACTTCTTACAATGTCCTGCACTCGCATCAACATTACGAATAGCAACAAAATCATCTACCTTGTACAACGCCGGTGCCCTATGCTTTAAGCCGTATGCGGTTTCATTTCGGATCTGTGATTGACGAATATTCTCACTTGCTTCGGCCCTTACGGTATCTAGACATTGCGGTTTCTCTTGACTAAATTTCTCTTCCAAATACTCGGTAAGCTCATCTACTACTGGACCACGTTGCTCACATCCAAATAACAACATACTAGGGGTCTTTCCGGTACTACACTGCACGGAATTGTTTATAGCGAATTCAACACGGTTAAGCAGCTTATACCAATCGGCTTGATTTAGGGGCTCTGATAGTTTTCCCAACATTGGTGTTAGAACACGGTTCACACGCTCAACTTGCCCATTTGCCTGAGGGGCCGCCGTAGCTACCTTAATATGGTCAATATTTCTGGACTCGAGGAACTCTTGAAACTCAAAGGAAGTGAAACACGTGCCTCTATCGGAAATGATTCTACGAGGCCGACTATAGTATTCGAAATATTTTTCTTATGAACAATTTACCTCCTTAGTACTGGTGGAGTTGACAGGATATAATTTAACGAACTTCGTGAACACATCAATAATCACCAACAAATGCTTTCTCTTCGAGTTAATAGACGGAAGGGGACCTAGGTGGTCAATATGTATCGTATCAAACGGGACCGGAACTTTAGGTATACTATGAAGCGTTCTATTATGAATGCTCTTCGGGACTGAATGTAGAATACACGGTAGACAATTCTTTATAAACAAATCAACCTTACTTCTCATACCGGGAAACCAATATTTTTCTCTCATTTTATTAACACACTTATCTGTCGCAAAATGTCCCAATTTTTCATGAAATTTCCTAATTAAATCTTCCTGCATTCGGCTCGGAACATACATACACATTTTCTCATTATCCTTCGATCTATACACTATTCCATCTATCAACACAAAATTTTCAACTGCACCAATCTCTAACTTCTCTCGCACTCGACGTATTTCGGAATCCCTTATCTGTTCGGTCTGCAACTGTAAATCAATATCATAAGGGGACGCACCTACAATTCCAATAATATTCTCAACTTCCGGGGCAAACCTAACGGATTTAACACGTTTCTTACGATTACAAGGTACATCACATGTCGTAGGTTGAAAAGATCTCTTAGTTCCACGGGGTTCAGAAAGTTCACACGGTTTACAAGGTTCACTAGGTTCACACGGTCTACAAGGTTCGGAATATCCACACGGTTTACAAGGTTCACTAGGCTTACAAGGTTCACTAGGTTCAGAAGATCCATACGGTTTACAAGGTTCAATATCTCTTGACGGAATCGGACACGGATCGGAAATTCCCTCCACCTCTCTTAGCAACTCTGTTTGCCTACTAAGCGCATCTACATGGGCCATGTTTGACCCCGGCCTTTGGGCTATAGAATAATTAAAACTTTCCAACTCAAGGGACCAACGGGCGATACGGGGATTTATAGCCTTTTTACTCAAGGTTTGAACTAAGGAACTACAGTCGGTTACTATCAAAAAGGGTTTATGTTCCAGATATATTCGAAAACGGCGCAGGGCATATATGATTGCCAAGGTCTCAAGTTCAAAACAAGAGAGAACGCTATAGTCGAGTTCCCCGACTATCTGATACCCGTTACTCAGCTAGTGGAAGGGAGAAGGAGAGTCTTAAACACAATTTTTGGCGGTTTGTAGGCGTTATAGTGGGCGTGGCAGAAAGTTTTTTGGCAAATCGATAGAAATTTACAAGACCAATATAAAAATGAAAAAATATCAAAACATTTTTCAAAAGTGTGGGCGTGGCAGTTTTGGGCGGTTTGTGGGCGTTAGAGTGGGCGTGGCAACATGAATCGACAAACTTGCGCTGCTTCTATGTCTCTGGAGTCTGTATGCTTAATATCAACTTTCTAGCTTTTGTAGTTCCTGAGATCTCGACGTTCATACGGACGGACAGACGGACAGACGGACGGACAGACGGACGGACAGACGGACATGGCCAGATCGACTCGGCTATTGATCCTGATCAAAAATATATATACTTTATATGGTCGGAAACGCTTCCTTCTGCCTGTTACATACTTTTCAACGAATCTAGTATACCCTTTTACTCTACGAGTAACGGGTATAACTATGATAACGAGATTCGGCTGCAGTGGCCTTTCTTGAATAAAAGAAAACAGGGTGAAGTTTATTATCCGGCTGTCGCTGCAATAAAACAGCCCCAAATCCATGGGAACTCGCATCCGTATGCAATTCGGTTTCATAATGAGGATTAAAGATTGACAGGACGGGAGGACTCGATAACGCTGTCCTTAACTGCAGGAATGCATCCTTTTCGGAACACGATATGGGGAATGGCCCCCCTTTTCTAAGTAGGTCAGTTAAAGGCCTTGCTACACGCGAAAAATTTGGAACAAACTTTCTAAAATAAGAGAATAAACCTAAACAGGAATGCAAGGTCTTGCTATTAATCGGTTCCGGGTATTGTTTTATAGCAGTTAAATGTGTATCGTTAGGCAAAATTCCTTGAACACTAACATCATAACCTAGGTAATCTATTCGTTTCTGCAGAAAACTACTCTTTTTCAAATTTATTTCAAGGTTAAACTCAACGAGCCTGTCTAACAATCTTTCTAATATGCTTTTATGCTCTTCTACGGAATATGATGCTAAAATAATATCGTCCATATAAACAACGATCTGACGGTTTTTTACAAAGTCTCTCAGGGCATCGGAAATAAATCTTTGGAAAACGGCAGGACCATTCTTAAGCCCAAAAGGCATTCTCAAGTATTCGAACTGACCATCCGGAGTTACGAATGCGGTATATTTCACGGATTCAGCTTCAACACCTATGTGATGAAAGCCACTTTTAAGATCTATGACTGAAAACACGGATTTACCCTCAAGGTATTCTAAGCAATCTTCGATAAGGGGTAACGGGAAATTATCTCTAGCGGTCTTCTTATTTAACCCACGGTAATCAATACACATCCTTAAGTTTCCATCTTTTTTCTTAACTAAAACCACAGCTGAGGCATACGGCGAATTACTAGGTCGGATAATTCTGTTGGCTAACAGATCATTAACGGTCTCGGAAACTATTTCTCTCTCACGATATGACAACCTTCTAGGGGCACAATAAAATGGTGTAGAATCAGTAAGACGAATGCCCATTCTATACTTTGGCCCACTAAAACTTTTGGAAAACTTATTAATATATTGGTTTTGTATTATTTCACGACACTCTTGCAATGAGGCGCGACCAAACTCACTGCCTACTTGAACTACGTCATCCCCACTTGATATTCTACAATTCTCGAACTGTTGCATCCATTCTTGAAAGATCTGAGGCTTCACCGGAGTTGCAACTGCGTTTACATATGGATTCCTATCTTTACTTTCGGTTATATTATTGTTTGGGTAATATGTACTAGTAAATAGGGATGCACAGATTGGGTTTGAGGATAATGCATTGGTTTTGTTTAATGATAATTGATTGAGATTCTTTTTAATAACATTTTTGCGTTTGACTAACTTAAGTGATAACTTTCTAAGTACATCTCTGCCCAGTAATATAGGCGTTGGTAATTAATTATTAGGAATTACATAGGCTTCAATGCTGTAATACTCTTCTTGAAACAAAAGAACAATCTTAATTTTTCCAAATGTCAAAACGTTTTGGCCGCTCAGGCCGCGAAATCTACTTTTTTTCAACTGATCATCCTTCAATTCTTGCGGAATAAGTTCCTTGTTGATAAAGCTCACTGGGCTTCCGGTATCTAGTAACGCAAAAATGTTATCAATATCAATGCACCCCTTTTTACTAAGTAATCGTATGCTTACTAATTGAATATAAGGATTTCCGCCAGTTGAATCGTCGTCGTCTTCCTTCTCGTCTAGCACGTCGTCATTACAAGGGGCAGCCGCTTGCAAACGCTTCGGGCACCGTCGATAATGATGCCCAGTCTCGAAACAGCGGAAGCAAGCGCCTTCCGGGCGCTTCGGTTTCTTACACTGGCTGCTGAAGTGCCCCATCGCTCGGCAATTGAAGCACCTTATGCTCCCGACATCTCCTCCAGCATGTGCAGGTTTCGCTCCAGTCACCTGCCTCAATGGTGTAACTGGTGTCCTTCGCCTGTTCTCCGTCTGTACCATCTGGTATCTCATCATCTTCTCACGCAGCTCTTCGAGGGAAGCACATTAATATAATGGAGCTGCACATCCGGTATGGTCCTGCAGACCATCTACGATGTATTTTACGATGTCCACGTCCTCAAAGGTCCCTTGCTCTGCAATATGACGCATCGCAATGAAATATTGCAGCAGCGATTCATTCACACGAATAGAACGGCTCTGCAACTGCTTTGCCACCTGGTGATTCGTCATTTGGAATCCAAAAGTTTTTCGCAGACTCTCACTTAGCTCATTCCAAGAAGCCGGTTTTTCGAGCATAATGTATGAGCGAGCCAATCCCTCCAGCATTCGACTTCCCAGTGTCCAACGTTGAGAGCTGTCCAGTCCGTACATAACTGCAGCCAGCTCGAAGTCACGAATCCATGCGTGCACAGACATGTTGTCGTCTCCCGAAAATTTTCGTAAATTAGCCTCAAGGTCTCTGATCTCAACCACGGGCTTGCGGTCCAGCGAATTGCCTTCCAAGGCGGCAACCTTCGCTTTCAACTCCGCGAGATCCTTTCGTGCTGTATACAACGTCATCTGCTTCGTAATTTCGGTCAACTCGTCCGACACCCGCTCCTCCTGCTCACTCTCTCTTCCCGCGACGCTCTCTGCCACGCTCACAGCGACGCTTTCAGCGACGCTCTCCGCCACGTCATCAGCCACGCCATCCGCTCCGATCGGCTCTCCGCCTTCTTTTATGGCATTATCCTGGTCTAACACCATAGCCTTTACCATTCCCCGCAGCTGGTGAATGGTCTCCTCGCCGGTCAACGGCACTCGCTTCTCGGAAAGCCATTTTGCAAGCTCCTCCATTGTCAGATTAAGAATGACTGAATACTTCATTCTCAAGCCGAAATATTACTTTGGGCGAACCCCACACCTGATTTGTAGTACTCCAGGTTTTATTTTATAATAATTTAACGTCGGATTGCTTTTATTTTATTTGATTTTTCTTTTCGCTATTTTATTTGCGCGTCGGTCGTTTTTCTCCAAAATCAAAAGTGACCTTTCTTTATTCTTATAATCTACCTTCATTCTATTTAGATCGATAACACTTTATATCGATATCGTAACATTATACAATTTGGTTACACTAAGGCGCGCGGTTCAAAATGGGATGTTTACAGTTGTATTAATGATTGTTTGAGATATGTGAATGCATTTTGGCACTCTGAAGTCCACTCGAATTTTACATTCTTTTTACATAAACTTGTTATGTGACGAGAGTAGTCAGAAATATTTTTGATGAAACGTCTATAATAATTGCAAAATGCAATGAATCTTCTTGCGCTGTCTGCGTCCGTAGGGACGGGGTATTTGTCAATGACTTCGTATTTCTTATCATCTAGCAAAATACCACGACCTAGAAAAGTCACTTCATGCTAAAGAACGAACATTTGTCTGGGTGTAGTTTTAGGTTATTTTTCCTACATAGGTCAAAGACGTTAGTCAAATTTTTGATCATATGATTTTCGGAACAACCGATGACTATTAAGTCATCCATATACAGGAATGCCTGTGAAGGTTCTAATCCAGAAAATGCCATTGTCATCATTCTTTGGAATGAATTGGGCGCTGGAGTGGGCGGAATTTGTCGAAGATTTGTCAGTTCGGGTTCGATATTATTTATTATTTTTGGTAATATATTTTATTTGTGTATTAAATTGGTTAAATCTATGGAGTGATTCTTATATATGTATGTAGATGTAAATTTTATTGGAATATATGTATGTCAAATTTTACTTAATGTATGGATATGTATATTTATGGGTATGTATAATTTTATGTGTATGTAAAATTTTTCTGAATATATGTATATGTATATTTGATTTAATTTAGTTGAATTTGTGGTTTGTATTTTTTAATGAGGCAAAAAACAGCAGTTTAGAAGCGGACGATAATAGTGAATTTTGGACAGTGTTTTAAAAAATGTATATATATATATGTATATGCGCTTGGATACCAGCGGATCACCGTGAGACGAATTAGGGGGCCGGTATTGGCAAAGTGATTTTTTTATGCACTTAAAAAAAAGAAGTATATATTTTCACTTAATTTTCACTTTTCACTTGATACGGATGGACGGAAAGAATAAACGCCGTTGGAAAAACGAAAATGGCGACCACGGACGGAATAGGATTTAGAGCCGTACTTATCTTGATTTTGCGCCGGTAGGATCAGGATGTGTCGCGGACGAAGGACCATGAAATGGAGTGGGCGGAATTTGTCCAAGATAGTTATTGACTTCTGGGGGATCGTGATGTGGTCGTCTCTCAGTGTATGTGTCGTTGATCGTCGTTGTTGTTGTTGCGGCTGCTGCTGCTAATTCCTCCAGAAATTAAATGCACGGGATCGACTTCACTTTTGAACTTTATTAGAACACTTGTAAATTAAGACTAACTTAAAACTAACATGGAAATACTGCGGGACCGCGGAGTGGTGAATACCTTGCGGGAAGGAGAGCGAGAGGAGAGAAGGAGAGCGCGAGCAGCGGTGCTTGCGAGCCGTGGAGGAGCTTTGAGTACAAGCATTGGCCGCTTACACTGCCGCTCAACTGTTTGCGCCCTTCTGGCGTGAACATTCTCCCCCCCCCTTGCGTAGGCAAAGGTATCCCTGGCCGGCTAGACAGCAGTATCGGCCTCTTCATTCCGTGCACGCTCCAGAAACGGTCCATCCGAACACCGTGTTCTGCGCGACGGGCAACCCATCCTCAATCTTTAGGAACCCCGGTTGGATCAGATTGGCATATACATCTGATCCCAACACGAGGAAGATGGTGGCCGGCCGGTGGAAGCGCTCGTCCGCGAGACGAACACCGTCAAACTTGGCCCTTGCGGCGTCGCTCAGAGCTCGGATGGGTGTCCGGATCCTTAGGCTGGGGTCGATCTTCAGGACGACGTTGAGTCGGAAGGTGCTTGTTCGGGACCGGAGTGTCACCGAGCAGACCTCGTCGTCTCCCAGCCGGGTGATGGGCAGCCGGAACGCAGCCGCCAACGACCGGTCGATGCTGCTCACCGGCATGCATGGGTCGATCATGGCCCCGGCCTCGAAGGTCTTCGAGCCCGTGTCCAGCACGACGATGGCTGTAGGCAGGATGGGGACAGCCTTCTGCTGCCCCGTTGCTACCGCCGGAGACGCGACGGAGACCTTCGGACGCGGGCGATTTTTGGCGACCGGACCGGACGAGGTGCAGCGGGATGGCGCGTCGGAGCTGGTAGCGCTGCCGGGGTCGGAGCGGGGAGGACCTCGTGCATGTGGAGGAGAGTGTGGTGGTCTCCTCCACACTTCTTGCATCCCTCTTGGCTGCGGCAGTCTCCTCCTGAGTGCTGATGGGCGAGGCAGTTCGAGCAGTACTTATTGATAAGTACTGCCCGAAGGCGCTTTTCAGCGCTCAGTTTGTGGAACCTCTTGCACTTCCGAAGAGGATGGATTCCAGAGCAGACTCGTCTGCTCTCCAACGACTGCGTGGAGGACGAGGAGCCATTATTTTTAGGAAGTGAGTAGTAAGTCTGCCAATAAAAGAAATAAAAAGCTTAGTATGAGCCGACTACTATCTGGGCCCCGGACTGGGGGAAGTGCCCTAATCCCTAGGAACGGAGGACTCTTTGTCCTCCATCGGTAGAAGAATAACCTTGTGGACAGGGCGTTTTATGGTGCCGCCCCCACAAAGGTCTTACCATTATCCGAATGGACCCGCTGAGGACAACCGCGCCTCGCTACGAAACGAGCAAAGGCCGCTAGAAATTTCTCGGTTGTTAGATCGGAAGTGGGTTCCAAATGGATAGCCTTCGTGGAAAAGCACACAAACACACAAACATATCCCTTCGTTATGAGACACGCTCTCCCTGTATAATTTTTTATTTCGAAAGGGCCGGCATAGTCGATACCCGTGTAGGTGAACGCCCTTGAGAAGGAGACTCTATCTGTCGGGAAATCGCCCATCAGCTGTGTTTGGAGTCTCTTCTTGTAAATCGTGCAAATCTTACACGGATTGACCACAGCCTTCACCAGATTCTTGATTTTAGGAATCCAATACTTCGATCGGATCAGGCGTACGATCAATTGACTACCGCCATGAAGAGTAATCTGGTGAGTAAATTGGACGATGAGGCGCGACAGTCTACAGTCATAGGGGAGAATAATCGGATGACGTTCATCATATTGCAGGGTTTTGGAGGCAGTGAGACGGCCGCACGCCCTTAAAAGGCCGTGTTGGTCAATGAACGGGAACAAATTCACCAAAGGACTTGACACCGAGAGGCCTTTTCTCGGTCAGATGCTGAAGCTCTTGGCCATATGCTCTGCGCTGCGCAATGGAGGTCAGAGTTCGTTCTGCCTCTCGGATCTCTTCACTTGTAGGGCGTGAATTGGGCAAGAACGAACCTTTGCGGCAGCGTTTAAGGGCCTTGTCCAATTTGGAGAAACGTTCGAGAAAGTCGATGGACGGGGCCTTGACAAAATGCACTTTGACCGCGCGCTGCTCTAGCTCTGTCACTGGAAGAGTGTCGCTTTGTGCTGGCCATAGCTCTCGTGGCCCTTGCAGCCACTCTGGTCCGTGCCACCAGAGATGGTTTTCTGCCAATTCATGTAGGAATACGCCTCGACTGGCTAGATCGGCGGAGTTTTGTTCTGAGCGAACGTGTGCCCAACAGTCGACTGGCGTCGCCTGCGTGATCTTGGCAACTCTGTTGGCCACAAATGTGGTCCAGTTGCACGTAGGCTTTCGTAGCCAGGCTAAGACGATTGTGGAATCTGTCCAGCAGCGGATATCTGAACTGGCGGAGGGCATGTGCGGAAGGATTGCTGTCACCATTTCGGTTAACAGCACGGCACCACAGAGCTCTAGCCGAGGAAGGGAGACGGTTTTTACCGGGGCCACTCGTGTTTTGGCTGTAAGCAGGCGAGTCAGGATCTTTTGCCCCATCTCGACGCGGACGTATATAGCCGCTCCATAGGCTCTCTGAGACGCGTCACAGAAACCGTGGTGCTCTATGATTACCTCAGGCTGGTACCAGATCCATCTCGGAACGCGGATCTGGTTGAGGTCGGAATACTCGTCTAAAAACGATTGCCACCGCTGACTCATTTCAGTGGGAAGCTTATCGTCCCAGCCTAAGTTCTGCAACCAAATCTCCTGCATGAACATTTTTGAACGGATTATGAACGGCGCGAGCCACCCGGCAGGATCGAACAACCTAGCGATTTTGGACAAAACTTCTCGCTTTGTATAGGAGGGTTCCTTAACTATTTCGGGGGGAACGAAATAGAATTCGTCGGACTTCGCCCTCCACCGAATACCGAGCGTCTTGGCCGTGCTTTCGGCATCGATGTCGAGGAACTCGCTATGAAGGAGGTGTTCGGCCGGGACGTCTTTAAGGACGCTTTTGTTGTTCGAGGTCCACTTTCTTAGCGGAAACCCGGAGGCACTTAGGGCTGCTTGCAACTCTCGAATCGAACTTTGGGCTTCGTTTACGGAATTCGCCCCTGCCAGAACGTCGTCGACGTACATGTGCTGCTGGATGATGCGGCTGGCATTTGGAAATGGCACTTGGATATCCTCTGCCAGCTGTTGCAAGACTCGAATGGCGAGGAATGGGGCGCAGTTGACCCCGAAGGTAACTGTTTTTAGTTCAAAGTCGCGGATATCTCCTTCCTTGTTTCGGAACAGAATTCTTTGAAACGGGGTATGTTTTGGATCGACCCAGATCTGACGATACATTTTCGTAATGTCTGCACTGAAGACGTATTGAAAATAACGCCATTTCAGGACCTGGATCGTTAGATCGGATTGTAGGACTGGACCAGCATGAAGGATATCATTTAAGCTGGTCCCATTTGCCGACGGACTTGAAGCGTTGAATACAACGCGAAGCTTTGTAGTGGTGCTTTCGGGCTTAACTACCGCGTGATGAGGAAGATGTTACGAGGGAGAATTGTGAGTCGGCGGAACTTCTTTCATATGACCCAGATCCAGGTACTCCTGGATCACGCTGTCATATTGCTCTTTTAAGGGAAAGTCTCTTTTTAAACGATTTTCGTTTCTAAGGAACTGAGCTAACGCAATGGACCTTGAATATCCTAAATCGGATCCGGTATTCTCGGGGTCCCGGAACGGGAGCGTCACCACGTACCTTCCGCTTGCGTCTTTTGTTGTTGTTTGGAGGAAGTTCAGTTCACAATAGGAGTCCGACTCTTTTACCATCTTTACTGGTAGATCCTCCACCTCCCAGAACTTGCTGAGAAGCGTGTCGACCGAATCAGGGTCGCCTATTTGGTGCACCTGGGTCGTGAAGGATGCGACCCGTTTCGGCTTACCCTTGGAAATCGGCCCCGTTAGCACCCACCCGAAAATAGTTTCTTGGACCAGGAGCGAGCCGCAAATATTTTGTCGGGTGCCATCCATCATTATGGATGGTAGAATGTCAGCCCCGATCAGTACATCAATTTGAGAGCTCTCGAAAAAAGGTAGGATCTGCCCAGCGGAGTGCGGGCAGGTCCTTCAAAGAATTCCGTGGGATCGGATAGGAGGGCAGTTTACCTGAGAGCTCCGGAAGGACGTACGCTTCAGTGTCTAACTGTAGACCTGGCTTAGTAGGAGAGCGAATCCCGAAGTGACACAGCTTCGAGGATTTCGCGGAGACCGAATGATTTAACCCGGAGACTTGGGTCTGGGTGTTGCGGAATAGCAACTTGATGAGGTTGAACAGGCGTTCTGAAATGAACGTCGCCTTGGATCCCGAGTCGATTAAGGCTCGGGCTCGGTAGTTCGTCTCCAAATGGCACACGTCAATGATCGCTGTGCTCAGTAGGACGGCTGAAGTGCCGGACGCGAAAAAAGTTTGCACCGCTGAGGTGCTTGCCGATGCATTTCTGCTGGAGGGTCTCGGAGGTTGCTGTGTAGGGGGCGAGGTTGAGGAACTCGCATTTTCAGAATTTGGGGGACTGCGATGCAGCAGCGTATGGTGCCTGTCCTTACATGTAAAGCAGCTGTATGTGCTTGTGCAGTCACGTAGCTGGTGACCTCTGGCAAAACAATTCAGACATAGCTGCTTCTTTCTTATATAGCCGGAGCGCGAGTCAACAGACATTTGAAGAAAACGCGGGCACAATCTTACCGGATGGTTCTCCTTAGAACATAAGTCACACCCTTTCTGTTTGGTGCTGACCTTTGTCTCGAAGGATTGAAGCCTTTTTGGAACTGCCTGAGTCGGTTTCATATCTTCGATGGCTTCCAATGTCCGATACCTTTCGCTCAGGAAGGCATTCATTTCTTCCCAAGCTGGGATCTCGGATTTGGCAGTTAGCGACTGTTCCCATAAGGACAGGGTCTGCTTGGGCAGTTTGCTCGCGCAAAGGAAAACCAAGAGACAATCCCAGTTTTCTGTGGATATCTGGGAATGCGCTAGTGCTGTTAAACACCCCTGAATCGTGGATTGTAGCTCTTTTAGAGCATGACCAGATTCTTGCGAAATTGAACTCAAGTTAAAAAGGAGCTTGAGCTGGCTGTTGACTAAAAGTCGCTTGTTTTGGAACCGATCTCGAAGCGCCTCCCACGCCGAAGCAAAACCATCATTCGTGAGAGGAGATTTCGCCACGATGGCTTTTGCTTCGCCACTTGTTTTCGTAAGGAGATGGAATAGCTTCTCGACCGGAGTCAGCCTGGGGTTGTTTACGTAAATTGCCGTGAATAGGTCCCGGAAAGTGGGCCATCGGAGGTAGTCGCCATCGAAGACTTCCGTGTCGCATGGAGGTAAGCGGCAGCCGGACGAAATTAGCGGCTGAGAGGGTGCTTGCGCGACTTGAGGCGTTGCTCTGTCGATTGTTTGTGCTGCACATGACTCGTATACTGAGTAGCAGTAGTCATATTTTGCCTGGAGGATAGGCACTGTGTCGAGGGATCCTTCTTGGGCCATTAGGTCAGAGCATGTTTCGTACTCTCTTTCCACTTTGTCCCATAAGGCTCGCACCTGTTGCAGACGGACTTGTAACGTGTGTAGGAACGGAGAGGCTTGATCAGGAGTGTTGATCTTCGCTTCGAAAAGGCTTACGCGATCGCTGACGGCGATGAATTTATGCAACGCTGCGGTTGCGGGCGTTGGCTGCTCAGAGGATGCCATTTTCTTTGTGGTAGAGCGTGTGACGCGGAGGAAATCAGTCCCGACAGCGGAGGGACTCTCGGATTTTCTAGATAGAGAAGACTCACTAGACGCTCGCGTCACTGGTCGGGAAATGACCAACCTAGGAGTTGTCTTCCAACTGGTCGATGGCAAAACCTTTGCTTTCGGAGTGGGAGTCGCGGTTTTGACCCTGGGACTAACGGACTTGGGTGCTGGCTTACCGCGAGTGGATAGCGGAGATTGCGGGTTGAACTTTTGTTCTTTTCCAGGTGCGGGTGTCTTTTTCTTGTCTCCCTCTAGGGGCATGCTCAGCTATGCCCTAGGAGAAGGAAGTCAAGAAGGCCTGCACGCCGCAAAAAATGTGGAATTGAAAAAGAACCAGACACAGAGGGCACCCAAATCTGGATGGACAAAGAATGCCGTCGGAATTCGGGAGAAAGTTGCAATTGGGATCTGGAGATTGGAGCACGAAAGGAAAAAAATATCCAAATTTTTGTGAAATAAGGCCCCAATAGATCTTCAATCAACTGGAAAAAGCTTAAATGAAGCACAATATAGCTAAAATTCAGTGTGAAAAATAGCTAGGAGGATTCACAAAAAAACAGCTAGAGTGAAGTCCACAAGAAGATATAGCTATATTGGAGTCTAGAAAAACAATAGCTCAAATTTATAAAAAATAGCTATGAATTGCAATTTCTAGAAAAATAGCTAATAAATATAGCTACCAGCTGGAGTCTGGATAATAGCCAATGATTTATAAAAAATCGCTACCGATTGGAAATCCCGAAAAAAAATAGCTAATATATAGAAAATAGCTATAAATTTGAATTTATGGAAAAATAGCTAAAAAATAGCTACCAAATGGAGTCTGGGTAATAGCCAATGATTTATAAAAATTAGCTACCGATTGGAAATCCCGAAAAAAATATATGAAAAATAACTATAAATTGGGATTTATAGACAAATAGCTAACAAATAGCTATCGAATAGAGTTCGGATGATAGCTAATAATTTATAAAAAAATAGCTACCGGATTTAGGACCACAACGAAAAATCGCGACAAACGGATGCGAAACATAAACACCAAAAAAAAAAAACCAACAAACACTCCAAAAAGCCAAGTTGGGAGGCTGATAAATTTGGGTGGAACTTATTTATTTTATTTTATGTTTCGATTCTAGGGTATTCTCTCGTCGCTATGCGCCGGTTTTTTGTCAGGGCAATAAAGAACAAAGAGGAGACGAAAGAACTTGCACTTGGCAAGCCTATGTAAGTCGCGACTGTGTGTATGTATGTATGTATTATTTGGAGTTTAATAGGGGACTTGCAATATGTATTTATGTATGGAGAAACATATATATGTAATGTAATATCGGAAGAAAAAAGTCAGGTTTTATTTTATTCTGTATGGCGAGATTTGTGTTTTATTTTGAGCCAAGAGATAAAATTTGTTCTCAGTTCGGGTTCGATATTATTTATTATTTTTGGTAATATATTTTATTTGTGTATTAAATTGGTTAAATCTATGGAGTGATTCTTATATATGTATGTAGATGTAAATTTTATTGGAATATATGTATGTCAAATTTTACTTAATGTATGGATATGTATATTTATGGGTATGTATAATTTTATGTGTATGTAAAATTTTTCTGAATATATGTATATGTATATTTGATTTAATTTAGTTGAATTTGTGGTTTGTATTTTTTAATGAGGCAAAAAACAGCAGTTTAGAAGCGGACGATAATAGTGAATTTTGGACAGTGTTTTAAAAAATGTATATATATATATGTATATGCGCTTGGATACCAGCGGATCACCGTGAGACGAATTAGGGGGCCGGTATTGGCAAAGTGATTATACCCGTTACTCGTAGAGTAAAAGGGTATACTAGATTCGTTGAAAAGTATGTAACAGGCAGAAGGAAGCGTTTCCGACCATATAAAGTATATATATTCTTGATCAGGACCAATAGCCGAGTCGATATGACCATGTCCGTCTGTCCGTCTGTCCGTCTGTCCGTCTGTCCGTCTGTCCGTCTGTCCGTCTGTCTGTCCGTCCGTATGAACGCTGTGATCTCAGGAACTACAAAAGCTAGAAAGTTGAGATTAAGCATACAGACTCCAGAGACATAGAAGCAGCGCAAGTTTGTCGATTCATGTTGCCACGCCCACTCTAACGCCCACAAACCGCCCAAAACTGCCACGCCCACACTTTTGAAAAATGTTTTGATATTTTTTCATTTTTGTATTAGTCTTCTAAATTTCTATCGATTTGCCAAAAAACTTTCTGCCACGCCCACTATAACGCCCACAAACCGCCCAAAGCTGCTACGCCCACACTTTTGAAAAATATTTTGATATTTTTTCATTTTTGTATTAGTCTTGTAAATTTCTACCGATTTGCCAAAAAACTTTCTGCCACGCCCACTATAACGCCTACAAACCGCCAAAAACTGTGTTTAAGACTCTCCTTCTCCCTTCCACTAGCTGAGTAACGGGTATCAGATAGTCGGGGAGCTCGACTATAGCGTTCTCTCTTGTTTTTTTATGCACTTAAAAAAAAGAAGTATATATTTTCACTTAATTTTCACTTTTCACTTGATACGGATGGACGGAAAGAAAAAACGCCGTTGGAAAAACGAAAATGGCGACCACGGACGGAATAGGATTTAGAGCCGTACTTATCTTGATTTTGCGCCGGTAGGATCAGGATGTGTCGCGGACGAAGGACCATGAAATGGAGTGGGCGGAATTTGTCCAAGATAGTTATTGACTTCTGGGGGATCGTGATGTGGTCGTCTCTCAGTGTATGTGTCGTTGATCGTCGTTGTTGTTGTTGCGGCTGCTGCTGCTAATTCCTCCAGAAATTAAATGCACGGGATCGACTTCACTTTTGAACTTTATTAGAACACTTGTAAATTAAGACTAACTTAAAACTAACATGGAAATACCGCGGGACCGCGGAGTGGTGAATACCTTGCGGGAAGGAGAGCGAGAGGAGAGAAGGAGAGCGCGAGCAGCGGTGCTTGCGAGCCGTGGAGGAGCTTTGAGTACAAGCATTGGCCGCTTACACTGCCGCTCAACTGTTTGCGCCCTTCTGGCGTGAACAGGCGCAATTTTTAAACCATAGGGTAATCGCGTAAAGCGATAGGAGCCGTTGCTCGTTGAAAATTACGTTGCGTTTCTTGAGTTTTCATCTAGTTCTATTTGATGGAATCCTGACATTAAGTCTAGGCACGAGAAGTATCTTGCTCGTCCTAATTTATCAAGAATATCGTCTATTCTTGGAAGTGGAAATTTGTCTGATAAGAGCTTTTTATTAATTTGTCTATAATCGATTACCAGTCGCCATAGTTTTGTTGCGGAACCTGGTAATGATTTCTTCGGTACTAGTAGCTATGGGCTGTTGTATTCAGATACGGCTGGTTCTACTATTTTATCATCAATTAATTTGTTAACTTGTCTGTGTATTTCTTCTTTCTGTGATTCTGGTATTCTATAATTTTTGATGTATATCGGTTCATCGTCTTTCAATCTTAATTTTTGTTTGTAAAAATTATTGGTACTTATAGATTCGGTTTCAAGTCCGAATATGTCTGTGTAATTTGTGCATAATTTATTTAGTTGTTTTTTAAACAATGGTGGGAAATTTTTGTTTAATTTTTGTAAAATATGTTCATTTCTTTCGTTATCTATTGTTTTTACTATTTCATATTTGTTAAGACTTTCAAATTGTATCTTATCAATATTTATTATTTGGTTTCTTTTGGTTGTGTTTATTATACGAATTACTGTGTTTTTTCTAGTCGTTATTGTATTTGCAATAAAGATGCCTGTGTCTATTTCTTGATTAGGAATGAGGATCTGTTCATCGGATGTATCTAATTTAATTAGTCGGACTACTTCGGATCGGGCTGGTAATAACCTTGAGTTATTGCCTATTGTATGTATTATTGGTACGTTTATTGGACAAGTGATATTGTCTGGTCGCAAAATTAACCAGTCTTCTTCTGTATTAAAATCTAATTTGCAATTGTATTTCTTTATAAAGTCTATTCCGATAAGTATGTGGAAATTATGTGGAATTATGTAATTATTTGTTGCTAGTTCTATGTTTACTAGACCTAGAGAGGTTGTTGAACCTTCTCCAACTCCAACAAGAGAGAACGCTATAGTCGAGTTCCCCGACTATCTGATACCCGTTACTCAGCTAGTAGAAGTGCAGGTTTGTGGGCGTTAGAGTGGGCGTGGCAAAAAGTTTTTTGGCAAATCGATAGAAATTTAGACGACTAATACAAAAATGAAAAAATATCTAAACATTTTTCAAAAGTGTGGGCGTGGCAGCTTTGGGCGGTTTGTGGGCGTTAGAGTGGGCGTGGCAAAACGGTTTTTGGCAAATTGATAGAAATTTACAAGACCAATACAAAAATGAAAAAATATCAAAACATTTTTCAAAAGTGTGGGCGTGGCAGTATTGGGCGGTTTGTGGGCGTTAGAGTGGGCGTGGCAACATGAATCGACAAACTTGCGCTGCGTCTATGTCTCTGGAGTCTGTATGCCCAATCTAAACTTTCTAGCTTTTGTAGTTCCTGAGATCTCAGCGTTCATACGGACGGACAGACAGACAGACGGACAGACAGACGGACGGACAGACGGACATGGCCAGATCGACTCGACTATTGATCCTGATCAAGAATATATATACTTTATATGGTCGGAAACGCTTCCTTCTGCCTGTTACATACTTTTCAACGAATCTAGTATACCCTTTTACTCTACGAGTAACGGGTATAAAAATGTTTGTTATTGTATTTTGGTCTATGTCTTGGAAATTATCTGAGCTGTTTTTGATAAGTGAAATATCTGCTCCTGTATCTATTAAAAATGTTAATTTTGTATTCGTATTATTATTATGCATATGTATAACAAGAGAGAACGCTATAGTCGAGTTCCCCGACTATCTGATACCCGTTACTCAGCTATTCGAAGTGCGAAGGAGAGTCTTCAGCACATACAGTTTTTGGCGGTTTTGTGGGCGTTAGATTGGGCGTGGCAAAAAGTTTTTTGGCAAATCGATAGAAATTTACAAGACTAATACAAAAATAAAAAAATATCAAAACATTTTTCAAAAGTGTGGGCGTGGCAGTTTTGGGCGGTTTGTGGGCGTTAGAGTGGGCGTGGCAACATGAATCGACAAACTTGCGCTGCGTCTATGTCCCTGGAGTCTGTATGCTTAATCTCAACTTTCTAGCTTTTGTAGTTCCTGAGATCTCGACGTTCATACGGACGGACAGACGGACAGACGGACAGACGTACAGACGGACAGACGGACATGGCCAAATCGACTCGGCTACTGATCCTGATCAAGAATATATATACTTTATATGGTCGGAAACGCTTCCTTCTGCCTGTTACATACTTTTCAACGAATCTAGTATACCCTTTTACTCTACGAGTAACGGGTATAAAAATGTTGAAACTAAGATTGATTGTGTGAACCGTCTTATTTAGTTTCCCGAAGCTGTAGCATTTTGTGATGTACTAGCCGTTTCGATTGCTCGGACATTGTTATTGTTGTTGTTATTTTGATTTTGTCTATTACCTCGGTTGGAATTATTCCTTCCTCGGTTGTTTCCTCTGTAATTTCCTCTGAAATTACCTCTGTTGTTGTAATTGGTATTGTAACCACCGCGGTTACCTCGGCCTCGGCCTCAGTAATGGCCGCGATAGTTGTTATTTCCCCTGTAGTTTTGTTGTCCATTGTTGAAATATAGGACGCTACTGGGACTGCCTGTCATTTCAGTGGAGCAGTGTATGTATTTTCCTGCTGCATCACTGAATGTATTGTAATTACCAGCTTCGAGTATTATTCGTAGCTTTTCGTATTCACAATTTTTAGTCATTGCTTGTATTGACTCTTTAGTTGCGAAGTTATCCGCAATTTCGGCTGAAAGGCCTAAGTCAATATATATTGTTTCTAATTGCTTACGCAAATTGTCAATTTCAGTGGTGTATTGGGAAGCTGTCTTCCCTTTCTGTTTAATATTTAGTAACTTTGCTTTTACAACTTCAGCTGATTCACCTTTTACATTACTATTTAGTATGTCTGTCAATGATGCCTCTGATAGTTGTTTCATTTGTTACTTTGTATAAAATTGGTCCTATTATTTTTGATTTTATTATCTCTACTGCTAGATCTTCCTGAGTTCCCTTTGTTCTATCTGTTATTCTTAACGCTGTTATAAAGCGTGTCAATGATGACTTTTTGCCATCGAATTCTGGTATTGTTGTCGACAATTGTCGAACATATTCTCTATCTTTCTCAATTTGGTCTGGCATTTTGGTTTCGTTGTTTTTTATTTCAATGTCTTCTGGTAACGACTCAATATCGCTTTCGAATTCAATGTCAATATTACCTTTAGACTCCTCAAGATTTTGTAATTGGTTTTTATTATTGTTATTTATTATTATATTATATTTATTATTTATTATTATTTATTATTATAATTGGTTTGGTATTAACCAATGAATGCAAATCTTCAGGTATTTGAATATCTAGATTATGTCTGATGCTAATATTGAGAGATCTTAGTATTTTATGGCAATGTTTCTTATGTGTTTCTGTTAATCTATCTTCTATAGTTGTGACTATTCTATTCTCTACTTCTTTGTTTACACATTTATATGATTTGTCAAATACTGTCACTCATTTGGTGTTTCTTTTATATTCGCAACAATTTTGTCTACTAAAGTGGAATTCGGAATCAAATAAATGTATTTGACAAGAAGGATGTCTACCTATTGTGTTTTTCCTTGATAAAAATGGTATTCTATACTGTTGTCTGTATTCTGTATAGTCTTCTAAGTCATATCTATAATGTTTTATTTCGTAAGTATGTTATGTTATGTTATGTCAATAACAAGACAGATATATTTTGTAGTTCATCTTTGTGATCAATTATTCTTACTTCATTAACTACATTGGCTGTTGGGTGATCTACTCTTGATTCAGTAGAACCCATTTTGGAAATATTAATTTGCAATAAAGAAAAAAATGAAATCTGTTTAATCTCTCAATTTATTGGAAATAAAGTTTGAAAAGTTTTTATAGTGAATATTGAAATTTAATGAATTTACTTTAAATATTTGCAACTTGTATTAAATATATACAAGTGCCAGAGACATGGAAATTTGATAGTTTTAATGTGGTTGGCTCACAAGTCAAAGTTTACATTTCATTAGAAATTTAAAAAAAATCTCCAACCACAGTTTTTTTGTTCGTTTTTCCAAGCAGCGGTTTCCCGCCTCGGCTTGGGTTTAGTTTAAATCTATGGCAAATTGGGGAATTTGCATTTAAGCAGCCCGTTTGCGTGTCTTCGCACTTTGGCGAAGTTCTTTTTCTATAATTTCCAAACGCTCTTTGTAGCGTTGCCGGGCTGATTCCTCCTTGGGCAACTGGGTCATTTCCTTGACCAGTCGGCGTTGTTGTAGTAATTTCACTCTACGTCCAGAGCGTTTATGTTTCCTGGGTTGGCGCTTCTCCTGACGTGCACGGTACTCATCTATTGTGAGTGGGCGTGGTCCATCGGCGGGGTTTAATTCCAGCGCTTCCTCCGGCGTTGGCTGGTCCCTCTTTACCTCGGGTTGCGCCTCGGTCAATTGTGGCTCGTCTGCCATCAATTGCCGCTTGTGTCTGTGTGTTTTGTGTGTTTTTGTGCGTTTGGCTGTGCGTTGTTTGTTTTAATAGAACATTTGTTGTTGTGTATTAATTTTGCATTTAAATCGTCCAACAGTAGAACAAGTAACAACTTGCACATTTTAATTCACAATGTATAAATTAATTAGAATTCGGGTGGCCACAGGGGGATCCCTCGGTGCAGTCTCCGATGATGTGCCGGTTGGCTGATGGTGTCCCTCGCACAGGGGAAGAGGGTGATAAATCCACTTGGAGATTTATGACGATTACGTTGGGAAGATGACTGTCTTCCTTAATGCAACTGGCCTAGGGACTCAGATTGCTATGATCAATATATAAAATTAACGACAGAATGCCGGAGTTGTTGGTTCATGAGCGATGGCTCTTTATTTTATGAATGTCCAAAACGAACTGAACTTAAGGCTAACAAAATATGAAACTCATAGCGGCCACTCCAACGGGTAGTGTTTGCCGGCTATGCACGGGCTTCCGGCCAGACGCTGTGTCAGCAGTTTGGCCGGAGCGAGTCTTCGGACGATCGGTCGTAGCCGTCGCCCGGTTAACTTTAGTTAACTACTCCCCCCTCGGAATTAAGGCCGCCCTCGGCCGTCTGTAGTTCAGCGATAATCTGCCTAATTTGGCCTGAGGATTTTCTTGACTCAGTGAAACGCCTAAAAATGAGCCCGATGCAGATGAGTGCGCAGCATATTGCTCCTGCAATAGTTGCTACGAGACGTGTTCGATGGTTGTCAATCTCTTCCCTGAACTCCTTGATGAAATCCAAGTTTCGTTCACTCAGACGGTGAAGATACGGGAGGCTGAGGACATCTTGGGTGGCGGTGATGTTCAATAAGGGAAGACTTGCTGTCCCTGGAGCTCTCTTCTGGGTGTTATTGTGGTTGATGAAGAGTGTGTCATTTATAGTGGCCTGTTTGTCAAAGGTGCCATGAGTCCAGATTTCTGTGCCGTTGTCCACTCGCACTTTGGCGGACCTATCGTTGATGATAATGATTCCTTCATCTACGTAGGTTATCGGATGCAGGTCACTTTCTTGTACTCGGCAGTATGTTACCTCACCGGCGTGCAGTTCCTTGGCGCACGAACTCTCTGAAGCTAGGCGGCAGAATGTGGCTCTCGGTGATTCGGAGCAGTTTTTGATGGCGTAAACTTCTCCGCTGCATTCGGCTATGACATTGTCTATGATCTGCAACATCGTTCCACCATGGGCAACTGGGAAAATAGTGATCTTCTTGCAGGCTAATTTAATGATAAAGTGTAAAATGTTACGGGACTGTAAAATCTTTACAGACGAGACGGACAAAAGATCTCCTATAGGTGTGTCGGTGGGTTCCTCAAGCCAAACTGTTTTTAAGTCTTCGTGATCTAAAATGTTCGGACTAACAATGTTAATCCTGGCTAGGGTTATTGCAAGCATTAAATTTTGTAATTCCGCCATCAACATGCGGTTTCTAGCAAGCAGTGTTTCATATATGTAGGTGTCCAGTGTCTATTTGTGAGGTTTTGGCTGATCTCAAAATTGAATTGACGGTAGAGGTAAGTTGATTAATTTGATTTTGGGTTTTGGTGTTAATTTGGATCTGTCTATTGCTAGACTCGACTAATTTCATTTCGGAAAACCTGATTTTTTCTAAGTCGCTGGCATCTGGTGTCCCTGCTATAACCTTTAGCATAGATCCTAAGAAATCCAAGCTCCTAGCTACTCTGTGATGAACACCCAACGACTCTAACAAGTCCTGGAGGTGGGCGGTATCCACGCTCAGAAGCTTCTTCATATGGGATAGCGGAAACGTGTCTATCATGTTGGTTGTCTCCTCTATTACGCGCCCATATTCTGAGAGGTTTGCTGTGTGCGTGACGTAAGCAAACTCCTCCCATACTAGGATTTCGCCATCTACAACGGTGATGTACCTGTGAATAATCGGTAACGTGGGCCGACGCCAAGGACAGGAGTATGCAAAATGCTGGTCCGATCCTGTGAAATTAAATTTTAGCTATTTTTATGCTTATAGAGGGTTTTCCCACCACCGATAAAATGAACTTAAAACAACTATGCCAGTGCTATGAACCTATAGTAAAAAACAAAGTGCGCCAAGCGGCTTGAAGGTGTAATAAATAATGAATATAAAAAATAATAAAGTGCGCCAGATGGCTTGAAGGTGTGATAAAAAATATAATATAAAAAATGAATATAAAAAATTAATAATAAAAAAACCATAAAGGACATTGTCGGTTATATCATTTAAGATTGTCCTTGTGGACCACCCTCCCCTTAATGAGGACCGTGGTCCCCAGGTCCGCTTCTACGGCTCTCTCCTCGCACAAGGGTGTGAGTTTATTTCCCAGCCTTCTATTGGATTTAACCAATACCTTCTCGCCGACTTCGAATACTCTGTGTTGTCGGGAGGCGTTTTCCCTGGTCCTGAGCGTGTTTTGTGCCTTAATGATTCTGTTCCGGACTTCCGTCTGTGGGTCATCTGGGTGCTCCTGCACGATGTCAACTGGTCGTTTGCCAACAAAATAATTTCCACAGTATCGGTTATGCCCTTGTCGATTTTTAGGCAACGAGCAAGCTCCAAAAGGGTGCTATGAAAGCGCTCCACTTGCCCATTTGACACGCTATGGAGTGGCGGTGCATTGGCAATGCTAACGCCAAAGTGATTGTCAAGCATGGTCGAGATAGTATGCGAATTTAATGAAGGTTCATTATCGCAGTAAACTACTCTAGCCCTAGGGAAAAAATTCATCATCTGTAGTATGGCCGGTTTAAGGTCTTCGATTGTCCTAGAGTGGACATGTTGCACAATTGCGAACTTCGAAAACTTGTCAATGCAAGTGAGAAAATACTTTTTATCCGTAGAAAAAATGTCGATGTGCAGTAGTTCTCCCACATGAGAGGGGATCGGAGTCTCGCCTAGCTCATGTTTTTTTGGGTGCCTATCGTATTTGGCTTTCGCGCATGTTTTGCAGTTTTCTACGATTTCGGTAGCCAACTTGGTCATCTTCGGAAAGTAGTACTCGGAGAGTACCTGCTTAACGTTTTCTTGGGCCGACCTGTGGGCCCTATTGTGTTCTACGGTAAGAATTTCCCGTCTCTCAGGGACTGCAAAAATATCCGTTACACGGTTTTTGCAGTGCCAAAATTTGGTGGCTGGAAATCTCCGAACCAATTCGTCCTTTATTAGTGCCAGCGTGTGCAGGTCACAATGAATGGCGTTTACGCCCTTCGGAACGATTACATCTGCGAGTTCATCAATCAATGACTCTTTGCAGGGGAAGTTAATCGCATGCCGTCTCCTGTTTCCAAAGAGGACGAAGCTGCGCTTTAACGGAAAGTGTGCCTCCTCCAGAGTTATCTGGTTCTGAAAGCAGTTTAGGGGCTTATCCGTCGTTTCGATAGTGTTCGTCAAGGAGAGCTCGCTGTGAATGGTGGCCACGCACGATTGAGCTTCTTGCTCCTCCATGACGTTAATTTGTTGCCGTGACAATGCATCGGCGACCAAGTTTTCTTTGCCGGGCTTGTAGAAAATACGCGCCCCTGATTCATCAATGCGCGCTTTCCACCTTTTAATCTTTGCATTCGGATTGGATTCCGATACTGCTGGTGGTCGGTAAAGATGTTGATGTCTTTAACCGCATACAGGTAATGCCGTAGCTTGGCCAAAGCCCAGACTATGGCTAAGAGTTCCCTCTCGTTGGTGGCGTAGTTAACCTCCCTGTCTTTCAATGTCCTTGAGATCATTGTTATTGGGCGTCCCTCTTGGGACAATACTGCGCCAATGCCATGGGCCGAGGCATCTGTCGTTAGATCAAATGCCTTTTTGTAGTCGGGGTACCTTAGCATCACGTTGTCGGATGCCAAGATGTTTCGTAGTTTCTGGAACGCTTGTTGCTGCGTCTCCGAGAACTGAACCGGAATGTTTCGTGACCTGTGTCTACTAACTGTTCCGTTTTCCCCTTTTAGGATGTCTGATACAGGCCTTGCTATTGCCGCGAAGTCCTTAATAAAACATCTGTAGTAGCTGGCTAGGCCTAGAAATGACCGTACCTCAAAAACACTTTTGGGTTCCGGAAATTCTTTTATAGCATTAACCTTTTCTGGGTCTGTTGTAGCACCGTTACAAGTGACTATAAACCCAAGGAAGCTCACACTTTTCTTAAAAAAGCTGGACTTTTCTACCGATACCCTCATGTTCGCATCGTGCAGGCTCTTTAGAACCCAATCTACGTGCTTGATGTGAGAGTTTTCGTCTTCGGAGTAGATAATTACGTCGGCAACGTAAACATAGCAGAACTTGCCGATTTGTTCCCGTAGGATGTCGTCGATTGTCCTCTGAAAAATGCTGCCTGCATTTTTGAGGCCAAACGGTAGTCTGCGAAATTCGTATTTTACCCCATTCACAAAGAAAGAGGTTTTTTCCCTGTCGCGTTCTGCAAGAATGATTTGGTGATAGCCAGACTTGAGGTCCAGCGTGGAGAAATACTTCGCATTGCCTAGGTTGCTCAATATCATATTAATATTTGGCATGGGGTATTTATCGGGCACTGTTCTTTCGTTCAGCTTGCGGAAGTCGATAACTAGTCTCATTTTCCGGTTGCCATGGTCATCGGTCCCTTTTTTTTCTACAACCCATATCGGGTTGTTGTAAGGGGATACCGACTTCTGAATTATCCCGTTTTTGAGCAGATCTTCAATCTCTTTGTTGACGAAGTCCGCCGCCCCCATTGGGTACGGGTATAATTTTGCGTATATGGGCTCCTGACTAACTGTTCGGATGGTAGCTACCACCGATGTGTTATAGGGCAAAGCCTCGTTAGGGTTTGCAAAAGCCTTCTTCCAAGTCTTCAGAATTTCTAAGAACGCGTTTCTGACTAAGGGTGGCGCATCTGAGCAGTCCACTTCGGTAAAATTGACGTCGGGGCATGGGTGGAATTCAATTTTCTCTTCTCCATTGCCCCATCTGAGGTGGCCGGAGGCCAGACAAAGCGATGCCCCTGCCTGTTTAAGTAGGTCGAGGTAATCAGGTAAAATGAAGAACGTGGCCTTCAAATCAAAAAGTGACACGAAGCATTTTTTCGTGATCGTGGTAACACCATGGAGTGAATGGATGGTGAATGGGGAATCGACGGGGCGAACGCCTTTTAAGCCTTTGTGAGGCCGGATAAAATTTGTTGACGCACCCGTGTCGATGAGGAACTTCATCTCTTTCCCCGCTACTCTTCGTCTGATGACGGGCAGCAGGGATTTTCCCCTAAAAAATTAATCACTTCTAAATCATATTCAGAAATGGTGTCGTCGTCGACTTTGTCCGCCGCGCTGGAGGCTGTGGTTGCGTACGTGCCCTCGGCCTGATCTACGCTCTGAGCGATGTGATTAACCATCTGTTTCTTGTGAGGGTGTGAACGACCGGAGTGGGCGGGCTTCCCGTTTTGAAAGGCCTGTTGTCTCAACCTGGACATAGATGGGTCAACCTCCATGGGTTCTAGTGTGTTTTCACGACGCCTGTCGTTATGCGGAGCCGAGTGTACCTGAGCCTTAACCTGTTTAGTAAAGTGTGGGTTTTTTCCCCCGCTTACTTGGGAGTGCGCTTGGTAGGGGGTTTGTTGGCGTTCTTGCGCCATTAGGTATTGCTTCCTATCCCTATCCTCCAGGCTTTTTGCAAACGATGTTGCGAAGGTGTACCTTTCGTGGTTTGATTCCACTTCCTGAGCTAATGCCAACGCAGTTGGCATGTCCTTCGGCTTCGCCGAGAAGAGGACATCGGAAAGACTGCGCTTGAGTCCCAAAATAAATATACGGAGCGCATCATCCCGAAACTTGTCGCATAAGATTTTTGCCGCCGCCGTTTCATACGACATGGTGGCTTTATTGGTAAGCAAGGTGAGCTTTTTCTCGACCTCGTCGTAGTATTGTAATATAGTCAGGCTCCCCTGTCTGAGGGTGCCCATCTCCTGTTCGATGACGTGAATCGCGCGTTTGTCACTATATGTGAAATCGAGGCGATCTATGATCGCATCGAAATTCAATACAGTGCCGAACGAAGATAGCACCGCATCGGCAGGGCCTCTTATTTTACTTCTGATTATATACTTCATATGTCTCTTGTGCTCCCGTAAATTCGGGCAAGCATTTTACGGCATCCAGAGGCTCGTTGCACTCGACGTTGCCCGTGATATCAATGGGTTGGTATACCTTGATTATAGGGGCTGCCGCTTGTGTGGGTGCGATTTGCACCGCTGCAATTCACCGGCCGCTTCTGCCAAGGCATGATTAACGGCGGCCTGAATCACAACCCTAAGCTGATCTGGGCCCATGGTTCTAACTGAAGGGGGGTCAGCGGGTGCCCGTATTGGGGTGGAAGTGCGCGGGGGCCCTTCACTGTCGGAATCTGAGCCGCTAGCGTACCGTTTATTTTCCCTATATTGTGTAAACGGGGAGCTCATATGTGATTAAGTTAAACTGCACTGGTATGCAATGCCCGCTCAGCTATTTTGCCCATGAAGGCAGCTGGCAATGCAAGAAGTACGCGGGGATGTATGTGAGCTCAGTTGCCGCCTTTCCAAGTACCAACACTGGTAAGGTGAGGGGTGCGCGGGGACTGAGCCTCCGCCACGATAAACAAAGAAGCACCGGTAGGGTGAGGGGTGCGCGGGGACTGTAGCCGCCGCCTTTGCAACGATGTATAAAGCTGTTCGAACCAAGCCGTCGCCTCGCGGAGCAGCGGCAAGGTAGGGGGTATGCGGGAGCTGAGCTTCCGCCACTATAAACAAAGAAGCGAAGAATAAATAATTGAAATACAAATGCATGCGCGGCCGTATCGTGTTCACAGCGGTGGAGTGGGGACAATAAAAGATACAAAGTGGACTGCGAAGCTAATACCAAGAATTTCTACTCGAGCGATGTGATATACAAAACCGAATTAAATGTCAAATAAAAATTCAAATCTGGTATATTAAATTGTGAGAGCCTTGGCTCTGATATTTAGCCCCCGCAATATGTTAATTGTCTCACCAAAAAAATTTGCAGTGTAACAGCATATAATGTCTGTTGGGTGCACAATGCGAAAAAAATTTAACTGCTCGGCGAAATAGCAATGCGCCGTAACACAAACTGTGAGCGAATTAAATTAATTTTTTATACGCCGTATTTGCAACGGATTATGATGTTAATTAAATTTTTTTCGCAGTGAAAATATGTGATAATATTATAATATTTATTTATTAAACAATGGGGTTTCGAATAAATCTCCTCCACCGGATAAAAAATTGGAATTAAACACCAAACACCTATTAGTCGTCACATTCAATATTGAGATTTTTGAAAAACACTCTTCCGACTGGTTTATTTTAATATTTTAATACTGGTCTGAACTATGGAATATTTATCGAAGACGTAAAGGGTTTGACCAGCGGGCCCACTTACATGTTTTGTAATTATTTTGTTTATTATGTATGATATGGGCGGGTGCGTGTTTCCCGCTAGTTGAGCGCCAATTAATTAGAATTCGGGTGGCCACAGGGGGATCCCTCGGTGCAGTCTCCGATGATGTGCCGGTTGGCTGATGGTGTCCCTCGGACAGGGGAAGAGGGTGATAAATCCACTTGGAGATTTATGACGATTACGTTGGGAAGATGACTGTCTTCCTTAATGCAACTGGCCTAGGGACTCAGATTGCTATGATCAATATATAAAATTAACGACAGAATGCCGGAGTTGTTGGTTCATGAGCGATGGCTCTTTATTTTATGAATGTCCAAAACGAACTGAACTTAAGGCTAACAAAATATGAAACTCATAGCGGCCACTCCAACGGGTAGTGTTTGCCGGCTATGCACGGGCTTCCGGCCAGACGCTGTGTCAGCAGTTTGGCCGGAGCGAGTCTTCGGACGATCGGTCGTAGCCGTCGCCCGGTTAACTTTAGTTAACTTATATATAATTTTTATCCACACACACACAACACAGAGACAGACTCGAGACCGAGTCACGGTCGCCATGTAATATCTTTCAGTTGGGATAGGTATAGATGAAGTAGATGTAATAGATTTGGTTTTGGAGCTCAGAGCATCTGCTCTGTTTGAATCGGTTTATTCGAATGAATTCATATTGCTGTTCTTGGGTACAGCTACCCGTACATGGTGTGCTTAAGACTATGTGTTTGTTATATTATATGCATATACATGTGTATGCAGAGGGCATACATATGTTATGTATAGCTTGACCACTTGAGCTGCTAAGTGCATGCTCAGCATTCTCACGCTCCGCGATCGGCTTTTGTATAAGCGTTAGATCGTATTTCAAGAGCTGGAGTGTTCATGGAAGTGTTGGTGGTCTTTTGATATTATTTATGTTTATTATAATTTATGTGACAAAGTGTCACAATGTATATACCTTACTTACATATTAACTCTACTCTACATATTGAGGGTAAATACTAAGATCAGAGAACATAACTAAGTTAATTGATAATATTTTCAAATTAGGAATTAGCACCCCAGTTGCAACAGTTTGAGGAAGGTGCCTACTTCTGTTTGGAGGCCAAAATGGCGTTTGAACGACCAAGTACGTGGCAGGTGAAAATTAAAATTAAATTTAAAAAAGGAATGATTGGAAAATTTTATGAATATGTAAATATGTTGTCATCTAAATCGCAACAAAACAATATTGACAACCAAACCTCATTTAAGAATGTTGTAAAATGTCAATCAAATTTAAATTGAAGCAAGAGAGATCGATATAGTCGAGTTTCTCGACTGTCAGACCCCTTACTAAGCTAAAGCGATCGAGAAAGTAAAACATTCTTTTAACAATCCATCAAAAGAGTTTTCAATGAAGAATCACACAGACACTAACTTCGCGCCCAAATTTAAGCACAGTGTAGCCCTGGGATTCCCACGCAGTTGGCCACACTAAGCATACTAATTGATTCATGCAGCCCTGGAATATCGATAACACGTTATCGGCCACACTAAGCATACCAGCTGACCAAGGCAACTGGACGTTCTCGACAGCGCGTCGGAAGGTGCCCACAATCCAATAGTACGACCTGGGCACACTAGCTGTGGGCTATATAATAAGCGCAAAAATCCAATCTAAGCTTAGTCACGTTTGCACGGCAATCGAGGAACATCAGAAGTAGCAGTTGTGAAGATATGTAATCGTATCGTTGATATATCAAACTTTAAAAATTTTTTAAAGGGGTGAAAGCCAGTAGATATCGCCACTACAATGTGCATGTCTAATCTAATCTTTTTAACTTTAATAGTTTCCATTTTCATGCGGACATGGCGAGATCGACTTGGCTATTGCTCCTGATTATGAATAAACAAAATAATTGATTTTTATAAAAGGATTTAAATTCTATAAGAACTAAAATAAAAAAAAATTAAAAATTAGTTCCACACAATCACTTTTTAAATTAGATCTTTTCGGATAAGCTTTTACAAACTATTTCAAAGTGTGTGGCTTAAATAATTGGAAACGCCGATGCTCAGATCAGCCCGGTAGTCATTAATTTTTTTTTTTTTTTTTTTTATCGAAAAATATGGAATCATGTCGCTAGGTGTATAAAGATTGTCAAGCTCCAGTGACACAAAGCGTCGTTAGTTCAGCATGTACCACGTGTAAAAGTGAGTAGGTTCAGGAAAATGATGAGTAATTTTAATGCTATACCTGACACTCTACGAGCTTCACTATCTTGTATTCCAGGTATGGAAAAGATTTCAGAAACGGTAGATGACAAATTGGTTAACGATTGATGACCAAAATAGGCCACTTCAGCATTGCGAGCCAGAATTAAATTTAGTAGTCGATTATAACTATCATTAACAAGTTGATTTATACGACTATTTGGTGTATCGAATACAGAATTGTGCATGTGAACCATGAAATCTCCGATATCGAAATTCCATCCGGGTCCCCCACGCGACACAGTATAATTATTAAACATAAAAATATCGCCAACGCCGGCACTGGTTATCGAAAACTCACCTTCAATTTTAATCATAACGAGTACACATGCTTTAGATATAGCCGGTATAACTACGTCACATGATGAACCAAAATTGATGTCGTAAGAAATACTACCATCAATGTCAATCGCATTTTGGCCAAGAAAAGTTATCTTGCAATCTGGTCTCCCTACCGTACGATAATCGGGGATTTGAAGTTACAAGTTTTACGCGGACACACGTACCACGTAAAACATTTAAGGCATTTGGCAAGTTAATGTGAAATGATAATATTGTATTAACGCTTTCTCGTTTATATACTATCCAAAAAGCATTAAATCCAGCGTAGATTCCACTCGACGCAAAAGCGCCAAACGCAGCACTGAATAGGCCTATACAAGCATTATTTTCAGCACGATTGTATAAAACGTCATATGGACGGACAGAAAGCGGAGTTAAAGTATTAACGCATCCTCCAGTTTCAGTCAAAGCAGCGTGTACAATCGAACACATATTCATTCTTCTAGTAGAGGCGGACAATTATCTCATTATTTGCGCATATGGTTCCATATCAATATAAATGGTACTTTTATCCAGTATGTATTTATTCACGAAAATATCGTTTGTAATGCAAGCCGTTCCATTCAGAAAATTATTGGTGATCAGTTTCTTTGAACGCTCGCTGTCAATTAAGAAACTGAAACCTGCTTGTGAAAAAGTTTGCAATGCTTGTCTCATTGCTTCCCCTGTTGTAGCATCGACATTAAGTAGACGATTGATCAGCAACCTAAGCTGGGGATGAAGCAAAGTGTTGCCGCTACGTACATAAACCGTCAATTCATATTCTACTGCTTGAATCAGCATGGCAACTGCGCGGAAGTCAGACAAAGACATGATGTTGATATTTTTTTTTGCAGATCGGCAGAATTTTTCGACATCCCCAGAATAAGAAATTCGACATTTATAAAATAAATATTATAATAGGAAAGAACTTCTG
The DNA here is from genome assembly GCF_016746245.2 of Drosophila santomea. Taxonomy (NCBI): domain Eukaryota; kingdom Metazoa; phylum Arthropoda; class Insecta; order Diptera; family Drosophilidae; genus Drosophila; species Drosophila santomea. The sequence goes on from NW_025319001.1 coordinate 796,493, forward strand.
GGATATTTTTCTAATAGTTTTCTTTGTAAATGTAACAAGAAATCTCTTAATAATTTCATCAAACATTTTAAGAGAAATGACGTATATAATGATAAATTAATTCTTGAAATGTTAATGTTAAAAAGTCTAATTTAAAAAAAAATTAAATGCAAAATATTTAAGAAAATCTATTTGGTTTATTATTTAAGTCGGTGCTATACAACTCTTTTGTTTAACTTATAATATTTTAACATAATATTGAAGGCCTCGTCTCTTAGAATCGAAAGACTATGACACTGGCACGTAGAGTGGATTAGTTCCTTATCCTCCCAATCCTCGAGAGTGCTCTTCAAATATATAAGCTGCGTTACGTGTTCCTCAAATATCATGTCTTCGAATTGCATCAAGAAGAGCTCAAGAATTTTAAAATCGGACTGAATCTATGTATCTTATTTTATATCTTCTTGTAGCATTGATTTTGATAGTCTGCGTAATTGCTATTTATTGCAAGGTATGGGACTTAAGTCCCCCTCTAATTCAGTAATAAATAAATGAATATCATTTTTAGACAAATTATGGAACACTGCAGAAGCGAAAGAGTCACTTAATCTAAACTTGGGCTTACAATACTTATGAATAGGACCTACGTATACTCCAGAAAATTGGTCAAAGAATTTGTTCAGATCGTTCGCATTTATCTCTTTCTCACAGGCGCAACAATTACCATTTTGAAGCTGTTCATCAAATTAGTCATCCATCGGTTTCTTGGAGTTGGCCCCATATTTGTAATACAGACTCAGCGTTTTTTCTTTAAGAGTTTTACAAATATTTGTATACAATCAACGCCTATAATATTATAAAATTTTAATATGTAAGTTAAATATAACTTTATAAAATGTTGTTTTATTTACCTTTGTAGGTCCATATCTCATAAAGATTAGTATAACCTTTATGGGCAACATAAATAGATACTGCACATGCCGTATGCTTTTGTACTTGCGTGGTTGACGAGGAAGCAGAAGAATTTCAAGAACAGCCTCAATGTCTGCATAAATTACCACTGGAGGAGATAATTTTTTGTGATACCCTTTAAACGATGATGTCGTATTAGGGTCAGGATAAAATGAGGACACTTTTCCGCATTCCAGTTTGTTGTTTGTTTTCACGTGATAACACTGAAGACAGTTCTCACAAAAATATCCTCCCGATTTTCCTTTAGAAAATTGTGAAGAGCATAATGTATAAAGATTTGTTATATACGCATAATGCATAATGTTTTGGGTAATATTATCGATTCCCAATATATTAATGTGGTTCCGTTTTCTTTCTTTTGTTTTAATCGTGGGACCAACAATTTTTTCACCTGCTTCATCAATTTCATAAATATTTAAGCTAAAGTTGACATTGTTTTTCTCAAAATATCGAACTATTTTTTTCGATTGTGTAAACGCTAGAACTAACTCCGGTGCGACGCTTTGCTTAGTTCAGTTTTTCTTTATTAGCGACTTTATTCTTCAAGAACCAGCGACCGAATGCCGCGTTTTGCTTCTTCGTTTTACATATGCTCTCTCATGCGTGTCTGTATGCGTGAGAGCTAGGTGTATGTACATTGTTATCTCTTAAAGCTAACTTATAAGTAAAAGCGGGACAACAGTATTGTTCTTACTTATAACGGGGATATGATCGCATACTTCTCTCTGCCACCATGGGCTTCATACGTTAACCTAAACTACTACATGATACATACATGGTACTCCTATCTATCCTACTACAACTCGGCCGTCCTGACTAGCTGATCCCCTGATCATGGTTTACATTTTTTTGTCTGTAGTTACATATATAATGATTTTGTATCTTAAATATTTATATTCTCTAAATCCCTATCTTCTGGAGTGTTATCTAATTCTTCTAGTTTTTCTTTCAATTCGTCTACTATTTTTCCTCTTTGCTCTAAACCAAAAAGAACTTTGCTTGGAGTTTGCTTGATACTGCGGTGTTGTGTATTATTTAGAACGTGCTCCACCTTATCTATTACTGTATCCCAATATATACCTTTCTCTGGCTCTACCAGTTTCGCTATCATTGGACCTAAACTTCTGTTGACTCTTTCAACCTGTCCGTTCGCCTGTGGTGATCCAGTCGCAATCTTCATATGCTTAACATCAAACTCTAACATAAAATCATCAAACTCCTTGATGTAAAACAACTTCCCCTGTCTGAAAGAATGCATCTAGGCTTGCTGTATGCTCTAAAATAGTCTTTTAAAGCTGTTATGACTTCTCTTGTATTGGTGGTCTTTGTAGTGTATAAACGTACGAACTTAGTAAAACCGTCGATGACAACAAAAATATGTTTTTTGGATCTACCCGAGTCGACTGGGCCGTAATGATCGATATGTATTAGTTCAAACGGTTGACTACCTTTTGGAATGCAGTGCAGAAATCCCTCCTTATCCGTCTTAGGGGAGAACGCAACACATTTTAAACAATTTTCTATATGGCTTAAACATTTGTCTTTGGCATTGGGAAACCAATAAGATTTCAAAATTATATCTAACATTTTGTCTCTACCTATGTGTCCGATCTCATTGTGATATTTATAGAATATGATCTTCCATGTCTGTGGGAACATAAAATAATAGTCTGCCGTCGTTACATTTTCTATAAATTATTCCGTTTCTCATTTCGTATAACTTATGTTCATTTTCCTCTAACAGTTTTTTAATTTCTTGAATTTTTTGATCTTTGGCTTGGCAAATTACTAAATTGTCTTCAAACGTATTCGATTCTACTATCATGACATTCGTACATCTACTAAGAGCATCTACATGCTGCATCCTTTTACCTTCTCTATGTATAAGTTCATAGTCGTAGTTCTGGAGCTCTAACGCCCATCTAGCTATTCGTGGATTAAGTTCAATCTTATTCAGTGTTAAAGTAAGTGAATTACAATCAGTAATAATTTTAAAGCGTTTTCCATACAAGTATATTCTAAATCGTCTCAGTGCGTGAATAATTGCCATCGTCTCCAGTTCGAAACTGTGATATTTTGCCTCAGCGACTGTTGTACGTTTTGAAAAATAAAATATGGGGTGCAATTTTCCATCCTCCTTCTTTTGACATAATACGGAACCGAAGCCAAGAGCGCTTGCATCACAGTGCAGCTCTATCTCGTCTTTGAAATTGTAAATGGCTAAAACCGGCGCCTGCACTAACTTTTCCTTGAGCGTAGAAAAACAGCTCATTTCTTTTTCTCCAAATTTAAATTTCTCGTCTTTTCTCAAGAGGTCGTATAACGGTTTCGCTAATGTTGAAAAATCTTTTATGAATCTACGAAAGTATGAACATAAACCTAGGAAACTTTGAACGGATTGCATCTTGTCTGGAATTGGAAAATGTTGTATGGCATCTATACCTTTATCATCTGCCCTAATGCCTTCGCCGTTTATAATGAATCCTAAATACTTAATATTTGTTTGAAGAAACTCACATTTATCCATTCTTAATTCTAATTTATTTTGAGCTAATCTGAGAAACACTTCCTTTAAGGTTCTTAAGTGTTCCTCCGTGTCCTTGCTGGCGATCATGATGTCGTCCATGTATACAATTACTTTGTTGTCCCTAATGAGATCCTCGAAAATTTTGTTTACAAATCTTTGAAACACTGCCGATGCAGTTTTTAGCCCCATTGGCATTCTGAGAAACTCGAATTGGCCTAACGGTGTAACAAATGAGGTGTATCTAACCGAATCCTTATTAACAAATACATGAAAATAACCTTTTTTTAAATCAAGTTTCGAAAAAATTTTCTTGTTAACTAGTTTGTCTAAGAGGTCATCGATAAGCGGTATCGGATAATTGTCCTTGATTAATATCTTGTTTAGTTTTCTAAAGTCTATGCATAGTCGTATGTCTCCCGTTTTCTTTTTAACTAAAACTATTGGCGAAGCATATTCGGATTCACTAGGTCGTATAATCCCTTCTTTCATATATTCATCTAACAATTTTTGTAATTTCTCCTTTTCTTAGTAGGCAAGTCTTCTTGGTGAGCAGCTAAATGGTTTTGACGTTTCTAAACATAGTTTTATTTCACATCTGACTAGAGGTTCGGTAGGCTTTCTAACATCTAAGTAGTTGCTTTTGATAATCTCTTTCAATTGACAGTTTAAGGCTCGGTCATTTTCTGCGCCGCATATGTAAAAATGCTAAAATTTCTCTAACTGCTTTTTCATAACTGGGCATAACTGTATTATAAAATTTCTGACTAAGTGCGGAATCCTTTGTAACGCTGCCTAAAGGAATAACTGTTTCGTTCAGTGTTTTACTAACTGCAGGATTAACTGTTTTACTACTCGTCTCGATATCTGCTATACTAACTGTTCCATAACCTGTTTCACTAACTGTTTTACTAACTGTTTCACTAACCGTTTTACTAACTGTTTCACTAACTGTATCACGAACTGTATCACTAACTGTATCACTAACTGTATCACTAACTGTATCACTAACTGTATCACTAACTGTTTCACTAACTGTATCACTAACTGCATCACTAACTGTATTACTAACTGTCTCATTGTACTAACTGTTTCCTCATTTAATGAGTTAACCGTAATTCTTCCCAAAGTATCTGGATCCAGTTTAAGCTGAAAAGCTTCCATAAAATTTCGTCCAAGGATTACATTATGACTCATAGACCCGTCTGGAACTACGTATAAATCAAAATAACATTTTATTCTTTCTTTTGTAATGTAACATAAGGTTTTTCCGAGTATTATTAGTTGGCTTTTATTTGGCCCGAAATAGTTTTCAGCAGCAGACTCTAAATTGACTTCACTGGATATACTGCTTAGTTTTGCAAATGATATTGGACTCCCGGTGTCTATGAGGCATTCTGTAATTAGTGGGGTTTTATAGCTACTGTGAAAAAAAATCTTAACCTGCCTTACATAATTGTTGATATTGGCGCTCTTGCGCTCCGGGCATTGTCCGACGAAGTGTCCGAACGCTCCACAAGCGTAGCAGGATCCGGGCTCTCTCTTTGGCTTCAGGCACTCCTTGGCGAAGTATCCTTTTGAGTTGCAGTTGGCGCAACGCAAATCCTTCTTAGTTGGGCCTCCTTCATAGAGGCGTTTTGGCGAACTATTATCCGGCTTGTGCTTTGGCAGACGTACTTCCGAGAAGGCTCTCAAAACCTGCATCGGTTCGGAAAAGCACTGTATGCGGGCCTGATTGCGTAGCGCTGGTGCCGGAATTCCCTCGATAATGTTTTCCAGGAGTTCCTCCAGATCGATGTTGATGTCGTTGGCCAGCATCATCTTGTCCTCGAAATAAGACGCAAATTTCTCCTCTGAACGCCATTCCCGCTTTTGGAATGCGCTCCTCAATTCTCCTTTGGACATTTTGACCCCAAATGACACAATTAACTGCTTACACATCTGATCGGTTGACTCCAGAATTCGCGTGGTGTTTGCGTGCAGCCAACGTTGTGCACTCCCTTTCAGCTTGGCAATTAGAAGCATATGCAAGCAGCCGTCGTCCAAATTGTAGATCTTGCCGATGTTCTGGAACTGTGAGACCCAATTACGCACACACACGCTGCCGTCGTACTCCATGGTGACCTCTTTTGCCAAGGCAAGCGCTGCTGCTGGCGATTCCAAGAGTTTGTTTACATTTGTACTCTGGCATTGATCATCACTGCTAGCGGTCTCCTTTCCAACACTGGTATCTCCCCCGATCATGTTATCGGCAGTGATGGCCACTTTGGTGCTGTTAGCTTTGACATTGGTGCTGTTAGCGCACATGTTAACATTGCCATCATTTTCAATGTTATTTTCGATGACGTCATGGGCTTGGCCAGTATGAACGGACTTGTTCTTGTTCGCCTCGTCGATTTCTGTGTAAATGCTCTGCAACACGGCCATGTTTGCATCTATATCGTCACGAATTTTCTGCAGGGTGGCTTTTTCGGCATCCACTAGCGATAACTGCTCCAAATCCAGACTTTCTAGGGTCTCTGACGCCGCCGATTGCGCGTCTAACGGGGTCGCTGGTGTGTCTCCCTCTTGCAGCTCTCGTTGTGCTAGCTGCGATGCAGCTTCATCCGTTGCTTCCGTTGCTGATCCGTTGTTTGACGGTGGATCGCCACTTTTTTCCGGAGAAATGGCTTGGAGACGCCCTATCAACTCCGCTTTAGTGCCGGAAGTTTGGCGTCCAAGGGCTCCCAACCATTTTTTTAGTTGTTGCACCGAGAATTGATTTAATATGGTGTCAGGCATAGTGAGTAATGACCACTTCTGATGTTGTAAACGCTTGAACTAACTCCGGTGCGACGCTTTGCTTAGTTCAGTTTTTCTTTATTAGCGACTTTATTCTTCAAGAACCAGCGACCGAATGCCGCGTTTTGCTTCTTCGTTTTACATATGCTCTCTCATGCGTGTCTGTATGCGTGAGAGCTAGGTGTATGTACATTGTTATCTCTTAAAGCTAACTTATAAGTAAAAGCGGGACAACAGTATTGTTCTTACTTATAACGGGGATATGATCGCATACTTCTCTCTGCCACCATGGGCTTCATACGTTAACCTAAACTACTACATGATACATACATGGTACTCCTATCTATCCTACTACAATTGGAAATTTAATTCCCGAAAAATCAAAGGTCATTCCGCCATACACAATAGTTTCATCATAAATATTAATGTTATAGCTTTAAGGCTTTGTTATCCTTTCTCTCGAATATTTCCTTTGCTGGGGGGTTGTCTCGGTTACCCAGTTGATATTTGGCAAGTCCAACAGCACTGCTATAGAGTATAGCATTGTATCCACGGCCATAGCGTTAGTGCACGCTTCAAGAGTCTTGACTATTGCGGTTGGCATGAGAGAGATGGCACCTGAGGCAGCGTCAGGAGTAGTTTTCATCTCAGTAGGAACAACTAACTGTTTTCGGATGGTAAAGTTTCCGATGGCTTCCATAAAGATTACCAAGGGGAAGGGCAATCTGGAAGACTGTAGCTTAATAGTCCTAAGTTGCATTTCAGTAAAGTGGCTGATTGACGTAAGAGGAAAAGGTGGAACCAGTTCGCACTTCATTTGAGCATAGGTCAATCGTGATTCCGCTATATACATGATGCATTTAAGAAAGAAGGGAGAAGGGCCTTGTTCCAATAGCTTTCATGCGTAACCATAGTTCGTGAACAAAACGGGGTAGACCACGTAATGTAATTGGGACTCGAACGGGTGGTAGTGATGATTGGAGTTGCACAGCGGTTAGATTAGTAGGGTCACTAATCTTCAGGCGTTTCAGTAGGCTAGCAGTAAGTTCCTGTTGGAAGGCATCATTCTTCTTCTTCCGGAACCTTTCTTCCTTAGCAGATGAACTTCCTCTTCCACGACGGTTAGGCCTGGGATTTGGATGTTCTGCAGGGACTTGCTCGACTTGTTGATCCGCCATTTCGCAGTAGGATTTTTGTTTAAAATAAACTTTATCTATTATAAACGCGTAGAACTACCACGCTATCTATTGCTAGATAAAATCATGGTTTTGTTTAGCTATAAATGCTAGTATACACCACTTGAAACAAAATACGTCGGCATTCTGCACGTCTATAAGCGCATTACGGGCTCTTATTTTTTTTAGGCGCTTTAATGTATTCGCTGGCAGGAATGTTTTCCAGTTTTATTATAGTAGCTTTAAAATAGTTAAAATTTTTAATAGCCCAGCCTGAGTCTTTTTCTTGAAACTCGCTGCTCAATGTATGTATGCAATCTATGGCCGAATTTGACTGATCAATAATGTCTTCATTTATGTATACAGATTTGTAGGCAGTTTTAAAGTGTTTCATTGTTTCCACTGTAACTCCTTCATCTGTTTGCTTTATGTATGTACCATATACACTTAGGATAAATTTAATGGTTCTGTAATCTATCATACAATGCTTTTTTTAACACTGCTGATAAAACTTTTTTAAATCAATCATATTAATAAATGGACTATCAATTCGATATGATTTCACTGGAAATGTCGTCTCAGATGTAAGCTTAATGATATAAGCATTGTTCTTAACTTCTCTGGCCGACGCATTTTTATGAGTATCGGTTAAAATTTGTTGACGGTTTCTAGATGCCTGGTAATTTTCACCTTCAATTTATTCTTAAGTCAATTTGTGTTTTTTTTTTTTGGAGTTATATATTTCCTTATCCTCTTTCATGCTCAATCTTCTTGATGATTTTACCGGTTTTGTAGATTATCCAGTTTTCCTTTACCCATTAAAATGTTGAAAGCATTTCGGGGTCCTTAACAGCGTTGGTAGTGATCTTCAAACTCACAAATTTTCACTATAAGACCCATCTATTTTTAGAATTTAACATCAAACCCTCGAAGGCTTTAAGAGGTTTGAGCACTTCGCGTAATGAGAATCACTCACTGTCGGGGTAGGGCGCTGTGGCTGGTTGAAGCAGGTCGTTTTCTTCCACTGTCGCTCTTGCTTTCATTCACTCAGCTTTCGAAATGAAATAAAAATAGTTGCTTGCGGTGGTACATGTAAAAATACTCAAATTAATTGATAACAAAAAATATTATTGATGGAAGTAATTAAGTATTTCGGAAAAGTGGAATAATGGACTTGAACAATGTTTAATACCTTTCGACGTTGCTAGGCAAGCTTCAGCCTTGTTATGATTGGATTCGGTTTATCTAGTCATAAAACAAAATGGTGATCAAAAATAGTCAGTCCCTAATGTGTAAAAATAGGACGGGAATATAGGGGGCTGCTTCACGCGACCGATGAGATGGCCGTCTCAGATGCACACTGCGCCATTGCAGTTCTTTTGCATGTGTGTGTGTTTTGTTATCAATGCTCAGGGAAAATGGGCGTGGGTTTTGTGTTAAGATGAACAAGAGTGTCACAGCTATAATACTGTAGACAGAGATACGATAGATGCAAAACGATAACCAAACGGTTAAGAACCAGACAAGAAAGTGTACCTATTGAAGATGAGGCCCAGATGTCATTGGCCTCATTCTATACCCACCCTACCTGTGAAATCCATTCGGACTCCACCCATTTACAACCGCTGCTTTACATACCCTTTGGTGCCCAACAAGACATCAGATTAGTTCTTTTTCGACCCCATATAATTGAAGATAAAGATAATATTTCGATACATTTTCCTAAACCTAATCCTTAAACTAAAAATTACGTTATTTACGTTAAGGAAATCTCTTATTGGGAAATTTTGCTTATTTACGACAAAAGAAAAAAAAAATAATTAAGATAGGAATGCAAATATTGGTATTTAAGTTTACATAACTACTTTAGTTTGGCTTACTTTACATTAGAATTATGTATAATTAATTGATATTTAAACTTTAAACTTCTTTAAATTAAGTGATCTAGATATACGATTTAATTAAGGTATTTTTAGCACACTATTTAGGAATATCTGGCTTTATATATGCATGTGTGTTTTTATTATTTTTGTTTGTTCACGGCTATGCCGTACTTACGCACTTTCCATCGATGTCAGCAGGCCTGATGACTGTTGATGATTTGCTCTATGTATTAATATAAATAGGGAAAATCACATATATATTTGTCAGATCTCCCACAAGTTAAGCTAAATTAGAATCGTAGAGGTTTATAATTAAATATTTTTAGGCAAAATTAACACATATATGAAAAACTATTCTAAAGATACTCAAGACTGGACACGATCATTCGTTTTGTGGCTGCTTCAGGTACGCAGCATACGCAGCGGCAAAACCAGCAGCCTGGGGCTCGTGTTGTGGAAAAAAATATTCTCGGAATGCGCACGGATGAAGAAGAAGTGACGCTGATCCGATGTGTGCGACAAGGACGGCACCGCAATTCAATGTGTGCGGCAAACAAACGGCACAACAAGCCGATGTGTGCGACAGAGGCAGCGCACAAATGTATGTGTGCGATGAAAACGAAGAAAAGATGCACACCAAACCGATGTGTGCATAAAATGGGTGCACGGCGATCTGCTCCACGCTTGCGGCGGTGAAGAGTAGAAAAAGAACGCCAACTCAGGTGTGGCCTGCGATCTGCACTTGGTTGGCAGCAGAAAGGGACAAACCCAGCTTTCCGCTGCACGCGGCGGGTGCTCATGATGCAAGCAGTTGTGAATCTTTCTGCGAACGATGAAGCGATGAAGTGAATACCAAGTAATAGGTTTTGTATTGTGATAACTTTTGATTCTTTATTAATATTTCTTGTTGGGCAGAGATAGTTCTGCCGGTTCAACGGTCCACAAGTGTCTGTATATCCATTCTTAAGTATATTTCGGCTAAACCTAAACCGCGTAACTGCGCTGCCGGATACGCCAGCAGCGGATCGGCTCTCTTATGTATATCTTATATATCTATGCTTATTGCGAGAGTGAGTTATGCACATATGTATTATGCATTTGGTCGGCGTGGGAATGCTGACCATGCACTTATACTTTGTAACCTTTAAGTGGACGATCATGTTACATCCGTCTTGGAGTTTATTGACATAAACATAGCAACAAAGTGCTGATATGTGTTTGTATGCTTATTGTACTTTAATGTTCTTAATATTACATAGGCGCATACTACATCTCCCTCCTTTTGAAAAATAACGTAATCAGTGTAGTTAATTTATTTAATGAATGTGACGGAGTGCTATAAGTTGTTCTATGATTGTGTAGCGAGTCCCTTGATAGCTTTTCCAATTGTTCTTCCGCTGCTTGTGTGTTTCTTCTTAACTTTTTCCTTAGAGAAGAACCACCACGCTAAACCAGGGCCACACTAGATCTTTTTGTATGTCAAGATCTCACAACCAAATACAAACCGTCCTATCGATTAGTATCGTAAGAAAGTTAACCATCGATAAGGCGCTCATTTCAAAATAACATTTCCTTCTCCGACACGGCCATTCTGATAAATTACACGCCCTCGTTTATGAGCTACGTCCTGAAATAAATCAGAGATTCACACACTGCATTCAGACTTCAGTTCTAATTTTAATATGACAATCAACTTAGTCTTAATCTTCGTCATTAACATCGTTGTTTTCCTTTAACATAATCTTAAGTTTACATTAACCAACGTTAGACTTCATCATTTGTTCTAATACTTCAAGTTCTTAACTATTTCGTTCTACATCTTTCTACTTAAATCCTTCGTTAAAGATCTTTTTTAATTTTTTTTTCATATTTCAAATCAAAGTATTCCTTAACTTTTCATAATACAACTAAAATCTTTCTTTAAATAATTCTTTAAATTTTTATCTCCATAGTTCAACTAATTTGAATTCAATTAACTTCATTCGTTTCATTTCTTACTTAATTTCTCTCTTCTTTTATCTCAACTTTTAATCATTCTCTTTTTTTTTTATTTTCTTTCCAAACAATAACATCATTATAATACCACTCTAGGGTCAGGTACCGCCACGTAGCCATCCACAACTGTGTACTTCCATACACCTTCCGCCATTCTACTCTCTATTTCAACATCTCCATTCACTTTCTCTTTCATCAACTTCCATACCGTCTCTTTTAACGGCTTCACTACTGTCTCTTTCAACAGCTTCCATACCGTCTCTTTCAACGGCTTCACTACTGTCTCTTTCAACAGCTTCCATACCGTGTCTTTCAACGGCTTCACTACTGTCTCTTTCAACAGCTTCCTCTGACGGGCTAACATCGATCTCCAGCTCGCCTGGCACCTGCCCATTTGGCAATCTTCTCAATCTTTCATGCGCATACTTATAACGTCTATTACCCTGTATACTCTTTAATGTATATCTGTCATTATCCAATACTTCTGTAATCTCAAATGGACCTCTATATTTAGCATCTAATTTAGTCTGGTTTCTCTCACTATTATTAAGCAACACAAAATCTCCAACACTAAATTTTACTACCTTAGCTCCTCCTTTATCAAATCTTTCCTTCTCATACTTTGCCGATCTTTCTATATTTTCTAAAGCTTGAGTTCTTATCTTGGTCAGATCTATTTCTGTTTCTGGATCATGAATTGGAACCAGACCTAAGGGACGAGCAACCTTTCCCATTAATAATTCTAACGGGCTCGCTTTGGTTATCTTATTAGCAGTACAATTAATAGCTAACTGCACGTCACTCAATGCCTCTTGCCAAGATCTAGAACTTGTTTCAACAGCTGTCAATAAATTTTTTAAGATACTCATAACCCTCTCAACCTGGCCATTACCTCGGCTTGCTCCTGTTGCTATCAAATGTAGTTTTATGTTTTGGGAAGAGCAAAATTCAACAAACTTGGCGCATGTGAAACTTCTTCCCTGATCAGCCACAATACAAATAGGGACTCCAAACAAAGAAATTGATGATTTCAACGCCATTACACAACTTTCTGCACTTAATGTGAAAGTGTGGTAAAGATAAAAGATACTTGGTAAATGCATCGATCTGTACAATAACATATTCCTTACGATCGCTTTTACCACTAAGCTTGCCTGTTATGTCTATGTGGATAGTATGCCATGGAACGTTTATTTTGGGAATAGGATGTAATTCCATTTGTACTTTCCCAGAGGATGATTTGGAAACTCTGCACGTTATGCAATTTTCAACAAATCTTCGAACGTATTTGGCCATGCCCTCAAACCAATAGTAATCGTATACCTTGTCGAGTGTTTTCTCCCAGCCCAGATGCATTATAGATTCATGTACTTGGTTAATAACCGACCATCTAAATCCGCGAGGCACTACTGGCAAACACTGCGTCTTGCCATTTCTTTGTATCACTCTATACAAAACTCCACCTCTCAAATCATATGTCTTAGACAACTCGAATGGTAATGCATAATCGTTCAACTTGGTAATGATTTCTACAATATCTTGATCTTTCTGTTGCTCTGCACGAATCCAATCCTCAGATACTTCAGTTAATTCGATTCGCTTTTCAATGATTCAGGGGAATTTTCCGGAGGAAGTGGATTTCTGGAAAAGAAATCAGCATGGGCCATACGCTTGCCTTCCCTATACTGTATATCAAAATCGAAGGTCTGCAAATAAGCCCACCAGCGATAGACTCTAGGCAACAACTCAATCTTATTTTGTGATGATTTTAACGAATTACAGTCAGTGAATATTACAAACTTTCTGCCATGTAAGTAGTGCCGAAAATGCTTAACAGCATTAACCACGGCAAGTGTTTCCAACTCATATGAGGTATATTTGGATTCACATACACTTGTTGTCTTGCTATAATATTCCACTACATACGGTTTATTTTCAATTCTGTGTAAGAGTATAGCACCATATCCGATTGCACTGGCATCGGTATGCATTCGATTGGATACTGCGGGTCAAAGATAATTAAGACTGGTTTATTTGTAAGAATGTGAATAATTTTTCTTCGAATTGCCTCGTGTTCTGTATTCCACTCAAACTTATTTTTCTCTGAGGTGAGAAAATATAAAGGCTTCATTAGCTGAGAAAATCCGAGAACAAACTTTCGAAAGTACGATGCTAGCCCAATAAACTGTCTCAATGTTGTTACAGACCTCGGAAGGGGCAAAGCATTCAAAGATTCTACCTTGCGAGTATTTGGGCTAATCTCCCCTGCTCGTACTTCAAATCCTAAATATTGGACAGAAGTCCGTAAAAAGAAACATTTTTCAACATTAAATGAGAATCCAGCCTTTGTTAAAATATCCAAAACAATTTTAGTCTTTCAAGTGCCGATTCCTTGGTTGGAGCTACAATCATTATGTCGTCCATATACACAATGACATACGAATAGGCGAGATCACCCAAGGCCTTTATGACTGCTCTTTGAAAAACTGACGGTGCATTCTTGAGTCCGAATGGCATCGACAGGAACTCGTACTGTCCATCAGGGGTGACGAATGCCGTATATTCGACAGAGTTCGGATGCATAGGAACTTGGTAATATCCACTTGCCATGTCTAAGCAGGTGAAAAACTTTGCACCGCCCAGCCTGGCTATCTGATCAGATATTAAAGGCAAGGGAAACTTGTCGGCAACTGTATTGGAATTCAATTCTCTATAATCCACGCAAAGTCTGGCTGATCCATTCTTCTTCTTCACCAATAAAACAGGGCTCGCAAAAGGGGAGCTACTCGGTCTGATAACCTTGCAATCTAACAATTCTTGAACTTTGTGTCGAACTACATCTCTCTCGTTGGCCAAATGTCCCGACACCACGGACACCGCAATCCTCTCAGCATCCAAGCCCTTCCACTTGTTAACAAGCGAAGTCACCATGCGACTAGCGTATATCGCAAGGCATTCACTGTTGCCGGGGCGACTGTTTAATAACTGCAAAAACATGGCGGCTGGCGTTTCAGTATTTGCATAGCGTTGTTGAAATAACTGTTTAAATTCCGGCCAAGTCACGCCTGCATAGCACACTTCAGACTTCACTTCTGGGACGCGCTTCCTTCCAACGATTTTGTTAAGGCCAATATTAGAGCACTGCCTTCCCGCGGTTTTTCAACCAAAATAATGTCAACCGTAGCACACCATTGAGTAGAGTCGGCGCAGGAATGTCGGCGTTAAATTTCGGCAATGTGACGACGCAAGTTTGTGCCTGTTCTCGTACCGACGCTTGCAGAGTTTTTGCCAATTCCAGGAAACTTTGGCTTTGGTGCTCCATCAAGATGAGCAGTTGGTCTTCCATGGTTAGTAGACGAAAGTACAATCCCACTTCTGAGTACCTTGCGAGTATTTGGGCTAATCTCCCCTGCTCGTACTTCAAATCCTAAATATTGGACAGAAGTCCGTAAAAAGAAACATTTTTCAACATTAAATGAGAATCCAGCCTTTGTTAAAATATCCAAAACAATTTTAGTCTTTCAAGTGCCGATTCCTTGGTTGGAGCTACAATCATTATGTCGTCCATATACACAATGACATACGAATAGGCGAGATCACCCAAGGCCTTTATGACTGCTCTTTGAAAAACTGACGGTGCATTCTTGAGTCCGAATGGCATCGACAGGAACTCGTACTGTCCATCAGGGGTGACGAATGCCGTATATTCGACAGAGTTCGGATGCATAGGAACTTGGTAATATCCACTTGCCATGTCTAAGCAGGTGAAAAACTTTGCACCGCCCAGCCTGGCTATCTGATCAGATATTAAAGGCAAGGGAAACTTGTCGGCAACTGTATTGGAATTCAATTCTCTATAATCCACGCAAAGTCTGGCTGATCCATTCTTCTTCTTCACCAATAAAACAGGGCTCGCAAAAGGGGAGCTACTCGGTCTGATAACCTTGCAATCTAACAATTCTTGAACTTTGTGTCGAACTACATCTCTCTCGTTGGCCAAATGTCCCGACACCACGGACACCGCAATCCTCTCAGCATCCAAGCCCTTCCACTTGTTAACAAGCGAAGTCACCATGCGACTAGCGTATATCGCAAGGCATTCACTGTTGCCGGGTCGACTGTTTAATAACTGCAAAAACATGGCGGCTGGCGTTTCAGTATTTGCATAGCGTTGTTGAAATAACTGTTTAAATTCCGGCCAAGTCACGCCTGCATAGCACACTTCAGACTTCACTTCTGGGACGCGCTTCCTTCCAACGATTTTGTTAAGGCCAATATTAGAGCACTGCCTTCCCGCGGTTTTTCAACCAAAATAATGTCAACCGTAGCACACCATTGAGTAGAGTCGGCGCAGGAATGTCGGCGTTAAATTTCGGCAATGTGACGACGCAAGTTTGTGCCTGTTCTCGTACCGACGCTTGCAGAGTTTTTGCCAATTCCAGGAAACTTTGGCTTTGGTGCTCCATCAAGATGAGCAGTTGGTCTTCCATGGTTAGTAGACGAAAGTACAATCCCACTTCTGATGACGGAGTGCTATAAGTTGTTCTATGATTGTGTAGCGAGTCCCTTGATAGCTTTTCCAATTGTTCTTACGCTGCTTGTGTGTTTCTTCTTAACTTTTTCCTTAGAGAAGAACCACCACGCTA
Source organism: Drosophila santomea (assembly GCF_016746245.2). Lineage (NCBI taxonomy): Eukaryota > Metazoa > Arthropoda > Insecta > Diptera > Drosophilidae > Drosophila > Drosophila santomea. Next base: position 812,448 of record NW_025319001.1, read on the forward strand.
AACCACGGCCACAGTCGAACTTTTTGTATGTCAAGATCTCAGAACCAAATACAAACCGTCCTATCGATTAGTATCGTAAGCAAGTTAACCATCGATAAGGCGCTCATTTCAAAATAACATTTCCTTCTCCGACAAATGCATATTATATTTTATTTTTTTATTTTTTTTTTTATTATTATTATTTTTTTTTATATTTTTTTTAAAATCAGTTATGAATGAAATTTCTTTAGTCGATCTTTATGAACTATTTGTTTCTTGTTTTTATTTGTAAGTAACGTAATATTATTATTATCTCCTATGCTTTCTATCTTATAGGGCCCTGTGTATTTAAAGTCTAATTTATGGCCTACCTCATTTCTTAATAAAAGTTTATCTCCTACTTCTAACTCTAAATTTTTTGTTTTTAAGTCGTAATTTCCCTTACTTTTCAATTTATGTGCTTCAAGCAGTTTTCTTGCTCGAGCACATGCTACTTCTAACCTATATTTACTTTCTTTAGCGTAATCATCTATATTATATATTGGTTCTATGCTATGTAACTTATTAAAAGTTGTAAAAGTAACTTATTATAAGTTGACTGCGTACTCGTTACCATTATCTGACTTAGGTAGTGGACCAATTGTGTCCACGACAATCGAAAGCATGTTCTGGTGTGTCTGTTATAGTCATTGGGGTCTTTGTATGCTTTGTTGTTTTTGCTTTTTGGCATTTTTGACATTTTCTTACGTACTCTTTTTTGCATTTACTGATATTTTTCCAGTAAAAATGTCTTTTGACCTTGGCCAAGGTTATTATAATTCCTGTATGACCTCCTTGTATTGGATCATCATGTAGTGTAGACAATATAGCTTCTTTTTCTTTTTCATTATTTATTTTGGTCACCGGGATAAGTAGCGCTACTTTTAAATTCTTTAACATATTATTGCCCATATTTTTAAATTCATGTATTGAAACGTGTTCAAAGATTTTTTCCCACGGTGCCATTTTGAGTTGGCTGATATCGTATATACCGGCTTGCGATTCAAGCCTTTGGAAAAATGGATCTAGATCAAGAACTCCATCTTTAGATCACAATCATCATTTCTTGAAATGATTTTCTTTCCATGTTTAAATAAACACGTACTTCGTCATTTGTTGTGACTACGTATACGTTGGGCTCTGAAGCTTTTTCTTTGGTTTGCTCATGCAAATCCAATTGTTCTTTTCCTGCGCAGGATTTTTGTCTACTTTGAAATCTTGTAGTGCCTTTTAATATATTTCCAGTAATTTCCCTTAGCTCTTTGATGGTTATTCTTGATAACGCATCCGCTACATGATTATCTTTGCCCTTTAGATACTCTACCGTAAAATTATATTCCTCTAACTCAAGGCTTATTCTTGTTAATTTAGAACTGGGGTTGACCATTGAGAATAAATATGTCAATGGTCTATGATCTGTTTTCACAGTGAAGTGTTTTCCGTAAATGTACGGTCTAAAATGTACTATTGCCCAATGAATTGCTGTTAACTCTTGTTCTGTTGTACTCTTATTGCTTTTACCTTTCGTAAAAGCTCTTGATGCATAAGGAACTGGGAGTTGGTGGCCATTGTGGTTTTGAGTTAAAACTTGCTTGCTTGCATCTGTTATTATGCAAAATTCTTTGCTGAAGTCTGGGTACTGCACGAGTGTTGGGTTTATTAGATGCGATTTTAAATGTATGAATGCATTTTGGCATTCATCTGTCCACTCGAATGGAACATTCTTTTTACGTAATCTTGTTATATGCCGCGAATAGTCGGCGAAATTTTTGATAAAACGTCTGTAGTAATTGCAAAATGCTACAAAACGTCTAGCGCTGTCCGCATCATGTGGAACTGGGTAGTTCTGAATGACATTATATTTTTTGTCATCCGGCAAAATTTCTTTGTCTGTGCATTTATGTCCTAAAAATGTGAATTCATGCATGAAAAATGATCATTTTTCGGGATGTAACTTTAGGTTGTATTCCCTGCATTTACCAAAAACTTCAGTGAGGTTTTTAAGCATATGCTTTTCGGAGCAACCGATGACTATTAAGTCATCCATATAAAAGAAGGCCTGAGACGGATCTATTCCGGAGCATGCTATAGTCATCATTCTTTGGAATGAATTAGGCGCTATTTTTAAACCAAATGGCAATCGCGTGAAACGATATGAGCCATTGTTGCTTGATCTTGATGTTGATCCCGCTTGAGTAAAAAAACACGTCCGTCTTTGTTGAGTATATACACATGGAAAAGATCTTTATTCGATACTTTTAGTGACTGCAGTAAGTACTATCGATACAGATTTTGTGTTAGAGATTACAGTGCTATCTGATAGTTTCCGCAATACCCTTCCTCAATGTAAGCTTACATATTTCAATACAAACTTAAATTCTTAGTAAACTCACAATGCTTTTGTTTTTGAAGGTTCTTTGTTAATATATCTGCAATCATCTGTTTAGTTGAAAGATACTTTAAAATAATCTGCCCTTCCTTAACAATATCTCTTACAAAGTGATACCTGATATCAATATGTTTCGACCTTGAATGATGTACAGGATTATTTGCCAACTGCTGAGCGCTTAAATTGTCAGTATTCATTATTGTCGATTTTCCAGATTCTCCGCAGCCAATTTCCAATATAAGTCGTCTTAAAGAAATCGCTTCCTTGCATGCGGATGATAATGCCATGTATTCCGCTTCTGTACTGCTTAGAGCTACGCTGCGTTGTTTTTCAGATTTCCACGAAATCGGTCCTCCAACCAGTTGTCACCTCCCCAGTCAGCATCCACGTAACCAGTTAGAGGCTCATTGCTAATTTTGTAATGCAGTTTTAGATCTTTTGTTGATGCCAAATATCTGAGTACATGTTTTACTCCTGTCCAATGCTCACTGTGGGGATCCCTGTTGCGCTGCGCCAATTTAGATACTGAATGTAAAATGTCTGGCCTTGATGATAGCGCCAACCACATGAGTTCACCAATGACCGCTTGATAAGCCTGTTCGTTGACTATTTTGCATCCCTCTTTATCACACGTGATTTGGAATCCGGCATCCAGTGGAGTTGCAGCTGCTCTACACTCCTTAATACCGTGCCGCTGAAGTAGATTTTCAATATACTGGCTCTGACTTAACGTTATCTCGCCCAGCTCGCCTTCTCGCTGAACTTCCAGTCCAAGAAACATATTCAACTGTCCATGATCTACACATTTGAAAGATTGAGCGAATTTTCCTTTTATGCTCATAAGATCATTTTTATCTTGACAAGCTATGATGAGATCGTCCACATATACAAGAATAAGTGCAAGATGGCGTCCACTTTTATTCATGTAAAGACATGGCTCGTTTGTACATGGATTAAAACCAATACTACGCAAAACTCCATCCAATTTACAGTTCCACTCTCTGCCAGATTGTTTGAGGTCATAAATTGCCTTCTTTAGCAAAAGCACGCCGTCCGCATGATCTTTGGCTCGGAATCCGAGTGGCTGTTGCATGTATACAGTGTCTGTTAAATCACTATTTAAATATGCCGTACATACATCCTTTTGGTGCAAATGCAATTTTAACTGTGCAGCCAGGGCAAGTATGAAACGTATACTTTCCATCCGACAAACAGGGGAAAAAGTCTCTGCATAATTAATTCCATACTGCTGTGAACAGCCCTTGGCTACTAGACGTGCCTTGTACCGCTGCACTTGCCCGTTCGCATCCCTCTTCACAGTGAAAATCCATTTGCAGCCTATAGCTCGTTCTGTTCGCGGAAGATCTACTATCTGCCAAGTCTGGTTGTTCATAAGAGCCTCGTACTCTCGATTCATCGCTTCCAACCATAATTCCGAATCAAGACACCTGATTGCTTCTTTGTAGCTTACCGGAATAAATACGTCACTGCTAGTTGCCACTCCTAAGACATTGTACTGCTTTCGCGGGCGTCCAGGTTTGCCTGTTCGAATCAGCTTAGGTCTGCCAGGACCCACTCGTTTTCCATCCTGCGAGTTGTCCTCACACCCTGCACCGTCATCATCGCTGTCACCGTCTTCTGCGCTTATAAACTCGTCAATGCTGTAATCATTTTTTATGCAGACCTTGTCTTGGTTGTATGAGCTTTCGTCTTCCGAATACTGGTGTATTCGGGCGAACTGGGGTTGACTTTGCCATCTGATCTTACGTCGTTGCTGCAGTTGACCCTCTCATCCTCCAGTTGACCGTCTGAAACACCACCGCCTTGTGGTAGTTCAAACGATACGAATCCAGCATCCTTTGTTTGTTATCAGCTCGCTCGTTGAAAAGTACGTCCCTCCTTTCCATAACTTGTCCTGAGCTCGGGTCGAAAAGCCTATACCCTTTGGCTGTTCGAGAATAACCAACCATTCCATTCCTTTCTGCTTGAATTTACTTCGTGCGTGGCCTTTATCCAATGCAACTGCGAAAGAACCAAAAACTTTAAAAAAAAAAACTTGATGGTTTTTTACCATTCCACGCTTCCATTGGTGTAATATCTCTCAGGGCGTTCGTAGGCGCTCTGTTCCGCTGATAGACAGCTGTGTATATAGCTTCTCCCCATAAAGACTCCACCAGGCCAGATTGCGTCAGCAAGCATCGGGCCATCTCCACTAACGTACGGTTAGCCCTTTCCGCCGTTTCTACTCCGTCTTGTTGTGGGCTGTACGGGATTGTTAGTTGCCGCTTAATCCCGTTATCGCTGCGTATGCACTTCAGAAGCTTTCCAGTTTGCCTCTCCACAAGTTTCTTAAATTCCACGAATTTTGAGAATACTTCGTCTTTGCCTTTCAAAAAGAAAACAAATATGCGACAAGACTTGTCGTCGATAAACGTAAGACAATATCAATTGCCAATTGCCACAATGATCTTGTACTAAAGGGGCCACATACATCTGTATGAACAAGTTCCAATATTTCACTGGCTCGGCTTTCCGTTTTATGTGGAAACGGCTGAACATGTATTTTGCTCACCATACATGTTTTGCAGGGTGTATTTTGTGGTATATTACAACCTTCAATTCCACGAACCATGTTCTTCACGATATCGGACAGACTGCGATAGTTGATGTGACCATATCGCATGTGCCATAAAATACCATCGGCGTTTGCAGCCGCATTACACTGATTGGACTTTTCATCGAATATATATAGATTTCCAGTTTTCTTTACTTGAAATATACACTCATAGTTCTGAATAATCTTAACGTGCCTTTCGCTAAAGTGCACTAAATTGCCCTTAGAAACGGTTTGACTTACAGACATGAAGTTTCCCTTCATTGTAGGAACAAATAGTACCAATAAGCTGCACTTCTTCTTTTTCGGAGACTTCCTAAAATCGGACGTGTTTTTGATACGCTGCGCGAAAAAATCCTTTATCACGAAGACGGCTGGGCTAGTTTGGCGGAATAACTGCCCAAAGCCACTCGGTGCTAATGTGCATCATTTCGGCGCGATAAACAGTGAAAAAAAAACGCGAGCGATAGGTAAATTGCCTAATTTTTATGGCTGCAATTCGGTGCAGCTGAGAACAACAGCTGACAGTGCTGCCAACTTACGTCGGCAAGTGATCGGAGCTTAGTGGCGTTGCCAGACCATCGGCACTGCCAGGGCTGCTCCAACAGCCGAATCTTGTACCTGTACCTAAATAATAATATTCAAACAATAACTAATTTGAATTTATTATTTGAATCCACTAGTTTTGTATACTCCCGCATAGAGCGGACGTGGTCTCGAGCGAGCTCCGGGAAACGAATTTAAAATAGTGGATGAAATAGTGAAAACTTAAAGAATAAAACTTAAAGAATATTGGACTGGAGCAGTCCAAACAGTGCGAAAAGACGCTAACAATTAAAAAAAAACAAAGAAAAATATAATCATAACTAGTGTTATGATTAATACAAGTGCTTATTTAATTTAAACAAATAAGTGCCACACATAACAAGCTCGAAAAAATGAGCAGCGATCAAAAGAATAAGCGTAGAAGCTCCGTCAACCCAAGAAATGCTTGCTACTCTTATTTCTCAACTAGCGATATAGATCAAAATCAGAAGTCGACAAAGAGCAACTCGACTCTTCTGACCGTCGACAGCAAGAGAGCCAGCTCTTGCTCACCCTCTCTGCTCACCCCAACTCCCGCATCATGGAGTTACCAATGCCAAACCCCACCACCGCCGGCTTCGCTGAATGAAGCTCCAACAACAAGCAGTGCTAAAATCAGTCGCAGCAAAATCACCACCAATAATTAAACCAACTACCAATATTGCGAGTTCGGTCCCAACGGCCGCACAACAAAATAAAATGGCAACAAAAACAGTTAGCTTCGATAAGCAACAAGCGGTCCCGGCTATACAGACCGGTATGGACCGCTACATCCAGATTAAGCGCAAGCTTAGTCCACTCAACACGGTTGGTAATAAACCAAAGACCAACCAAACCAACAAAAGCACCGACCAAACGAGGAGCTCCAATGAAAACCGTTTCTCCATCTTAGCAGAGGCTAAGAGAGTTGGGGCAGGAGACCCAAAGGAAACCTAAGCCCCCACCTATTTACATAAGGGAAAAAAGTTCAAGCGCCCCGGTCAACAAAATTGTTGCGCTGGTCGGGTACGAGAATTTCCATGTTGTTCCGCTTATTAAAGGTTCAAACGAAGTCCGAAGAACACTTCCGAGCTGTGTCTAAGTACCTGGAAGACACAAAAAAGAACTTTTACACCTATCAACTAAAAAGCAGCAAGGGTCTGCAAGTTGTGCTAAAAGGTATAGAGCCTGACGTCACCCCCTCTGAAATTCAAGAAGCCCTTAAGGCCAGGGCTTCTGTGCCAAAAATGTTAGCAATATTGTTAACAGAAACAAAAAACCGCAACCACTTTTCAAGGTCGAACTCGAACCAGATAGCAAAGCCTTAAAGAAAAACGATGTGCACCCGATCTACAAGCTGCAGCTCTTACTGCATCGAAGAATCACTGTGGAAGAACCCCACAAACGCAACGGCCCTGTTCAATGCACAAACTGCCAAGAGTATGGACACACCAGGACATACTGCACACTTCGGACGGTCTGCGTAGTCTGCGGAGACTTCCACAACTCCGTAAACTGCCCGCAAACAAAGAAGACCCCCAAATGAAAAAATGTGGCAACTGTGGAGGAAACCATACGGCAAACTACAGAGGCTGTGCGGTCTACAAGGAGCTGAAGAGTCGCATGCGACGAGCGACAGCTACGCACCAACAACATTTCGCCAAGGCAGCCAGATCATCATTTGGGCAGCTAAATACAACCAAGAGAATCTCCTACGCCGAAGCTCTAAGAACAGGCATGGAAAATCCAACCCAGCCTCACTCAGAAAATGCTCAGCAGGTTCCAGTGCAGCCGCAAAGCAAATTGGAATCTATGATGTTCACCATGCAACAAAGTATGATGGAACTTATGTCATTCATGAAAACAACCATGCAAACCCATGTTCAGAACCAGAACATGGTAATTCAGTTGCTTGTAGCACAACAGTCCAAATAATAAATGACTATCCTACGTATATCCATGTGGAATACCAACGGCATTTCATGGCATAAACTTGAAATAACTCAATTCCTAAACGTAAATCACATCGACGCCATACTGCTGGTTGAAACGCACCTCACAGGGAGATATAACTTCCATATAAGAGGTTATACCTTTTACCGCACAGATCATCCGGATGGCAAGGCCCACGGCGGAACGGGCATCTTAATCAGAGAACGCATCAAACACCACTTTCATCAAAAGTTTGCAACAAATTACCTGCAAGCCACGTCCATAAAAGTGATCTCAGGAAACGGCAACCTTTGCATTGCCGCTGTCTACTGCCCACCTCGATTTAATATCTCTGAAGGCCAATTCATGGACTTCTAAAACACTCTGGGGGATCGCTACATAGCCGCAGGAGACTACAACGCCAAACACACGCACTGGGGATCACGCCTCGTGACTCCCAAGGGAAGGCAACTGGTAGCCCCACATATTGGCCTGCAGACCCTAAAAAGATCCCAGATCTAATTGATTTCGCGGTGACAAAAAACATCCCACGCCATCTAATAAGCGCCATAGCTCTACCGGATCTCTCATCTGACCACTCGCCTTTGTTGATAAGCCTTCTTCAAAGCCCATAAATTGCGGACCACCCCTACAGGCTGACGTCGCACAACACTAACTGGATGAAATACAGAAAGTATGTGAGTTCCCACATTGAGCTAACTCCCCAACTAAATATCGAAGCGGACATCGACTGCTCCACCGCCGCACTGGAAGAGGTACTCGTCACAGCAGCCAGGATCTCAACCCCTTAACGGAAGGATGGGCAATTTAAGAAGTTCAAAACCAACCGGCAAATTGAACAGCAGGTTCTGGAAAAGAGGCGTCTGCGACGAGCGTGGCAAACCAGCAGATCGCCATGCTCAAAGCAACGTCTTACTGAAGCCACCCGCAATCTAAACCGGGCCCTGAAGCAAGAAGCTGAAAATGAACAACTTAAATATATTGGAAAAAAGCATCCCTTGTGGAGGGCTCACCCAAATCTAAGCGCTCCAATTCAAACCGTCACCCCTATAAGGAATTCTTCAGGGTGCTGGGCCCGCAGCGACAAAGATAGAGCCGAATCATTTGCCTTACATCTCAGAGGCGTCTTCCAGCCGAACCCCGCAGCTAATGATTATGTTCCTCCGCAAATCCACCTCGAAACTGAATCCACGCCAACTACATTTCAGCCGAACGAGATCACAAAAGTCATCAGGTAGCTAAAACCAAAAAAGGCTCCAGGCGGTGACCTAATAACTACAAAAATGATAATGGAACTTCCGTACTGTGCTATTAAGGTCATCTGTAAACTCTTCAATGGAATCATAAGTCTCGGCTATTATCCAAGGAAATGGAAAAAATCAATTATTATAATGATACCGAAGCCCGGAAAAGATCACACGATTCCGTCATCTTACAGACCAATAAGTTTATTATCATGCCTGTCCAAATTATTCGAAAAATGCCTTCTAACGCGCATAATACCATATATGGGAGCCCACAACATTATCCCAGCCCATCAATTTGGCTTCAGAGAAAAACACGGAACTATAGAGGAAGTAAACAGAATAACATCAGAAATTCGCACAGCCTTCGAACATAGGGAATATTGCAGCGCGATATTCCTCGACGTATCTCAAGCATTCGACCGCGTCTGGCTCAAAGGTCTCATGCATAAAATTAAAACACACTTGCCCGGGTACACTCATAAACTCCTTGAACCCTAACTCTACAATAGAGCCTTCGCAGTAAGATGTAACACAACAATTTCCGACAGCTACACTATCGAAGCTGGTGTCCCACAAGGTAGCGCACTTGGGCCAACTTTATTCGTCCTTTACACAGCAGATATTCCCACGAGTGACTGACTTACAACATCCACAACATCTTACAACATATCAAATGCAAGAAACTGCACCTAAAACTGAAAGCCAGCAGCCTCCACTGGATTATAAACTCACGATCGCTCTTGTGTCTGGACTACAAGGTCCTGCTCTACAACTCCACTCTTAAGCCAATCTGGACGTATGGCTCCCAGCTGTGGGGGAACGCGAGCAGAACCAACATAGACAACATACAGCGAGCCCAATCAAAGATCCTGCGAACTATCACTGGTGCACCATGGTATATTCGTAACCAAAACATCCACAGGGACCTCGGCATTCTCGCAGTAAAAGATGAAATAGACAAGCAAAAAGCGTCCTACAATGAAAAACTCTCTGTCCACCCAAATCCTCTAGCAAGGGTCTTGACTCGGGTCTCCAGCCGAACCCGCCTGCAACGTACAGACCTTCCACCCAGCCATAACTGGTCGGGGCCACTGTCTCAGTCTACATGACTCCTAGTTAGGTTATAGTATAAGATTTGATACACTTATCGTTAGTCTCGTAAATGAGAAGATTCAATAAATAAAAGCAAAGCATTTAAAAAAAAAAAAATAAAAAAATAAGCTGCACTGTATTTGAACAGTTGGAGTCTGCTTCTTCTTTTCGGTTCCATCTAACCGACATTCAGCCTTGATATGTCCACGCTTGCCACAATTATAGCAAATAACATTCTTCCAATTCTGTTTGGAAACTGGCTTTGACGTGTTTGCTACAAAAGCCTGTGCGTGCATGTCGCTCGGTCCAAATTGAGATCTTCTCTGCGAGATTGAGGAACTCGCATTTTCGGAATTTGGGGGGCTGCGATGCAGCAGCGTATGGTGCCTACCCTTACATGTAAAGCAGCTGTGTGTGCTTGTGCAGTCACGTAGCTGGTGACCTCTGGCAAAACAATTCAGACATAGCTGCTTCTTTCTTATATAGCCGGAGCGCGAGTCAACAGACATTTGAAGAAAACGCGGGCACAATCTTACCGGATGGTTCTCCTTAGAACATAAGTCACACCCTTTCTGTTTGGTGCTGACCTTTGTCTCGAAGGATTGAAGCCTTTTTGGAACTGCCTGAGTCGGTTTCATATCTTCGATGGCTTCCAATGTCCGATACCTTTCGCTCAGGAAGGCATTCATTTCTTCCCAAGCTGGGATCTCGGATTTGGCAGTTAGCGACTTTTCCCATAAGGACAGGGTCTGCTTGGGCAGTTTGCTCGCACAAAGGAAAACCAAGAGACAATCCCAGTTTTCTGTGGATACCTGGGAATGCGCTAGTGCTGTTAAACACCCCTGAATCGTGGATTGTAGCTCTTTTAGAGCATGACCAGATTCTTGCGAAATTGAACTCAAGTTAAAAAGGAGCTTGAGCTGGCTGTTAACTAAAAGTCGCTTGTTTTGGAACCGATCTCGAAGCGCCTCCCACGCCGAAGCAAAACCATCATTCGTGAGAGGATCGCCACGATGGCTTTTGCTTCGCCACTTGTTTTCGTAAGGAGATGGAATAGCTTCTCGACCGGAGTCAGCCTGGGGTTGTTTACGTAAATTGCCGTGAATAGGTCCCGGAAAGTGGGCCATCGGAGGTAGTCGCCATCGAAGACTTCCGTGTCGCATGGAGGTAAGCGGCAGCCGGACGAAATTAGCGGCTGAGAGGGTGCTTGCGCGACTTGGGGCGTTGCTCTGTCGATTGTTTCGCCAATTTGTGCTGCACATGACTCGTATACTGAGTAGCAGTAGTCATATTTGGCCTGGAGGATAGGCACTGTGTCGAGGGATCCTTCTTGGGCCATTAGGTCAGAGCATGTTTCGTACTCTCTTTCCACTTTGTCCCATAAGGCTCGCACCTGTTGCAGACGGACTTGTAACGTGTGTAGGGACGGAGAGGCTTGATCAGGAGTGTTGATCTTCGCTTCGAAAAGGCTTACGCGATCGCTGACGGCGATGAATTTATGCAACGCTGCGGTTGCGGGCGTTGGCTGCTCAGAGGATGCCATTTTCTGTGTGGTTGAGCGTGTGACGCGGAGGAAATCAGTCCCGACAGCGGAGGGACTCTCGGATTTTCTCGATAGAGAAGACTCACTAGACGCTCGCGTCACTGGTCGGGAAATGACCAACCTAGGAGTTGTCTTCGAACTGGTCGATGGCAAAACCTTTGCTTTCGGAGTGGGAGTCGCGGTTTTGACCCTGGGACTAACGGACTTGGGTGCTGGCTTACCGCGAGTGGATAGCGGAGATTGCGGGTTGAACTTTTGTTCTTTTCCAGGTGCGGGTGTCTTTTTCTTGTCTCCCTCTAGGGGCATGCTCAGCTATGCCCTAGGAGAAGGAAGTCAAGAAGGCCTGCACGCCGCAAAAAATGTGGAATTGAAAAAGAACCAGACACAGAGGGCACCCAAATCTGGATGGACAAAGAATCCCGTCGGAATTCGGGAGACAGTTGCAATTGGGATCTGGAGATTGGAGCACGAAAGGAAAAAAAAATCCCAATTTTTGTGAAATAAGGCCCCAATAGATCTTCAATCAACTGGAAAAAGCTTAAATGAAGCACAATATAGCTAAAATTCAGTGTGAAAAATAGCTAGGAGGATTTACAAAAAACAGCCAGAGTGAAGTCCACAAGAAGATATAGCTATATTGGAGTCTAGAAAAACAATAGCTCAAATTTATAAAAAAAAAAGCTATGAATTGCAATTTCTAGAAAAATAGCTAAATAATAGCTACCAGGTGGAGTCTGGGAAATAGCCAATAATTTATAAAAAATCGTTATCGACTGGAAATCCCGAAAAAAATAGCTAATATATAGAAAATAGCTATAAATTTGAGTTTATGGAAAAATAGCTACCAGATGGAGTCTGGGTAATAGCCAAGGATTTATAAAAAATCGCTAACGATTGGAAATCCCGAAAAAAAAAAATAGCTAATATATAGAAAATAGCTATAAATTTGAATTTATGGAAAAATAGCTTAAAAAAATAGCTACCAGATGGAGTCTGGGTAATAGCCAATAATTTATAAAAAATCGCTACCGAATTTAGGACCACACCGAAAAAATCGCGACTAACGGATGCGAAATTTGAATTTGAATTTATGGAAAAATAGCTAAAAAAATAGCTACCAGATGGAGTCTGGGTAATAGCCAATAATTTATAAAAAATCGCTACCGAACTTAGGACCACACCGAAAAAATCGCGACTAACGGATGCGAAATATATACACAAAAAAAAAAAAAAACCAACAAACACGCCAAAAAGCCAAGTTGGGAGGCTGATAAATTTGGGTGGAACTGATAAATAATTATTTTAATTTAGGAACCAGAAATAGGAGCCAGAAATAGCTTGTAAAAAAATTATTATTTGGCTTAAATAATTATTAAATAATCGGGTCAGTTTTTTCTTAAATTTTGTCGTCGGACTTATTTATTTTATTTTATGTATCGGTTTAGGGTATTCTCTCGTCGCTATGCGCCGGTTTTTTTTTTTTTTTTTTCAGGGCAATAAAGAACAAAGAGGAGACGAAAGAACTTGCACTTGGCAAGCCTATGTAATTTGCGACTGTATGTATGTATTATTTGGAGTTTAATATGGGACTTGCAATATGTATTTGTCGCATCATTATTAGTCTTATTTTTATTTTCTATGTTCCATCTCTAATAAACATGTCACCTCTAATAAATAAAATTCGTATCGAGCTGTTCTTATCTTCGTTTCTTTTTGATCGCGGTTCGCTGAGTTCCGTTATGCGAGTTTAACGGATTTTGCTCTGTTCTACATAGCCTCGGTTCGACGATGCGTTAGAGTGAGACAAATGCTTGTCCTGTGGTGAGTTCGGACCAGCATGTATCAAGCGAGATGGAGCGATGTTGAAATGTACACGAGGCACTTATGTTTGAAAACTCTGAGAAAGCAGACGCGTGAATATGTCGCAACCGAGGAAGTGTACGACTCGCGGGCGGAACGCGGCAACAGAGGACCCCGAAACAGTTAACTTCCCGACATCAGAAGTGGGATCGCCTCAGCCCCAAGCCATCACTGATGATCGCCTGTCCACAATTTTGGAAATGCAGCATCGTAATCTATTGGAAATTGTGAATGCCGTGAGGGGCTCGCAGACTACACAAGTAGTTGTACTACCCAAGTTCAACCCTGAGTCCGCCGGTTCAAGTGCAGCCACTTGGTGCTCTACAGTGGACCTTATTGTAGGAGAAAATCCTCTGGATGGCAGTGCTTTGCTCATGGCCTTAACCAAATCATTGGAGGGCAGTGCTTCTAATTGGCTGTCACAAATTTGTTTCGCCGGAATGACTTGGAGCCAATTCCAAGAAATGTTCCTTCAGCAGTATGAAGGCAATGAGACGCCAGCAGCAACAGTCTTTAATGTATTAAACGGGCGGCCAAACGACGGCGAATGTCTTGCGCTGTATGGTAGCCGATTAATAACAACACTTATGGCAAAATGGAAGTCTATGACCGCAGAAGAAATTGCAGTGTCTGTTGCCCTGGCACATGCTGCAAATATAGATGGTAGGCTGCAACGCACTGTGTTCACAACTACTGTCAAAACACGCAACGAGTTGCAGAACGAGCTAAGAGCGTTTTCGTATGGCAAGAGGAAGGACCATCCCGTTCCAGAAAATTCTACCAGCAAAAGAGCTCGCCTACACCCAAATGTTAAGTGCCACTTTTGTGGAAAAATTGGCCACAAGATAGCTGACTGCCGCTCCGTGAAAAACAACTTAAAGAATCAACAAGGATCTAGTTCGAGTATTGGGCGCTTATCTGACTCTAAACCTGGGTCAATTACTTGCTATAGATGTGGAAACCAGGGGCATATAGCGTCAGCTTGCCCTGCAAGACAATCGTTGTCAAACCAAACTAAAGCCGACGAGAAGCGTGTCAACGTGTGTCACGTAGTCGAGCCAATTGGGACATTGATATCATCGGGTGAGTCGTATCCATTTTATTTCGACTCTGGAGCCGAATGCTCACTTGTAAGAGAATCTGTGTCCACCCAACTCTCGGGCACACGAATTAACAACATTGTAGTTTTAAAGGGTATCGGAAATAATACTGTTACTAGTACATTACAAATTTTGTCAAACGTAACAATAAGTGGTTACTGTCTCGAAGTGCTTTTTCACGTAATTCTTAATGATTGCATTAATTATAATATTATAATTGGACGCGAAATTTTAAGTCAGGGATTTAGTGCTACTAACGGGTGTTTTTTTTAGAGGTATAGAACTTTAAGTTGGCATTACTGTTCAAGATGGCGACCGATTTAACAGCTGTCAAGTGATTTATTCTCAGTTTGGTTTGGCAATTCGTCATGCGTGCTTACAAAATCCAACTCGTGCAAGAATTGAAACCAAACGATCATCAAGCAAGGCGTAGATTCGTCGAATGGGCCCAAAACGAGATTGCTGTTGTTCCCGATTTTTCATAAGCCTCCAAGATCTTGTGATTTAACACCGCTAGACTACTTTTTGTGGGGCTATGTAAAGTCATTGGTCTATGCGGATAAGCCACAAACGCTAAACCATTTGGAAGACAACATTCGCCGTGTTATTGCCGATATACGGCCAAATGTTGGAAAAAGTCATTGCAAATTGGACGTCCAGATTGGACTACATCCGAGCCAGCCGTGGCGGTCATATGCCAGAAATCATATTTAAAATGTAATGCCACAAGATTATCTTTCATGTCAATAAAATTCATGTCAATCGAATAATCCATCGTTGTTTTATTGCAATTTAAAGTTCTATACCTCTAAAAAAAACACCCTATATAACAATAGATAAAATAGAGTTATGTAAAACAAGGTCTGTGCAAACCCTATCTGCTTTGAGTAGTAGTTTTAATCTTGAAAATGTTAATACCGAATTGTGTGGCGAGGATAGGAAAATCTTGGTAAATCTTTTGAATGAATTCTGTGACTCATTTATAGACGGTTTTCCCAAAAATCGTGTTACAACTGGCGAATTAGAAGTACGCTTAATTGATCCAATAAAAACTGTACACAGACGACCGTACCGACTTAGTATAGAGGAAAAACAAATTGTCCGAAACAAGGTTAATGAGCTGCTGTTAGCTAACATCATCCGTCCTAGCAGCTCACCGTTCGCCAGTCCAGTTTTACTCGTTAAAAAGAAAAATGGTTCTGATCGTCTTTGCGTGGATTACCGCGAACTAAATACAAACACAGTTGCAGAAAAATATCCCTTACCACTAATTAGTGACCAAATATCTAGGTTGCGTGGAGCAAGTTTCTTTAGTTGCTTGGATATGGCCAGCGGGTTTCATCAGATACCTATTCACGCAAATTCAATTGAACGCACGGCTTTTGTGACACCTGACGGCCAATTCGAATTTCTAACTATGCCCTTCGGGTTAAAGAATGCCCCATCCGTGTTCCAGCGTGCAGTTATGAAAGCTTTGGGTGAGCTTGCCCATTCTTACGTTATCGTTTATATGGACGATATAATGATTATCGCAGAAACAAAAGAAGAAGCTTTTGTAAGGTTAAGGACAGTTTTGAAAATATTATCGCAGGCTGGGTTTTCTTTTAATATCGGAAAATGTTCATTCCTGAAATCTTGCGTTGAATATCTGGGGTTTGTGGTAAAAGAGGGCGAAATAAGACCAAATCCATCTAAGATAAAAGCATTAGTCGCTTTACCGCCTCCGCAGTCTGTTACCCAAGTAAGACAATTTATTGGCCTAGCCTCTTATTTTAGGCAGTTTGTGCCAAAGTTTTCAGAAATCATGAAACCCTTATATAGACTGACCTGCAAAAACAAAATATTTGAATGGAAACTTGAACACGAACAAATTCGTCAAAAAGTCACTAAATTGCTTACAAATGAGCCCGTCCTTGTTATCTTCGATCCTCGGCACCCCATTGAACTGCATACAGATGCCAGTATGGATGGCTACGGAGCAATTCTACTCCACAAAATAGATAATAAACGTCGTGTAGTTGAGTATTACAGCAAACAAACATCCTTGACGGAATCTCGATATCATTCGTACGAGCTTGAAACTTTAGCTGTGTATAACTCCATGAGACACTTTCGTCACTATTTACATGGGCGACGATTTGTTGTTTTTACAGACTGTAATTCCCTAAAAGCTACTCGCAACAAGACTGAACTAACGCCGAGAGTACACCGTTGGTGGGCATATATGCAGTCCTTCGACTTTGACATAGAATATAGACCTGGTGCCAAAATGGCACATGTTGATTTCTTGTCACGCAATCCACTGCCAACTGCTCGGGTTATTACTGGTGAGGAAGAAAAACATGTTCTATTGGCCAAAATAACGGACAACTGGTTACTTGCAGAACAACAAAAGGATTCAGAGATTTCCACGATTGTTGTTTAAATACAGAACAATGAATTGGGTGAGAGCTTGGCAAAAAGTTATGAAATACGCTCGAAAATGCTTTTTCGCAAAATTCAAAGGAACGGTAAAACTCGTTGCCTGCCAGTTGTCCCCAGATCATTCAGATGGTCAGTAGTGAACCATGTCCATGAAGCAGTTGTACATCTTGGGTGGGAAAAGACTTTAGACAAAATGTACGAATTTTACTGGTTTGAGAACATGGCCAAATATGTTCGTAAGTTCGTTGATAATTGCATTACGTGTAAGTTAACTAAGCCTCCGTCAGGAAAATTGCCAATCGAACTCCACCCCATACCAAAAGTAGAAATTCCATGGCACACGATCCATATAGATATTACGGGAAAATTAAGCGGCAAGAGGGATCAAAAGGAATATATTATCGTTCTGATTGACGCGTTTACAAAGTTTGTTTCTTTGCATCACACGGTAACCATTAATAGTGAAAGTTGTATAGACGCCTTGAAGGCTTCAATTTCCGTATTCGGTGTACCAACACGAATCATTGCAGATCAGGGTAAATGCTTTACAGGCTCTTGTTTCAGTGAATTTTGTTCCATGCAAAAAATTCAACTACACTTAATTGCAACAGGGGCTAGTCGTGCCAATGGACAGGTAGAACGCGTTATGAGTGTGCTTAAACGCATGCTTACGGCGCACAGTGGTTCCTCTTGTATGGAGACGCGGCCATAAATACTTCCAGTGCAGTTAGAAACCTCAAATTTAACCTCAGGGATCCAATAGTGCTTCAGTAAGCATGGTGTAAAAATTGTTAGGATTGGAGCCCCCTTCCCCACCAAAATGCAAAAAAACCCCTTTTCAAGCACCTATAAGTAGGCAATAATTTTTTTTAGCAAATAAAACCAGGTTAATTCGTGTATATTTTTGACAAATGGGCAGGCAGACAAATATATATACTTTATGGAGTCTTATTCTTCTCTCTATTCTCTTCTTCTTTATTTTTGTTGTTTGGAAAAAACTAATGAAAAATATAAAAATGCATATTAGAAATTAATTTAATACTTTATTATTAATTTTACAATGTTTCCTCTAGCAAACTATAAACAGATTCAAGCAAAGTTGACTTATCCTTTTTCTCAAGGTCCCTCTGTCCGGTTATAAACGGATCGGAGCGTAGAAGGAGTGCATTCAAAATGTCGGTGTTTGTAATAATCCGTGACATTTTCCGGCTGTGATAAAGTCTACATTTTTTAATTTCTTTGTTGTTTGATTCCGCAGCTTCCTCGGAAAGCTCTCCAATTGATATAATTGCATGTTCTATAATTGCAGATCCATGAATTAATACCTTGTGAACTGTAGCCGGCAAATAGTACCATGAATATTTTTTTGTCAGTTGCTTGGCAGTTTCTAAAGCGTATTCATTAAATTTCTTGGCATTAATTTTGTAGCCCGATGCAATAGCTTGAAGTATAGTGGCACAACGATGGATCAAGTTTTCATCTATTCCTGTAATATCAGATGCCAATTTTGGATTAGAAAAGAATTTTCTAGCGACATTTCCGTCGTTTGATGATCCTCTACCCCCATCTCTGGGCTTGTCAACTATTAATCCCATTTTTTCGCGAAATTCTTTTTGAATTTTTTGCTTTCTTTTCATTACTTCCAATTTTTTTCCGGATCTCTCACCTGCCACATCTTGACGGAGGACTTGTAAGATATATGTAAAAAGTATTCAAAGAAGCGTATTTTTGCATGAAGGGGAGAAAGACCAAACTCGAAATGTTCTTTGTTTACAACTTTGTTTAAGCATTTGTCCAAATCGTTCATTTCTTTTGGATTTGCACCACAAATGTAACATTTGGCAGAAGATGACTCAGTTAAGGCATTGCATACCTTTCCATCCACCATAGTCAGTTGTAAACTATGTTCAACGTTTATATTTCTATTATGAATAAAAATCACTGACCGCTTTAGAAGGTTTATTTTCTCTTTAAAATATCTCTCCTCATTGATAGAAAGTTGACTTGTCTCTTTTTGGAACTGGAAACGTATTGGCCTGCAGTAACGCGTTGAGGAGGGCCTGGGATTTTTCCAAATTATTTTATTGCCAGATTTTGAAATAAGTTGAAGTGGTACGTAGGATGTCACAAACAAGCTTTTGTCATCTAAATCATTATTGGAAAATTTTTGTTTGTATTCACTATGACCTGTACTTCCATCAAATCCCCATTTTCCAATTAACACCAAATTTTCAATAGAATCGTCATTGACTGTTTCCACAACATTAGCCTGTAGCTCTAAAATACTCGACGCTGTATTATCTAATAAACTTTGTAATTCAACTTCAGCGTGAGATTCGTCTACAGATATGTTTTCAGGGTATCTCTTTTTCTTTGAATTTAATATACGTTTATAGCATGGAAAAAAATCAAAGGATATTTTGCTGTTCACGAAGTTTCTGATAAGCAAATATTGGTTTTTAGACATAGCGGTCTCCATTAATAGCGAAATTACCTCATCGGGATCTGCTGGCAATATATTTTTCATTTCACATTCAGTGCGTAACGAAGAAATAGCAGATTCGTCTAATTCGGCCAGATGAGCTATACGCCGTCGCTTTGTTCTCGCCGAGGATTCC
Organism: Drosophila santomea; assembly: GCF_016746245.2. Lineage (NCBI taxonomy): Eukaryota > Metazoa > Arthropoda > Insecta > Diptera > Drosophilidae > Drosophila > Drosophila santomea. The sequence continues at coordinate 831,870 of NW_025319001.1, forward strand.
TCAAAATCAAGTTTTTGACGTCCACGATGTGGACTTTGTACCCTTTGCTGATATTTTTTAGAGATGTTTTTCACTGGAATTGATTCGTTTTGATTCAGCCAATCAGACTTATATTTGAGTACTGACGATTTCTTTCGATCATAGCGTGTCCAATAATCAGCAATTTGTTTACAAAGGTTTGGAATACATTGCATATGTTCGGTCAATTCAACTATGTAGCCTTTAGTCTTAATTTCATCTCGTACAGCAGTGATAATTTCTTGTATTTTTTCTGTATAGATACCCTTTTTTGTGCACCATAAATTAAAAATGTGATGGCGTTCAAACACACACTGATACAAATCGCCGTCTTAAGCCAAGTCAAATTTACACAGAAAAAATGACAAAATAATTAATTAAATGAGCATTGAAAATTTTACACATACACGAAAGACAAAATCACACAGACAGCACAATAAAAAGGCAAAACAGAGACTTCGTTGGCAAATTTGACTTTGAAAAAATAAGAGATTGGGTTAGTATATTAACGATAACAAGCACATCCGCAACTTTCCGCAAAATTCTCGAAGAGTTTTATTACCTCAAGAAACTCTTTAATACAATGACATAAACATTTATTTCGGGGTATCGGCGGGACACAACTAAAACTTTACGTAAACATGAAAAAGACGTTCACAAAATACACAAAAAAGGTTAAATCAAATATAATTACAAAAAAAGTGTTAAATCAATGAAATTAACTTAACATAATGAATTTATAAAAGTAAATACCTTCAAATTTAAACTGCATTTTAAATTATATCAATCAGATAAGTATTACTGACGCTTTACCTTTTTGAAGTTCGCTCTGTTATTAAGAAGAATGCAATTCGTCCAACTACGCTTCGCAAATGAGCTTGTGCTTGCGACTTCAATTCTATTTTTAGAAAGTCCCGTTAGCTTTCTAGAAAAAACCGGTTTTGTCTTGTATTGTCTGGACATTTTAGAGATGATTTGTTTACTTTTTGCGCAAATCTATTCTGGTTCATATTTTTTGAATTTTGGCCTCTGGGGGAACCACTGTGCGGCGGTAGAGAGCAGCCATCGTTCTTGGCAAGATGCCTTAGGAGAGATACAACTAGCTATAAATTGTACTACAAATCGCATAACGAAAGCCAGTCCTCTTGAATTACTAATCGGAAAAGAATGTAGACCATTTAATATGTTACCAATATGTGAACAAGTTAATAAAGTCGATGTAAATATTATAAGAAATATCGCGAGAGAAAATATTAAAAAGAACGCCTTGTATGAAAAAACTAGATTCGATAAGCACAAAGCCAAATTTGATAACTTTAGTGTTGGCGATTATGTTTTACTTAAGAACGAAGAAAGGCACCAAACAAAATTAGACCAAAAGTATAAAGGACCTTTCCTTGTGACAGAGGTACTTGAGGGAGATCGTTATATTTTAAAATCTTTAACTAATAAGCGGACTTATAAGTACCCACATGAAGCTTTGCGCAGTATGCCAACAGAGGAGATCCCCAAAGAGTTAGATCTATGTGACGATCATGAAAACGTTGAAAGAGACGTTAGAAATCCCTTGGTGGATTCCAATGTGGATGAAAACGTTGAAAGAGACGTTAGAAATCCGTTGGTGGATGCCAATGTGGATGAAAACGTTGAAAGAGACGTTAGAAATCCGTTGGTGGATGCCAATGTGAGCGGAAAGTTACTGAGTTGTTTGAAGACTCAAGTGAATGAGAGGCATTGATGGATTTCAATGCGAGATTGGGGACACATGCAACGTCGCCAAGTTGCCAGTGCTAGTAGGTACACGTGTTACTATGTTGACTTATTTGATGTCTGGTGACTGGCGGCGTGGCAGGTTGAATTGTCCTAGTGTGTTGCTAATAATGACAAACGATCTTCTTGGTACTTCTGTCACTCGAGTTGGTCGATAACATGAAAAATAAAATTAAAAAAAAAAAAAAAAAAAAAAAGAGAACCTTTACTAATACTCTGAATTACGTTTAATGTTATCTTTCTAGATTAAGCTTGTTTAATTTTGAAACTTATATTACACACGAGGACGTGTGCTGGTCAGGAAGGCCGTGTCGCATCATTATTAGTCTTATTTTTATTTTCTATGTTCCATCTCTAATAAACATGTCACCTATAATAAATAAAATTCGTATCGAGCTGTTCTTATCTTCGTTTCTTTTTGATCGCGGTTCGCTGAGTTCCGTTATGCGAGTTTAACGGATTTTGCTCTGTTCTACATAGCCTCGGTTCGACGATGCGTTAGAGTGAGACAAATGCTTGTCCTGTGGTGAGTTCGGACCAGCATGTATCAAGCGAGATGGAGCGATGTTGAAATGTACACGAGGCACTTATGTTTGAAAACTCTGAGAAAGCAGACGCGTGAATATGTCGCAACCGAGGAAGTGTACGACTCGCGGGCGGAACGCGGCAACAGAGGACCCCGAAACAGTTAACTTCCCGACATATTTATGTATGGAGAAACATATATATGTAATGTAATATCGGAAGAAAAAAGTCAGGTTTTATTTTATTCTGTATGGCGAGATTTGTGTTTTATTTTGAGCCAAGAGATAAAATTTGTTCTCAGTTCGGGTTCGATATTATTTATTATTTTTGGTAATATATTTTATTTGTGTATTAAATTGGTTAAATCTATGGAGTGATTCTTATATATGTATGTAGATGTAAATTTTATTGGAATATATGTATGTCAATGGATATGTATGGGTATGTATATTTATGGGTATGTATAATTTTATGTGTATGTAAAATTTTGCTGAATATATGTATATGTATATTTGATTTAATTTAGTTGAATTTGTGGTTTGTATTTTATTGAGGCAAAAAAACAGCAGTTTAGCAGCGGACGATAATAGTGAATTTTGGACAGTGTTTTAAAAAATGTATATATATATATGTATATGCGCTTGGATACCAGCGGATCACCGTGAGACGAATTAGGGGGCCGGTATTGGCAAAGTGCTTGTTTATGCACTTAAAAAAAAGAAGTAATAACGGTGGCTGGGCGCATGTACTTATATATTTTCACTTTTCACTTGATACGGATGGACGGAAAGAATAAACGCCGTTGGAAAAACGAAAATGGCGACCACGGACGGAATAGGATTTAAAGCCGTACTTATCTTGATTTTTCCGCAAGGAGCGCTGGCAGGATCAGGATGTCGCGGACTCGAAGGACCATGAAGTGGAGTGGGCGGAATTAATTGTTGTTGCTGCGGCTGCTGCTGCTTAATGCTCCAGAAATTAAACGCCCGGGATCGACTTCAGTTATGCACTTTATTGTAACACTTGTAAATTAAGACTAACTTAAAACTAACATAGGGAATACCGCGGGACCGCGGAGTGGTGAATACCTTGCGGGAAGGAGAGCGAGAGGAGAGAAGGAGAGCGCGAGCAGCGGTGCTTGCGAGCCGTGGAGGAGCTTTGAGTACAAGCATTGGCCGCTTACACTGCCGCTCAACTGTTTGCGCCCTTCTGGCGTGAACAGGAACATAAATGGGGAATTTCAAATTGTTGGGTCTAAGTATAAACCAATCTTCTGCTGGTTTGAAATCAATTTGGCAATTATATTTTTTAATGAAATGTATTCACACGGTATGGGAAAATTTTTATCTACTTAATGAAAGTCGTGTGGAATAATGTATTTACCTGTCTGTATCTCAATAAAAGTCTGTCCTTGAGATTGAACTATCTGTTGGCTTATGCCTTGAATATTTATTTTGTTAGTTATTTGAACATTAGAAAATTTTTCAGAATTCTCTTTGAGAATAGAAATATCTGCACCTGTATCAAGAAGGAAAACAAGTTTTACACCTGTTTCGACATGAATGATTGTGGTAAATATATTGAGATTATAATTGATGGTGTATACTCTACGATCTTCTCCTACTGGGTACCTAAAGGCTGTTGCGAGTTTCCCTGATCTTGGGTTACTCGTACATTGACATTATTGCCGTTATTGTTATTCTGGTTGTTGTTAGGGCCTCTGTTTCCATTATTGCCTCTATTGTTGCCATTATAGCTGTTATTATTTCCATTATTGCGGTTTTGATAACCGTTATTCTGGTAACCGTTATTTTGGTATCCGTTATTATAGTTGCTTCTTTAACTATTGTTATCAAAGCCTCTACCTCGGTTAGGACCTCTATTGGCATTGCCGTATCCTCTGTTACCTCTAAAGTACATAACTTTATTAATATCACCGGTAACTCTTGCACTCGTTCTTATGTATGCGCTTATCGCTGCATCCATAGTGGTGCAAGTCCCTGCTTCTAGTACTGTTTTGACACTTTCGTGCTCAGCGCGATTTATCATGGTGTCAATTGCCTCTCTAGTACTTAGACTAGTGGCATGTTCTAGAGGTATACCCTCATCGATAAAGGAAACTTCTCAGTCTATCAACTTCAGCGGTAAATTGCGTGGCAGTTTTACCTCTTTGCTGAACTGTTAATAGCTTTGCTTTGACATCACCGGATGTCTCACCGACAACTACTTTCTGCAATTTGTTTATAATTGCTGGAATTGTCGTTTCATTGTCAACTGAGTTCAAAATTGTGCCAACTATTTTTGACTTAATGACCTCAACTGCAATGTCTTCAAATGATCCCTTAGCTAAGTCTACCAATTTGATTGCCTTAATGAATCGTTGTAAATGGATCTTTTGTCCATCAAATTCTGGCACTGCGCAAGCGACATCCTTAATGTAAGACCTAATGGCTGCTGCTTGTTCAGCCATGATTAAGGTATTTTCAAAGTCACCTGCGTTATTGGTAGTATTTACTTCCTTCAGCACTAATGTCGCTGGTATAGTTAGATCGTGAAGATCTTCCTCTTTAATGTCTTTCTCGACTACAGGTGTATATTTTTCGTCTGAGTCAGTGCTTTCTTCATTAACATTTATTGTTAATGGAGTGTTTACTATAGGCTGAATTTATTTTTTATTAATATTAATTTTTCCCTTAATGCCACCAGTAGTTTCGAAACTTTAGCACACTGTTTACTGTCTAAATTCTTTTTATTCTGTTGTATCAGTTCTCTTACTTTATTGTAACTATTTACCAATGTTTGGGCATTCTTATTTGTTGTTACAGCTTGTATTGATCTATTTTGCGTTAAGCATTTAAAAGATTTTTTGAAATTTTTTTTTGATTTTTTTATCTGATTAATAAGCTGTTCCCAGTCCATGCTGAGGTACTGGTTACTTCGATACAAAGAAAACGATACTTTTCCTAGTATGCCAAAATCTAATAATTCTGATTTTACTTTTACACCTGGCAATGTCGTAAGTACAATTGCCTTTTCTGTGTAACTATTACAAGGGTATAACGGGGAGGTGTATGCTAATTCGTATGTTCTCATATATAATTTTTCGAAATCAATTATAGGCATTTGAATATTACTTATAATATTCAATGCTTTATTCCTAAAATCTGGGTCATGTTCATACATAGACTTTATCTATAGTGCGCTGTGTTTGAGCTACACTCATGGTTGGCTATTGATATATATTTCTGGGTTCTTATTTAGATAAAAGCAATATTACGTTTTTTTTTTTTTTAATTTTTTTTAACTTCTATGTTTTATTCATAATTGAGTTCGATGTATGTATGTATTATCTAAACCGTTAGCAGCGCTACGGTATTGTTTTCTGAGACACTTGTTATGTAGTTTGTATATTTTTATTAATGCATTGGATACCATAATTAGAGCAATTACAATTAGTATTATGGTTATCCAGAACAAGTCTGCATTTTGGACTTCCACTTTATTTATAACATTTGCTGTGGAGTCAACAGTTTTAGTGTCTATCAAACCCATTTTGGGTATACTAATTTCAAAGTTTTGTACAAAATTTTCTTTATTTTTATACCCGTTACTCGTAGATTAAAAGGGTATACTAGATTCGTTGAAAAGTATGTAACAGGCAGAAGGAAGCGTTTCCGACCATATAAAGTATATATATTCTTGATCAGGATCAGTAGCCGAGTCGATCTGGCCATGTCCGTCTGTCCGTCCGTCTGTCTGTCCGTCTGTCCGTATGAACGTCGAGATCTCAGGAACTACAAAAGCTAGAAAGTTAATATTAAGTATACAGACTCCAGGGACATAGACGCAGCGCAAGTTTGTCTGATTCAGGTTTCCACGCCCACTCTAACGCCCACAAACCGCCCAAAACTGCCACGCCCACATTTTTGAAAAATGTTTTAATATTTTTTCATTTTTGTATTGGTCTTGTAAATTTCTATCGATTTGCAAAAAAACTTTTGGCCACGCCCACTCTAACGCCCACAAGCCGCCAAAAACTGTCCTTCGCACTTACACTAGCTGAGTAACGGGTATCAGATAGTCGGGGAACTCGACTAAAGCGTTCTCTCTTGTTATATATGATTTCAGTTTTGCTTATTCTATTTGTCTCTATGGACATTTATATTTGGAATTATTTCCTCCCCAAATTTTAGCGTGTTAGTTAGGATATGCAAAATTGATTATGTTTTACATTATTGCCTGCCCGATTCTAGCTATGCCTTCACGGTCCATATTGGGTTAACAGGGCATAATAGTATATGCTCCATTTTACAATGTGTCTTACAAAATTTTTTTGTTATATTATATATATAATTAATATATGTTAGTTTTTTACTGCTGCTGATGTTGTTGATCTGCTGGTGTCAGCTGGGCGTCGCCGGGGGTGGCACGCTGACACACCCTCGCTGCTGTCTATTTCTCGGCTGCTGATGTTGTTGATGGCTGCTCACAAGGCAGTGAGGACTCCAGACTCTTTCGCAGTCCGGTGGGCAAGTCTTCTTAGGCTTTGTTAGTGCCGGTGCTGGTGCTGGACATGCTGTCGGTTTTGGAACTTCATTAATGATTGTTATATTTTTGGTATTTTCTGAGTGAATTTTCTCTAGTTTTTAAGTTTTCAATTCTTGCTGGTATTGCAGCAAGTGGTCTAGCTCTGCATGTAGCTTTAGAGCTTTGGAAAAAACCGGTGGCGTTTGTTGACCGTATATTAGCCACCTTACGTGGGCTATACCTGTGCTATAAGCCTGCCAGTCCAGTTATATGCCATAGGTTGTATGTTGTAGTTGTATGCCGATAGGTTTTCGGCCAGTCCAGCCAGTCCAGTCCGGATACGCCAGCAGCGGAGCGGCTCTCTTATGTATATCTTATATATCTATGCTTATTGCGAGAGTGAGTTATGCACATATGTATTATGCATTTGGTCGGCGTGGGAATGCTGACCATGCACTTATACTTTGTAACCTTCAAGTGGACGATCATGTTACATTCGTCTTGGAGCTTTTTGACATAAACATAGCAACAAAGTGCTGCTGTGTTTGTATGCTTATTGTACTTTAATGTTCTTAATATTACATAGGCGCATACTACAGTTCCAATTCTTAAAATCGTTCCACCAGAGAGTCGAGAGAACTTACATTTTCGTTGCCAAAGACGCTGCATACCTGAGCGTTCTTCGATGCGCGTTGAGTGAACTTTCCCAAAACAATCCATCCTAGTAAAGTTTTCTGAAGTAAAGGTTGTTCAGAACCCAATTTTATTTGGCCTACGCCCAAAAGATCGAAAAAGGATTCTGGAAAAGGAAATCGCCAATCAGTAAGTCCACTTTTGCGGGCTTGTGAAAGCGAGGGTCTGCCAGTTTAATGTTTGCCGGAATTTTCCATTGGGCACAATTGACTTCGTGATCGGGTTGATAAGATGAAATTGATCTTAACACCCAAAAATTGGTAGCGAAACTATGAGCATTGACGCGAGAATGAATTGACGTGTGGACTTTGTGCCGTACTACCGAGTCGTTTTTCCCTACGGTAGTGATATTTAGATATGATTCTTGCCTGTGTAACCGCAAACGCTGAGCTAAGCCCTCTGCCATAAAATTGATTTGAGATCCTGAATCTAACAGCGCTCGTGCTAATTGAAACTGTCCAAATCTATCCCGTACTTTAACGACAGCAGTAGCAAGAATAACTTGGTCAGTACTAGCAACATGACAAGAATGGGCTTGATTATTATGATCAACTGCTACTGAAGGTGCCTGGACATGCACTTGAGGAACTGATCCCGACGAAAATGGTTGCTGCTCTACCCCGTTATCTGTAAAGAAGTGTGTTGTGAAGCTTAGAGCAAACACGACACTTTGTTGCTTTGCACTTCCTCACTGGATGACCTGGATTTAAACAATTTATGCACAACCGATTGTGTTTTGTAAAATCGAACCGCTGAATCACCGATAAAGCCATGAAGGGTTGACAACTGCCTAAACTGTGATTTGTGGCTGAGCAATATCGACACTTTGAATCCGCCTGCGGTCTGTCTGTGTGCATGAGAAGAAGGATTTGAAATATCCCTTAGTGGAAGCTTGGCTAGGCTTCCCTTTACTTTTGGTTGACTCCTCAGCAGCTAGATGTTGATATCTTCGATTCAATTGAATCGCACAATCGGGCCATGTCGGTAGCGTGTTATAATCAAGCTGTTCTTCAAATCGGGATTTTGTAGTGTGATCTACCTTGGACATTGCAATGTGAATAAAAATTGCGTCAAGCCTGATTCAGATGTTTTCGATACTTGAGGGAGGTCAAACAATTGAGAAATTGTGTCAAAAAAAATCAAGCATTTATTGTCGTAAACGTTTTTCAGACTAGCCAATGCTTTCTCATAATTTAAATCCGAAATTTGAAACGCCCTGACAGTTCCCAATGCATCGTCTGTTAGACATGTCAGCAAATGGTTGAATTTTTCGATATTTGTTAAAGACAGGTCATTATGCACTAAGCTCTCGAAAAGACTTATAAAATTTTTAAAGTCGGAATGTTTTCCACTGAATTTGGGCAAATTCATTTTTGGTAAATAGGACGAATGACGAAACCCACTGTTATCCCCGTGACTAAGTCTCGGAGCCTCGACTCGACTCATTGCGGACCGATATAAAGCCTTTGTGATTATGCACATATCCTCGACAGACGCTCTTAAATCATTTCCTGGGTTTAGCACATCAATGTCTGACTGGATATCCATTAATTTTTCACAATATGTTTCGAGAAGTTGCATTCGGTATTCCAGTTGAAAACTATCGAACGAAATAGTTTTTTCCTCAAATGCAGTTTACATACGTCCCATATCGCTCATAACCCTATCGCGTTTTTGCATAGCCAGTATTATAGCCGATACTTCCTTTTCTTTTTCCATTTTTGATACTAGTAAATTTCAAATACTAGTAAATTTCCGAAACAAGGGTTAAATCACACAAGTAAATGCGCACGAAACCAATGTTTAATCGATGCCCAAATATAAAAAACTTGATTTCCAAATTCAAATTCAACAATAAATTTTATTGGGTTATATGAGGGTTAACTGTGCCGAAGAACCACCGAAAATGTGTAGTTTGTATGTGTTGGTGGGTAAAACCAAAGCCGAAAATGCACAAAATTTGAATTTTATGACACATAAACTGTCCGAAATATTTAAGTGGATCCCATTCGGGTTAAATATGCCCACAAACACCGCCGAAAAATTCAAAAAATGTAATACAATTTTCTAAGGCAAAATATCTCACTATAAATTGAATTAATCTTCACGCAAATACATAGATGTACATACAAATGTGAGCAGGACTTAAATTCACTGCCGAGTTTTGCAGGGACTTTCCACTATGTACGGTTCGAGAGCCACTGCCACAGTATGTACTGCTGAAAAAAAACCAATGTGCGAGATATATATGGTTGGCCACAAATAACTGCTCTGTAACTGCACAAAAGGGAAACGAAATTGGCGGCAAACCGGCGTTATGTATATGTACAGATATGTATGTATGTATATATATATGTATGTATGTAGGTTTACTTAAATTTTGCAGTTTGACCGTATGTATTTGACGCACATAAATTTCTCCAAATTTTCACAGAAATTAACACCATAAGTTTTGTCAAAGGCAGTTCACTTTTTATTATATATTTTTTTTTGGGTGTGGTGGTTTGTTTGCCAAGAATTATTAACGCACACAATACACACCAAAAGTAGAGTGCTTATTATTTTTAATTTTTGGCACTGAATACCTGGTTATTAATTGGCATAATTTCCAATGACTTTCCTTTTCCACTCCAAATGTCCAACTGTCCAAAATGTCCGCCAAATCCAAAATAATTCGCCGAATTCCACCAGCTAGGTTATTTCGCCAACAATAGAGAAAAGAAAGAGAGAACGCTATAGTCGAGTTCCCCGACTATCTGATACCCGTTACCCAGCTAGTGGAAGTGCGAAGGAGAGTTTGCGTGGCAAAAAGTTTTTAGGCAAATCGATAGAACTTTACAAGCCCAATTCAAAAATGGAAAAATATAAAATTCTTTTTCAAAAGTGTAGGCGTGGCAGTTTTGGGCGGTTTGTGGACGTTAGAGTGGGCGTGGCAACATGAATCGACAAACTTGCGCTGCGTCTATGTCTCTGGAGTCTGTATGCCTAATCTCAACTTTCTAGCTTTTATAGTTCCTGAGATCTCGACGTTCATACGGACAGACAGACGGACAGTCGGAAGGACAGACGGACAGTCGGAAGGACAGACGGACGGACAGACGGACGAACAGACGGAAATGGCTAGATCGACTCGGCTATTGATCCTGATCAAGAACCTGTTACATACTTTTCAACGAATCTAGTATACCCTTTTACTCTACGAGTAACGGGTATAAACAGAACAAGTGCCGAGACGACGAAAAATTCACTATTTTGTTCGTTTTTTCGCAAGCAAAAATTAAATAAATGTTAGCCGTAGTCCCTGTTCGGGCGCCATGAAAAATCGGGAGAGTTTTCCCGAAGAAAATTTGTTAAGAAATTGGGACTGGCGGCTAGCAGCCTAGAAGGGAAATTTCCACCGAAAGAAAAAACGAGAGGTTCGGTCCAAATATATTTATTGCGCTGGCTCAGCCAGCAGCTTCGACTTCAGTTTTACGACTACTGGCTCTATAACTGATTCTAGACGCGTTACCACCAGTTTTAGCTAGAGTTAGACGATAGTCACAGAGATGCCAGATGAGCACCCTAATTTAGATCTGTACAACGCGCAAATATCGCTTAAATATAATACTAATGCTTAAAATTACTTTTTCTGCAGTATTGTGGTTAACATAAACTTTAGTAGTCTTACTGTCTGGGCCAATGCTTTACCAACTGTTTCCTTTCAATTAATTCTAATTCTACTGCTCCAACAAATTTCATCAAACATTTTAAGAGAAATGACTTTTTATATATATAATGATACATTAATACTTGAAATGTTAATGTTAAAAAGTCTAATTTAAAAAAAAATTAAATGCAAAATATTTAAGAAAATCTATTTGGTTTATTATTTGAGTCGGTGCTATACAACTCTTTTGTTTAACTTATAATATTTTAACATAATATTGAAGGCCTCGTCTCTTAGAATCGGAAGCCTATTACACTGGCACGTATCTGGTCCTTCCGAAGTGTCATCATCAATCTAGGGACAAAGCTTGTAGTGGAATCCATACCTAGAGTGGATCAGTTCCTTATCCTCCCAATCCTCGAGAGTGCTCTTCAAATATATAAGCTGCGTTACGTGTTCCTCAAATATCATGTCTTCGAACTGCATCAAGAAGAGCTTAATTTGTTTCGAGCCCATTTTCGTTAAGGTTCTTTTAAGGTTTTTTAAAGACTGACAGGTTCAAAATGAACTCCAAGTCCTCAATCGTCTGGCTATCTTACACTAGTCGTCAAATGTCAGTTTAGCAGGCTATACACTTTCCAATTGGAGTACACGCTCCTTTCTGCACAAACTCGACCATTTGGATACCAATTCGCTCACAACTCATTATCGGATTCCTTTTCTAAGTTTTCTTCTCTGTTGCCGTCGTCAAGCTCTTCTATTAACTCACGAGTTTTACTTTCATCAGGCAAACTGTGTACACTGTCATGTGGATACTTGTACATTCGCTTAGTCGTTAATGATTTCAACATGTGACGATCTCCATCTAGCAGCTCTACTATAACAAACGGCCCTTTGTACTTAGGATCTATTTTCGTTTTGTGTCTTTCTTCACTCTTTAACAACACATGATCACCAATCTTATATTTTACCACACGGGCATGCTTTTTATCAACTCTGGCCTTGTCATACTTTGCATTTCTTTCAATGTTTTCTTTAGCCTTCTCTCTAGCTTTCTCCAGATCTACTGGCATTTCTTCGTTGATGGTCAACATTCCCATCGGCCTTGCCTCTTTTCCTCTCAACAATTCTAAGGGACTGTGCTGAGTCACCCGATTAGTGGTGCAATTTATGGCCAACTGTATCTCACCCAATGCCTCCTGCCACGAACGTTCGCTGGTCTCTACTGCTGTTAACATCCCTTTAAGTACACTCATCACTCGCTCTACCTGTCCTGTGTTACAGAACTTTCGAAACTCGCTACTTGTGAAGCATCGTCCCTGATCCGCTATAATCCTACTGAGGACGCCAAATATCGTCTTTCTTGGCACATAATTTCCCACTTATGTCAATATGAATGGTATGCCACGGTATCTCTACTTTGGGTATTGGATGTAACTCTGTTTGCGTTTTGCCTGATGCTGATTTCGATAATTTGCATGTGAATCAATTTTCTACGAATTTCCTAACATATTTTGCCATATTTTCAAAGCAGTACTGCTCGTAGACCTTATCTAGTGTCTTCTGCCAACCCATGTGCATTATGGCCTCGTGAATATGATTAAAAACGGACCATCTAAACGCCCTCGGAATAACAGGCAAGCATCGCGTCGTGCCATTTCTTTGAATAATACGACGCAACAGACTCTTTCTAATCTCATACGTGTTGGCTAATCCTCTCTGCATCTCGTCACTATGAGCAATGGATTCCTCAGATCCTATTGTGTCGAGCATCTATCTAACAAAAAGATTAGGCCAGCAAAATATACTACCCCTACCAGCACACGTAATCGAACTTTTGATGTAGAACAAGACTTTTATGAACATTTTTAAATGTAAAATACTTATTTATAGTCATTTTGAATGCATTGTTATTTTTTAGTTATTAATATTAAGGTTATGTGTTAAAAAAAATTAATTTAAAAAAAAAGCTGAATTTAACGAGTGATAGCATTATTAATTACCGAACAATTAAAAATAAGAGGAAACCTATCTCATATGGGCGCCTAGGAAGGCGTGGTCACATCAGTCTGAAATTTGGATGTTTATATGCATCGACACTATCATATGAACGAAATTTCAAGAACCTAGCTTAACAAATTTTCGAAAGCCACTGCGTTGCACTGCCGAGAAGTGATTTGCTGAGCATCATCACCAAAGATGCGTCTTCTTGAGGATGTTCACACAGAATCATATTAGCCGTTTTGCACCATGCAGCTGCGTCGGCGTCAGCAGCTTCGGGGTTGAATGTCGGTAGAGTCGCGGAAACAGCACGTGCGCCGTTCTCCTTCCCCACAGCGCTCTTATACAGAAACTCTCATACACGCGCTCTCTCTCTCTCCTTTCATTTCTTTTTATCCTCATTTATTTCCATAGCGAATACACAGAGACTTATAATTAACATTAAATCTTATGAACCAAGTAAATTCCCGACATGTATAAGTTATACGACAGTTATTATTTAAGTTAAAAAAAATAGCTAGATTCCCGCCGAAGCCAGAAAATACTAAATACCAGAAAATACTAGACATCGACCACGGGGATTTTGAGCAGCAGAACCTCCTTTATTCCTCAACAGTAGTTGTGATCTTGCTGCCTGCGAGTATTCCGGGCACTTTTGCAAAGTTTTCCTCGGCAGCGTTAGCTACGACGGCGTCGCCTGTGTGTAACCGGGCCCGTGCATATTATTTTGGCCACTAGTGTTAGCTGCGATCATGCCGCCAGTGTGTAACCGGACATTTTGTAGAGTTTTCCCCAGCAGCAGAGGAGGTTTGTGGTTTCCTAACTATAATCTCCTGTAAACATACCCTGAGTAGCATCCAAGTTCTGAGGCTCGGTGACCCGAGCAAGATTTTACCACACATAACATTATGATACCCCCCTTAACTGTCTCTAAGATAATACATTTATCTGAAGAGGATCCTGGGCGGACTGAGACGCCGACCTAAGCCAAATGCATCCTTACAACTTAAACCGAAAATATTTCTAAATAAAATCAGTTTCTAACAAAAACTCTATGAGGAAAATCTTATTATTTTGACTCTCTTTCATTTTGGTCAATCAAGCCTTCGATTAATTCTGCAGTTTTTCGAAGTTATGGTCTCCGAATTGAAAGATGCCTCGTTATCGCAGTATATTGTTTTGGTATTTGGGAAAAAATTTACCAATTGTAGTATGGGGCTGCGTACGTCGATAATGGCCCTAGAGGCTAATGGCTAACTTTAAGAACTTATCCACACAGGTTAAAAATAATTTTTTATCCGTGGAATAGATGTCCATATGTAGCATTTCACCCGCATATGAGGGAATGACACCCAATTCTTGCTTCTTGGGGTGCCTGTTGTACTTAGCCTTGGTGCATGTTCTACAATTTATAACCACCTCATTGGCAAGTTTTGACATATTTGGAAAATAGTAGTCCTGAAGGACTTGCTTAACATTTTCCTGGGCAGCCCTGTGGGCGCGGTTGTGCTCGCATGTAATAATTTCCTTCTGCTCGTTAGCATCAGTAATGTCATTTACAAAGTTTTTGCAATGCCAAAACTTGGTTGCTGGGAATTCCGTAACCAAGGCATGCTGGATGCATGCTAGTGTGGGAAGGTTGCAGTAAATAGCGTTAACAACACTTACGTTTACAACCTCTTTAATCGATAGAAGCAGTGAGTCTTTTTTATCAAAGTTGATAATGTGTCGGTTTTTGTTACCGAAAACAATAAAATGTCGCCGTGAGGGCTGGGCTGCTTCTTCCAGGATTATTTGATTCTTGTAGCAGTTCAAGGGTTTATCGGTAGTGTCTAAAGATGTGTTTAGACATGATAAGTAGACAAACTATAAACATGTTCTATTTATGGGCTGCAATAAACATGTCACGGGACAGCATAAGTGGCAACAACAGATAAGTACGATTGCAGTGGTCTATTGCCGAAGTGTTAAGAGATATGATCACGCGGGAGGTGATTAGCGCGGTCATAGGTCACAAATATAGATTTAAGATAAATCTCAGCTGCATTGACCAACGCAGACTGCAGCGTCTTACAAGCGCTGCATTATATAATTAGATGATAAGAACCAATGTAAGAATGAATAAAAGGCGATGCCCTCGCAGTAGCGAGTCAGTTAGATTCAAACACCCGAATTGAACTCATTAAGTGTACGCATTAGTTTATAGTGTGAACATTTTGGTCCTTCGAGAAATTCTGTTGTTTTCCCCCACCAGTGGTAAGAAACACAGAAGAAGAAACCAGCGCCTTAAAGTAAAAAGAGCAAGGTTATTCGAGTGATTCTGTTGTTTCCCCCACCAGTGGTAAGAAACACAGAATAAAAGACCACGCCTTAAAGTACTAGGACTATAAGGTGAAACATTGTGTTCTTGCAGAAAGTACAAGTCACAGTGATTGTTTTCCCAAGATGTTGTCGGAGAGATCTGTGAAATTGATGAAAGACCAAGGAGTGCTGCAGAACAAAATACTGCAAGCCATCAAGGACAAGGCATCTATACCAGCAATAGAAGCATTGGTAGACCAATTTACTACTAACAACAATGCGGTGGTAAAATTGGGAGTTGGCGATCATCAATATTTTAATGACAAAATATTCATTAAAACTATGAATGCTGTCAAGGCCTACAAGGAGTCGCAATTAAAGGTAGAAACACTTGAAGAGGTAAATATACCAAGTGGATCAAAATTATCTGATTCCGCATCAGCTCGGATCTCCAGTCCAGTTGATAATCTGGTTCAACTGGTGGACAGAAGAGCGGACAGGGTGAGGCAACTGATAAGCCTAATATACGAAATCCTGGATAGTTCAAGTGAGATTGAACTTGTCAAGCAGCTGGCAATGATGAAAAGTCATTGGTCCAACGTGACGGACCCACTGAAACTGCTTGAAAACAAGTATGACAGAACTGCCTTTGATCAAGATGAGGCAGACATTCTGCAATCTGATGTTGCCGCACTAGAGATGGTACTTCAGAGGAAGTTGGAACAGTTCAAAAGTTCCAACTACGACGTGCCAGAACTCCCAAAAGTGGACCTTCCAACGTTCAATGGAAATGCGAAGGAATGGCCAACATTTTACGAGCTGTTCTCTGATCTAATAGACAGCAGGAAGGATCTCAGCAACACAAGGAAGCTGGGATATTTAAGAGCCTGCTTAAAAGGAGAAGCTCAAATGGTGGTTAGCCATTTGATAACGGGATCAGCGGCTAGCTATGCAGCAGCGTGGGAGCTTATCTGCAAACGCTATGAGAATAGCAGAAAAATATTCTCCCAACACTTCAACAAATTAATGGAACTGGAGTGCTTGCTGCCCCACGATGAGAAAAATTTAGGGAAGTTTTTGGATACTGCGACCGAGAGCATATTCATCATAAAGCAAAAAAGAAAAATAGGAAGCTCTGCTGACGTAATTTTAGCTGAACTTCTGCTGCGGAAATTTTCGCCAGAAGCCTTGCAGCTGTATGAACAGCATGTAAAAAAGGCAAGAGCTATACAGTCCTTACAAGATGTACTAGAGTTTGTTGAGCAACAATACAACTCAGTAAATGCCATTACCAAAAATACCGCTCAGCTTGCTACAAGAAAAGTGCAAGTTAGATCGTGTGCCTTTTGCTCTAAGGATGGCCACGATATGATAAAGTGTCTCAAATTCAGAGCACAATCAATCGAAAAAAGAAAAGAATTCGTTCAAAAGAACAGCATGTGCTTTAGATGCTTTGGAAAGCATAATGCTATCGATTGCAGAAAGGAAATTACATGCAATCGATGCTCCAAAAGACACAACAGCCTTCTTCATGAAGACACAAAACGCAGTATCAACAGCAATAGCCTTAAGCAAGGCCAAGACACACTATTGGCTACAGCTGTTGTTTTAGTGAAAAACAAAGCTGGAGGTTACAACGAGTTGAGGGCGCTTATTGACGGTGGATCCCAGAAGACGCTGATTTCAGAGGAAGCAGCACAAATATTAAGGATTCCCAGAGTAAGAAGTACTATAGAGGTCGAAGGTATCTCCCAGACTACTCAATTATCAAAAAATAGTGTCCACCTGACGATCAAACCAAAAATTCCAAGCAGCTTCAAAGCATCAACGGAAGCATTGGTTTTACCAACACTCCATAGAGCCCTTCCCAGCAAAAAGTTTGATATTGATATCAACAAAGAGTGGAAGGGCTACAGGCTAGCAGATCCACGATTCAACGAGCCAAGCAGAATTGACATGGTGATAGGTGTGGATCTATTTCCCCTGATTATGATGGAGAAAATAAAAACCGTGAATGGAATCTTGGGACAAAAAACCAAATTTGGATGGATTGTGTCCGGAAATATAACTCGAGCAGCAAAGCACAAAATTATAAGTGCCACTACAACAATAAATCTAAAGGACCTGGATCGCTTTTGGGAACTAGAAGATGAAGCCGATGAGACCATTACAGACAATGCAGAATGCGAAAGAAAATTCCAAGAAACAACTGTCATCAACGAGGAAGGCAGATTTGTGGTTTCAATTATATTCCACCAAGAGGCAAAGCTGGGGGATTCTCGCAAACAGGCAATGGCAAGGCTTATGCAAATGGAAAAGAAGTTTCAAAAAAACCCAAAGAACTGGGCTGCATACAACGAATTCATAAAAGAATACCTTAAGATGGGACATATGGAATCTGTAAAGACAACGGGTCAAGGTAAATACTATTTACCCCATCAAGCAATCATCAGGCCTGGAAGCTTAACTACGAAGCTACGAGTAGTTTTTGACGCATCCGCAAAGACGACAAATGGACTAAGCCTAAATGACGTTATTATAGCTGGTCCTATGATTCAAAAGGATATATTCGATATTCTAATTAAATGGAGCAAGTGGCAATATGTTATGGTAGCTGACATTGAAAAAATGTATCGCCAAATAAAGGTTGCTGAGAAAGACCAAGAATACCAATATATCCTATGGAGAGATGATCCAAAATTGCCGATCAGTGAGTTTAAGTTAACAACCGTAACTTATGGCACCTCGGCAGCACCTTTCTTAGCAGTCCAAAGTCTACGAGAGCTGGCAGATCGGTTTTGCCAAGAGGATAGCGTCTTAGCAGAAACAATAAGAGACGACTTTTATATGGATGACCTCATAACTGGTGGAGACACAGTCAACGAGTGCTATGAACTTCAAAGGAAATTGAGACAAGTGATGGAGAAGGCCGGCATGCATCTGCGAAAATGGGTTGCAAATGACGAACGTATTTTAGCCGACATTCAAGACGACGGTGCTACGGAGAAAATCTGCATTGAGGAGAATGAATCGATCAAAACCTTAGGACTTCAATGGGATCCGAAGAAGGATACATTTACGTTTTCGGCAGAAAACCCAATGCTAACACGCATAACAAAGTGGTTAGTGTTATCACAGTTGTCCAGAATTTTCGATCCACTAGGATGGTTGGCACCGGTAACGATTCAAGGCAAATGTTTCATTCAGGAACTGTGGAAGTTACCGATAACTTGGGACGTTGAATTGGAATCCAACTTAGCAAACTGGTGGATGGAATATGCTAAAGGTCTATCAGATTTAGAAGAAATTAGCATTTCACGCTGGACTGGATGCTCCAAAGGTATTATGGAGCTACATGGATTCTGCGATGCATCAGAAAAAGCATATGCAGCGGCTGTGTATACAAAAGTAGGCGGCAGAGTTACCTTGCTAGCAGCAAAAAGCAAAGTAAATCCTATAAAAAACAGGAAAACAATTCCAAAGTTGGAATTATGTGCTGCGCATTTACTAGCAAAGTTATTAGCGAAAGTGCAGGCTATATGGAGCAACAAGATTACAACGCATGCATGGAGTGATTCGCAAATTACTATTGCTTGGATACAGAACAAGCTCAGCAAAGATAAGTTCGTCAGAACTAGAGTGGAAGATATCAATTAACTAATTCCCAATGTCAAATGGAATTACGTTAAATCGGAAGAAAATCCAGCAGACGTGGCTTCAAGAGGGATATCACCGCAAGCTCTTACAATCTGTAAAATTTGGTGGAGAGGGCCGAATTGGCTATCTATAGATGCACAACACTGGCCCACTCAAAAGGAATCGGAAATGGTTGTGGTATCCACATTGATAAAATCCGAATATCTGCAAAACCATCTTTTATCAAAGTATTCATCGATCGACAAACTTCTTAGAGTAAAGGCGTATGTATTACGCTTCATAACAAAGCTGAGAGGAAAATCGCAACAGCCGTCACATCTTACGGTGGAGGAATTAAAGCTAGCGAAGATTGCTGTGGTAAAGATACAACAACAGCTAGATTTTGGACACGAAGTCAGACTACTCAAAAACAAAAGACCTTTAGACCCAAAGAGTAAGTTGCAGGCGCTAAATCCGTTTTTGCATAGTGATGGCGTACTTCGAGTTGGTGGACGACTACAAAACGCAATGATACCGTATAATGTAAAACATCCAATTATACTGGATAAGTCACATTTGACTTGGTTAATTGTAAAGGATTCTCATAAAGAAACTCTGTATGGCGGAATTAACATTATGAGAACTTATATTCAGAGGGCGTTCTGGATATTTGGCATACAAAATTCCTTAAAGAAATATTTAAGGGAATGTATTGTATGCATACGATACAAGCAAGAGATGTCCAGTCAACTGATGGGAAATTTACCAGTTTATCGAGTAACGGCTGATTACTCGTTACAAAATACTGGAATAGACTACGCCGGACCGTTCCAGATTCGCTGCTCAAAGGGAAGAGGTCAAAAAACGTATAAAGGATACATTTGTGTATTTGTTTGTATGGCAACAAAAGCAATACATTTGGAAGCGTTAGCGACCTTTCGTCAGACAAATTCCTGGAGGCTCTTCGACGGTTCTTTGCAAGACGAGGCAAGAGTGAGAACATATACTCAGATAATGGAACAAACTTCGTAGGAGCTTCAAGAGTATTGGACAAAGAATTTGTAGCTGCCATTAAAAACAATAATGAGTTAGCACCTACACTAGAAAAAGAAGGCATCAAGTGGCACTTTATCCCCCCGGAAAGCCCCCACATGGGAGGTTTATGGGAAGCCGGTGTAAAATCAGTGAAGCATCACCTTAAACGAGTTATTGGTGAAAACAGCTTTACATATGAAGAATTTGCATCGCTGCTTTGTCAAATCGAAGCAGTGCTAAACTCGCGCCCATTAGTCACTGTAAGGAGCGAAAACGATGGTGAGGAAATATTAACGCCGGGTCATTTTCTGGTGGGAAG
Source organism: Drosophila santomea (assembly GCF_016746245.2). Taxonomy (NCBI): domain Eukaryota; kingdom Metazoa; phylum Arthropoda; class Insecta; order Diptera; family Drosophilidae; genus Drosophila; species Drosophila santomea. The sequence continues at coordinate 852,344 of NW_025319001.1, forward strand.
ACCTCTAATTGGAGCTCCTGAACATTTTGACGAAAGTAAGACAATCAGCTCTTTGGATAGATGGAAGCTTATTCAACGCATCAGAGGTGATTTTTGGAAGAAATGGAAAGAGGAGTATCTGGTGTCATTGCAACAGCGAACCAAATGGCGCCAGGTAAAGCCAAATCTGAAGGAGGGACAGTTGGTTCTTATAAAACATGAGAACACTCACCCTGCAAGATGGCCAATGGGAAGAATCATTAGTACGACTAAAGGACAAGATGATAAAGTCCGGGTAGTCACGGTTAAAACAAGCGATGGGGAAGTAAAAAGATCGCTAAACAAGATCTGTCAACTTCCTGTTAGCGAAGCAAAACCAGCTGGAGCTGCAACGCCATCTAGAACGGAGTCAATGCAGCTACGCAAGGACAAGAAGCTTAGGCAGCGAGTTCCAAAAGGCAAAAGGAATGGCACTGGAAGCATAGCTACTGTGCTATGCTGTTTATTGATGTTGCAAGCTACAACTGCGACAAAAAATTCGGAAGAAATTCTTAAAGAACTTGGGAAAATTTACGACATCGACGCAAAATCTGCAGTTATGGAAAACAAAATTGGTAAAATTGAAGTCGCTACATCCAGTTGGCAATTATTGTTTTATTATGACATGCAAGCCTATTTTGATGTCATAAAACAATCAGAGGACTTCCTGGAAAAATCCCGCCTGGTTTGCGAAAAAATGGGAGACTTCAAGGACTACTTCGATTTCTTCGGCACGACAATAAGGACAAAAATTGACAACATAAAAGAAAAAGACAAAATACTACGGCACCGTACCAACCGAAAGAAAAGGTTTATACTGTTCTTTGATATCGGAAATGCAAATAGAATACAGGAAAATATGCAAACGATCATAAAAAACGAAAAACATCTAATGGAATATGTTGACAATCAGACCTCGGTCATCAATGCCACGGAAGAATTAGTAAGAGCAACTACTATAGAAGCAAACCGGAATTTGGGAAAACTGACCCAACAAGTCAATATTATTGCAGAAACCATGAAGGAGCACTTTATGGTATATAAGGAGTCAATTAAATTCCTTATGTTATCAAATCAAGTGCGAAACTGGATTGAAGAGGCAGAAAGCCTACAAGCAACAGCGATCTCAATGGTAACGGACATTAGTGAAGGAAGAATTCATCCTACACTAATTGCGCCTAACAAAATGCTGGAGGAGCTCGAAAAAGTTAAGCAAAAATTAGAACGAAAACAAATGCTACCGGGTGGAAATTCAGTTATACAATTACCACTGATCTATAAACTGATGAAGGCACAAGCTATGTTGAAGGATAATGTCCTATTCATTGAAGCAAAATTGCCGATATACAACAATCAGGAAACGGATCTCTTTGAAGTAATCCCAATACCACTGTGGACAAACGGAACAAAGCTTATTCCGAAATTTAATTCTAAATATTTTGCGTTCAATACAGACATAAACGCATATCACCTAATGTCTGAAATGGAAATTAACCAATGCAGACAAGAGGATTCGACAACATGGCTTTGCGAAAATAATTGGGCATGGAAAAACGCGGATGATCACTCTTGCGAAATATCTCCATTGAAACCAAGCAAGGCACACTCATGCGAAATGATGGAATTCCAAGGCAATTCGTTCATCAAAGAGATAAGTGGATCCAACCGTTGGCTATTTAGACTATTTCGGAATACAACAGCTAATATAAGATGCAACGAACAGCATCAAGTTATAAGACTGCCCAATCAAGGCATTATACAACTACCTGCAGGATGCACAGCTATATTAGGGGATACAACAATAATTACTCCTCAAAAAGTAATTTCGACAGCGTCTGAAATGTCTATCTTTCCCAGTTTACGAATTATAGATGACAAGGAGACATGGAACGTGGTCCCGCTGAAGCACTTGATTGTCAACAACACTAATGAACTACAAAATCTTCAAATGCGCATCAAGACTCTGAAAAATAACAAAGTACACATTGATGACTTGATTTTCCACACGGCAAGCGGACACTCGGCTCTAGCGTTGACAGCGATTATCATAATTATAATGGTCATTTCTATCCGGAGGCAACGCATAAATGAGAGACAACTACTGGCCATACAGGGTACCGGTCGGCAATGGTTCGTTCATTCAGTTCCCTGAAATCGATCACCAGCCGTTTTTTATACCCGTTACTCGTAGAGTAAAAGGGTATACTAGATTCGTTGAAAAGTATGTAACAGGCAGAAGGAAGCGTTTCCGACCATATAAAGTATATATATTCTTGATCAGGATCAATAGCCGAGTCGATCTGGCCATGTCCGTCTGTCCGTCCGTCTGTCCGTCCGTATGAACGCTGTGATCTCAGGAACTACAAAAGCTAGAAAGTTGAGATTAAGCATACAGACTCCAGAGACATAGACGCAGCGCAAGTTTGTCGATTCATGTTGCCACGCCCACTCTAACGCCCTCAAACCGCACAAAGCTGCCACGCCCACACTTTTGCAAAATGTTCTGATATTTTTTCATTTTTGTATTAGTTTTGTAAATTTCTATCGATTTGCCAAAAAACTTTTTGCCACGCCCACTCTAACGCCCACAAACCGCCAAAAACTGTCAGTGTTGAAAACTCTCCTTTGCACTTCCACTAGCTAAGTAACGGGTATCAGATAGTCGGGGAACTCGACTATAGCGTTCTCTCTTGTTTCATTTTTGTATTAGTCTTGTAATTTTCTATCGATTTACCAAAAAACATTTTGCCACGCCCACTCTAATGCCCACAAACCGCCCAAAGCTGCTACGCCCACACTTTTGAAAAATGTTTTGATATTTTTATACCCGTTACTCGTAGAGTAAAAGGGTATACTAGATTCGTTGAAAAGTATGTAACAGGCAGAAGGAAGCGTTTCCGACCATATAAAGTATATATATTTTTGATCAGGATCAATAGCCGAGTCGATCTGGCCATGTCCGTCTGTCCGTCCGTCTGTCCGTCCGTCTGTCCGTCCGTATGAACGTCGAGATCTCAGGAACTACAAAAGCTAGAAAGTTGAGATTAAGCATACAGACTCCAGAGACATAGAAGCAGCGCAAGTTTGTCGATTCATGTTGCCACGCCCACTCTAACGCCTACAAACCGCCCAAAACTGCCACGCCCACACTTTTGAAAAATGTTTTGAAAATTTTTCATTTTTGTATAAGTCTTGTAATTTTCTATGGATTTGCAAAAAAACTTTTTGCCGCGCCCACTCTAACGCCCTCAAGCCGCCCAAAGCTGCTACGCCCACACTTTTGAAAAATGTTTTGATATTTTTTCATTTTTATATTGGTCTTGTAAATTTCTATCGATTTGCCAAAAAACTTTCTGCCACGCCCACTATAACGCCTACAAACCGCCAAAAATTGTGTTTAAGACTCTCCTTCTCCCTTCTACTAGCTGAGTAACGGGTATCAGATAGTCGGGGAACTCGACTATAGCGTTCTCTCTTGTTTTATTTTCGTATTGGTCTTGTAAATTTCTATTTGCCACGCCCACAAACGGCCCAAAGCTGCCACGCCCACACTTTTGAAAAATGTTTTGATATTTCATTTTTGTATTAGGCTTGTAAATTTCTATCGATTTGCAAAAAAACTTTTTGCCACGCCCACCCTAACGCCCACAAATTGCCATAAACTGTCAGTGTTTAAGACTCTCCTTCGCACTTCCACCAGCTGAGTAACGGGTATCAGATAGTCGGGGAACTCGACTATAGCGTTCTCTCTTGTTTTTTCATTAATTAATTGGGGGCCCTTTGCGGGGCCCCCTTAAAATCTTATATTGAAAAAATTTTTATTTCATTTTTTCAAATAATTAGGGGCCCCTGGCGGGGCCCCTTTGATCGCGTGGCCCGGGCGGCCCCCCCCCCCCCCAAAACAAAAATAAAAAAAATTATTGGCTTACCTGCTTTAGTTTTGTTTTTAAAGATGATGAAAGTCGAGAGTTATGAACATGCACTCATTTTTGCTCGCCACTGTACATCTACATATTATTGAAGATAGTAAAAATATTTGTTAAATATTCTGAAGATAGTAAGTATATTAGTTAAATATATAACATTTTCAAATTTTAATGTAGAAAAAGTGATATTATTTTAAACGCATTCTTAAGAACATATCAAAACTCACTATATTATAGTATAAAACTAAAAGTTTAGCTAAGTGTATTAGCTCACTCCAAGTGTGTCTGTTTCGCTTGCAACGCGCCACGCATATAAATCTTTCAAATTGAGCGGGGTTCTCTGTGCACCGAGCACCCTGATCCACACAAACTACAGAACCGCACCCGCTCCCATTCCCATTTACTGTCACATCAGCGAATTCCAATTGTATCAAACATAGCTGTAAAGAATATGAAGCAAAGAAATAAAATTTATTCTGAAGTTAAAGCTAAAAGAACCAAGACGTATTTTAATTTGAACTCCACAAAACCTAAACGGACCTACATCTTAACTGGCGCAGTCATTACACCTCAGGCCGAAGGACGAGTCAACTAGGACTTGAGAAGACCGAGGGAAGGAAGGATTAAGTGACCCAAGGATGATAAGGAGAATACTAATATTAATATCGATGTAAGGAGGGCATGTGAGTAGAGTGAAGTATGTGCAATGGAGGTGGCGATAATAGGAATCGCAAGTAAAATAATAAATTTCCAGGCAATGGGAAGTAAAAGAAACAAGTACAAATCACAAAAAATACGAATAAGAATAAATAAATCGAGATATAGCGATGAGTGAAACATGTATATTAACCCAAAATTGTTGAGTTAATAAAAAAAAAGAATAAAATAAAAATCCCAAGCAAGGAGAACAATAAAACAAAGACAAATAATAAATGAATAATAAATAAGAAATGGAAACAAGAAACAACAATGAGTGAGAAAAATATATTAAATCAATGCATGAGACGAACTTGGTGCAAGAAACGAACGAACGGTCGCGGCTCGATGGCAACCACCCGACGACTTCTACGACAACCGCCGAGTTCGCTCGGTATGACAGCGGCCGACGCTCGTTTACTCGGACGTACCGCTTCGTCGACACCCGACGCGGTTCGATGTTGATCGGTCGTCTGATCGAGCCGGTCGTGGAGACATTCGGTTCGGGCGAACATTTTCCCTTATCGTGCCACGGGATCGAACCTTGCATACAAATTCATGAACGGATTGACATTTATTTCATTCACATGTATTGGGCGGCGCACTGCAACGCGCAGAGCGGCTGCCTAGAGTAGGGATGGTTTTGCAAAGGTATATTTTAAACAAGTAACAAAAGGATAAAATAAAATTTAATAAAGATGAAATTTAGCGACTCAACCATCCACATGTATTGGGCGGCGGACTGTAACACACAGGGCGGCTGCCTAGCGTAGGGATGGTTAGGAGTGAATTATGCATAGGGCTACGAGCCAGGGGAAACACCGGGGTAAATCGACTGTCCGCACTTAGTTTCGAGGCTGTATCGCACAGCCAAGGGGCTAGCTTCAGCATGTAAGGTGTTAGGTAAAGAATAGACCGTCCGCAATCGGTTGTGAAGCTGTATCGCACAGCTGAACAACTGGCTTCGGCATGCAGGTGTTGATAAACGAGATAAATAAATTGAATAAATTAAATAAAGTGAATAAATTAAATAAATCACATAAAGTAGAAAATGAATAAATTAAAGATATTAAATAAATTAAATAAAACAGATAAATTAAATAAACTAAATAAAATAAAATAACAAATACATAAAGAAAAAGAGTACAATAAATAAAGTAAACAAGAAAATAACGTGAATAAATAATTACAAAAATGAGCGACACGTATTATGAAACCCCATTTTGCTGAATTAAATCTGGAATGTCAAGTTACTTATGATGAATTAATTACAGAACTCCATTGCGCACACGGAAACTCAAGGAGCCAAAATACACAAGACACCTTAACAATACACTTAACCAGATACACAGAGTTCGTCACCACAAACACACTGCTTATTAATAAATAAGAAACAATATTAGAATAAGTACATAGCGATTAGCGCAAACACACTGCTTATGAAAGGATAAGAAACAATATTGCAATAAGTACACAACTCCTTTTCGAACACAAACAAACATCTCGTAGTAGTGACAAGGCAGGATACAGAGTTAGGTAAACCGCGAATTATAATACCAAACGCGAATACATTTAACGAGCAAATACACTTAACGGAGAGTAGCTATGTCGAATCCAACAGACAGACAGGAGGCTGGAACGCCAGCAATAAGCGTATTGGAAGCCATCAAGGTAATAGACCTAGTGGAAATAATCCCAAAATATGATGGTGAAAGTGGAAAACTAGACTAACTAAACTAGGTTTCATAGCGGCAGTGGAACAAGTACTAGGCATGATTAGGGGAGAAGAAAGATCCAATATAGGGGTTATAGCGCTCCGAGCAGTCCGGAGCAAGATAATAGGAGCAGCAGATAAAGTCCTGGATTTGGACGAGGCGGGGTTAAATTGGAATCAGATTAAAAGAGTATTGATCTCACACTTTAAAGACAAAAGATCAGAGCAGGACCTGATAATGGAGCTGAGGAGCTCAAGGAGAAGAAACTGGACGTAGAAGCCCTTTACAATAGGGTTATGACCCTGAAGAAGGCCTTGGTGAGTCTAACCAAGACATGCGAGAATAGCATATTGTTGAGAGAAGAAAAGATTAAATTGTACGAGGAGATGGCGCTAAACGCCTTTATTTCGGCCTTAAAGGGACCATTAGGAGTAACCATGAGGAACATGGGGGTCCCGAATATAGCCAAGGCTTATGAGATAGCGTGCAGGGAGGAAAAGTTAGTTGCTTTGGAAGTTGTCGAAGATATCCGAAGATATTCCACAGAGAAGGAGACAATTTGTCTTTCACAAACGCAGTCAAGCATGAGATAAGAACAAGGGACGATATTCCCATCTATGCTAGACCGTATAGGTATGCGTTTAAGGAAAGACAGGAGGTGAGGAGGCAATTAGACAAGGTGCTCGACCAGAACATAATCAGACATAGCCATTCACCCTGGAGTGCACCGGTATGGCTAGTACCTAAGAAGAAAGATGCCTTAGGGGAAAGAAAATGGCGAATGGTAGTTGATTATATAGATAATTATAGAAAATTGAATGAATAGGTGATAAAGGATAGGTATCCACTACCGATAATAAGACTAAATACTTCTCGACGTTAGATTCAGCGAGTGGATATCAGCAGATCGAAGTTCAGGAATCAGACTTTCCAAAGACGGCTTTTTCCGCAGAGGGAGGTCACTTCGAGTATGTTCGAATGCCGTTTGGCTTAAACAACGCTCCTGCGACCTTCCAGAGGTTAATGAATAACACAGAGGTTGCAGGAACACATTACTGACTTGGAAAAGGTATTTAAAAAGCTCACGGGAGCCAATTTTAAATTACAATTGTACAAGACAGAGTTCCTAAGGACAGAGGTAGAATATTTAGGACACGTAGTAACCCCGCAGGGAATAAAACCGAACCCGGGAAAGATTGAAGCAATAAAAAATTCACTATCCCGAAAACTAGGAAGCAAATTAAGTCTTTCCTAGGGTTGTTAGGTTACTACAGGAAATTTTTTAAAGATTTCGCAGCGATAACAAAACCGCTGACGAAACAGCTAAAAGGGAAAAAGTCAGTGCAAATAGACGATGAGTATGTTGAAGCATTTGAAGTGTGTAAAACCTTCGTTTGCAATGATCCGATTTTACAATTTCCCGATTTTGAAAAGCCGTTCATCCTGACCACGGATGCCAGCAATTATGCTATTGGACCTGTGTTATCGCAGGGAAACCTGGGAGCAGACAGGCCAATAGCATACGCAAGTAGACCCCTATCAACATCGGAAACAAATTATGCTACCATAGAAAAAGAAATGCTTGCCATAATTTGGTCAATAAAGCATTTCAGACATTATTTGTTTGGTACCAAATTCAAGATAGTGACGGATCATAGACCATTAACCTGGTTAATGAGTACGACTACGAAATAGTGTACAAAAAAGGGTCTTTGAATGTAGTGGCAGACGCGTTAAGTAGAGTTCAATCAGAGCTTAACGTGCTAAAAAAAGCCTCAGAAATGGCAACTAACGACTAAACAATACACTCTGCAGAAGAAGATTTACAGTTTTCCGATTTCGGAAAAGCCGCTAAATGAATACAACATCCAGGTGGTGATAGAAAAAGGACTAACGTCCAAAGTAACTAAGCAAGTCCCATTTAGAAACAAAATGCGGATAAGTTGGACGGAGAAGAACTTCGACGAGGAAACAATTGGCCGTAAACCCGAGGAAATCCTGAAACCAAAGAGAACGGTGGCATTATTAATACCGGAAGAGTTAGTCGTAACCATCCAGGAAGTGTATTGCAAGTATTTTGCGTACAGTAGGTTGTACAGGGCAATAAGATGTACAATCCCACTACCGGACGTAATAGAGAAGGATCAGCAAGAGCAGGTAGTCAAGGAATACCACCAGAGGAGTAATCACAGCGGGATAGTGGATACTCTGGTTCACATAACAAGAAAGGTATTTTTTCCACACATGAAACCATTGATAACCCAAACAATCAACAATTGCGATACATGTCAAACTCAAAAATACGACAGAAGACCGCATAAGATCAAATAAAGTGTAACCGAAACTCCAGAAAGACCCATGGAGGTAGTGCACATCGATCTGCACTTTGTCAACAAAAAGAACGTCTTCTTTTTATATCTATCCCAGCCAAAGAGAGTATCAACATTGTTAAAGCAATGATGATGAACTTTATGGCCCTATTCTGAATACCCGAAAAGGTTATTTGCGATCAGGGAGTTGAGTTCTCATCGAACCTCTTTAAGGATTTTTGTAGGCAGTACGAACTCGAACTGCATACAACGTCCTTTCAGCAGTCGTCGAGTAACTCCACAGTCGAAAGACTGCACTCCACGATTATGGAAATATACCGTTTAATATTGGAAAAAAAAGAGATTGGAGCTTAAACATGAAGAGACTCTGAGTGAAGCGTTTATAACGTACAATAACGCCATTCACTCAGCAACAAAGCTGACTCCTCAGGAACTATTTACGTGACATTAAATAATGAACACGATTATATACAGAAAATCAATGCGTTCCAGGCCGAAATATATCCAAGGATTAAAGGATGAGTTGGGGGTACACGAGCTAAAGATGGAGGGTACAGATCAACAAGATACGGTGGGGAACCACTATCCATACAACAACGACCTACACGATGCTTGGTGTACTATTAATAATAGTATTCGTCGTGGCCTATTTCCCGAAGAAGACGACCATTTTTACACCAGAGAATACGTCACATGCCACTTTCACTACCACCATCGCTTCACCCGTTTCAGCAACTATGTATATCCCCGCTATGGTCGGTAGTTTAGTCTGAGGGGGGAAGAGTTACCCTCGGCGGTCCCCCGCCGAAACCCCCTCGACAACCGGAGGTTTAGGCGACACTTTTATATCGGCCACCGAAACGCTGATCCACACAAACTACAGAACCGCATCCGCTCCCATTTCCATTTACTGTCACATCAGCGAATTCCAATTGTATCAAACATAGCTGTAAAGAATATGAAGCAAAGAAATAAAATTTATTCTGAAGTTAAACCTAATAGAACCAAGACGTATTTTAATTTGAACTCCACAAAACCTAAAAGGAGCTACATCTTAACTTTTAATTGGTTTAATTCGCTCCTTCGCACTTTATCTGGCATTAAGAAGAAGACGAGCCTCCATGAAGATACAGCGTACCATCGACACATTCAACATGACCGAGGACGGTCATGAACTTAACAACTCATAACATAATAATTCATAGCAACTAATTAGCTCTATGTAAAGAATGCTGACGCGCCAGAATTGAGTTCAGCGCTCTGCGCAAAGAACGTCAGGCAACGGAAAGCTGACAATTCTTATTCGGAGTGTAGGTCCTTTTAGGTTTTGTGGAGTTCAAATTAAAATACGTCTTGGTTCTTTTAGGTTTAACTTCAGAATAAATTTTATTTCTTTGCTTCATATTCTTTACAGCTATGTTTGATACAATTGGAATTCGCTGATGTGACAGTAAATGGAAATGGGAGCGGATGCGGTTCTGTAGTTTGTGTGGATCAGCGTTTCGGTGGCCGATATAAAAGTGTCGCCTAAACCTCCGGTTGTCGAGGGGGTTTCGGCGGGGGACCGCCGAGGGTAACTCTTCCCCCCTCAGACTAAACTACCGACCATAGCGGGGATATACATAGTTGCTGAAACGGGTGAAGCGATGGTGGTAGTGAAAGTGGCATGTGACGTATTCTCTGGTGTAAAAATGGTCGTCTTCTTCGGGAAATAGGCCACGACGAATACTATTATTAATAGTACACCAAGCATCGTGTAGGTCGTTGTTGTATGGATAGTGGTTCCCCACCGTATCTTGTTGATCTGTACCCTCCATCTTTAGCTCGTGTACCCCCAACTCATCCTTTAATCCTTGGATATATTTCGGCCTGGAACGCATTGATTTTCTGTATATAATCGTGTTCATTATTTAATGTCACGTAAATAGTTCCTGAGGAGTCAGCTTTGTTGCTGAGTGAATGGCGTTATTGTACGTTATAAACGCTTCACTCAGAGTCTCTTCATGTTTAAGCTCCAATCTCTTTTTTTTCCAATATTAAACGGTATATTTCCATAATCGTGGAGTGCAGTCTTTCGACTGTGGAGTTACTCGACGACTGCTGAAAGGACGTTGTATGCAGTTCGAGTTCGTACTGCCTACAAAAATCCTTAAAGAGGTTCGATGAGAACTCAACTCCCTGATCGCAAATTACCTTTTCGGGTATTCGGAATAGGGCCATAAAGTTCATCATCATTGCTTTAACAATGTTGATACTCTCTTTGGCTGGGATAGTTATAAAAAGAAGACGTTCTTTTTGTTGACAAAGTGCAGATCGATGTGCACTACCTCCATGGGTCTTTCTGGAGTTTCGGTTACACTTTATTTGATCTTATGCGGTCTTCTGTCGTATTTTTGAGTTTGACATGTATCGCAATTGTTGATTGTTTGGGTTATCAATTGCTTCATGTGTGGAAAAAAGACCTTTCTTGTTATGTGAACCAGAGTATCCACTATCCCCCTGTGATTACTCCTCTGGTGGTATTCCTTGACTACCTGCTCTTGCTGATCCTTCTCTATTACGTCCGGTAGTGGGATTGTACATCTTATTGCCCTGTACAACCTACTGTACGCAAAATACTTGCAATACACTTCCTGGATGGTTACGACTAACTCTTCCGGTATTAATAATGCCACCGTTCTCTTTGGTTTCAGGATTTCCTTGGGTTTACGGCCAATTGTTTCCTCGTCGAAGTTCTTCTCCGTCCAACTTATCCGCATTTTGTTTCTAAATGGGACTTGCTTAGTTACTTTGGACGTTAGTCCTTTTTCTATCACCACCTGGATGTTGTATTCATTTAGCGGCTTTTCCGAAATCGGAAAACCTAACTGTAAATCTTCTTCTGCAGAGTGTATTGTTTAGTCGTTAGTTGCCATTTCTGAGGCGTTTTCTAGCACGTTAAGCTCTGATTGAACTCTACTTAACGCGTCTGCCACTACATTCAAAGATCCTTTTTTGTACACTATTTCGTAGTCGTACTCATTAACCAGGTTAATGGTCTATGATCCGTCACTATCTTGAATTTGGTACCAAACAAATAATGTCTGAAATGCTTTATTGACCAAATTATGGCAAGCATTTCTTTTTCTATGGTAGCATAATTTGTTTCCGATGTTGATAGGGGCCTACTTGCGTATGCTATTGGCCTGTCTGCTCCCAGGTTTCCCTGCGATAACACAGGTCCAATAGCATAATTGCTGGCATCCGTGGTCAGGATGAACGGCTTTTCAAAATCGGGAAATTGTAAAATCGGATCATTGCAAACGAAGGTTTTACACACTTCAAATGCTTCAACATACTCATCGTCTATTTGCACTGACTTTTTCCCTTTTAGCTGTTTCGTCAGCGGTTTTGTTATCGCTGCGAAATCTTTAAAAAATTTCCTGTAGTAACCTAACAACCCTAGGAAAGACTTAATTTGCTTCCTAGTTTTCGGGATAGTGAATTTTTTATTGCTTCAATCTTTCCCGGGTTCGGTTTTATTCCCTGCGGGGTTACTACGTGTCCTAAATATTCTACCTCTGTCCTTAGGAACTCTGTCTTGTACAATTGTAATTTAAAATTGGCTCCCGTGAGCTTTTTAAATACCTTTTCCAAGTCAGTAATGTGTTCCTGCAATGATGCTGAAAACACCATGATGTCATCCATGTATATGAGGCAACATTTGCCCAACAATTCCCCAAAGATGTTATTCATTAACCTCTGGAAGGTCGCAGGAGCGTTGTTTAAGCCAAACGGCATTCGAACATACTCGAAGTGACCTCCCTCTGCGGAAAAAGCCGTCTTTGGAATGTCTGATTCCTGAACTTCGATCTGCTGATATCCACTCGCTGAATCTAGCGTCGAGAAGTATTTAGTCTTATTATCGGGAGTGGATACCTATCCTTTATCACCTATTCATTCAATTTTCTATAATCAACTATAATCGCCATTTTCTTTCCCCTGAGGCATCTTTCTTCTTAGGTACTAGCCATACCGGTGCACTCCAGGGTGAATGGCTATGTCTGATTATGTTCTGGTCGAGCAACTTGTCTAGTTGCCTCCTCACCTCCTGTCTAGCATAGATGGGAATATCGTCCCTTGTTCTTATCTCATGCTTGACTGCGTTTGTGAAAGACAAATTGTCTCCTTCTCTGTGGAATATCTTCGGATATCTTCGACAACTTCCAAAGCAACTAACTTTTCCTCCCTGCACGCTATCTCATAAGCCTTGGCTATATTCGGGACCCCCATGTTCCTCATGGTTACTCCTATCGGTCCCTTTAAGGCCGAAATAAAGGCGTTTAGCGCCATCTCCTCGTACAATTTAATCTTTTCTTCTCTCAACAATATGCTATTCTCGCATGTCTTGGTTAGACTCACCAAGGCCTTCTTCAGGGTCATAACCCTATTGTAAAGGGCTTCTACGTCCAGTTTCTTCTCCTTGAGCTCCTCAGCTCCATTATCAGGTCCTGCTCTGATCTTTTGTCTTTAAAGTATGAGATCAATACTCTTTTAATCTGATCCCAATTTAACCCCGCCTCGTCCAAATCCAGGACTTTATCTGCTGCTCCTATTATCTTGCTCCGGACTGCTCGGAGCGCTATAACCCCTATATTGGATCTTTCTTCTCCCCTAATCATGCCTAGTACTTGTTCCACTGCCGCTATGAAACCTAGTTTAGTTAGTCTAGTTTTCCACTTTCACCATCATATTTTGGGATTATTTCCACTAGGTCTATTACCTTGATGGCTTCCAATACGCTTATTGCTGGCGTTCCAGCCTCCTGTCTGTCTGTTGGATTCGACATAGCTACTCTCCGTTAAGTGTATTTGCTCGTTAAATGTATTCGCGTTTGGTATTATAATTCGCGGTTTACCTAACTCTGTATCCTGCCTTGTCACTACTACGAGATGTTTGTTTGTGTTCGAAAAGGAGTTGTGTACTTATTGCAATATTGTTTCTTATCCGTTCATAAGCAGTGTGTTTGCGCTAATCGCTATGTACTTATTCTAATATTGTTTCTTATTTATTAATAAGCAGTGTGTTTGTGGTGACGAACTCTGTGTATCTGGTTAAGTGTATTGTTAAGGTGTCTTGTGTATTTTGGCTCCTTGAGTTTCCGTGTGCGCAATGGAGTTCTGTAATTAATTCATCATAAGTAACTTGACATTCCAGATTTAATTCAGCAAAATGGGGTTTCATAATACGTGTCGCTCATTTTTGTAATTATTTATTCACGTTATTTTCTTGTTTACTTTATTTATTGTACTCTTTTTCTTTATGTATTTGTTATTTTATTTTATTTAGTTTATTTAATTTATCTGTTTTATTTAATTTATTTAATATCTTTAATTTATTCATTTTTCTACTTTATGTGATTTATTTAATTTATTCACTTTATTTAATTTATTCAATTTATTTATCTCGTTTATCAACACCTGCATGCCGAAGCCAGTTGTTCAGCTGTGCGATACAGCTTCACAACCGATTGCGGACGGTCTATTCTTTACCTAACACCTTACATGCTGAAGCTAGCCCCTTGGCTGTGCGATACAGCCTCGAAACTAAGTGCGGACAGTCGATGTACCCCGGTGTTTCCCCTGGCTCGTAGCCCTATGCATAATTCACTCCTAACCATCCCTACGCTAGGCAGCCGCCCTGTGTGTTACAGTCCGCCGCCCAATACATGTGGATGGTTGAGTCGCTAAATTTCATCTTTATTAAATTTTATTTTATCCTTTTGTTACTTGTTTAAAATATACCTTTGCAAAACCATCCCTACTCTAGGCAGCCGCTCTGCGCGTTGCAGTGCGCCGCCCAATACATGTGAATGAAATAAATGTCAATCCGTTCCTGAATTTGTATGCAAGGTTCGATCCCGTGGCACGATAAGGGAAAATGTTCGCCCGAACCGAATGTCTCCACGACCGGCTCGATCAGACGACCGATCAACATCGAACCGCGTCGGGTGTCGATGAAGCGGTACGTCCGAGTAAACGAGTGTCGGCCGCTGTCATACCGAGCGAACTCGGCGGTTGTCGTAGAAGTTCGGTGCACATTCGGGTGGTTGCCATCGAGCCGCGACCGTTCGTTCGTTTCTTGCACCAAGTTCGTCTCATGCATTGATTTAATATATTTTTCTCACTCATTGTTGTTTCTTGTTTCCATTTCTTATTTATTATTCATTTATTATTTGTCTTTGTTTTATTGTTCTCCTTGCTTGGGATTTTTATTTTATTCTTTTTTTTTATTAACTCCCCAATTTTGGGTTTATATACATGTTTCACTCATCGCTATATCTCGATTTATTTATTCTTATTCGTATTTTTTGTGATTTGTACTTGTTTCTTTTACTTCCCATTGCCTGGAAATTTATTATTTTACTTGCGATTCCTATTATCGCCACCTCCATTGCACATACTTCACTCTACTCACATGCCCTCCTTACATCGATATTAATATTAGTATTCTCCTTATCATCCTTGGGTCACTTAATCCTTCTTTCCCTCGGTATTCTCAAGTCCTAGTTGACTCGTCCTTCGGCCTGAGGTGTAATGACTGCGCCAGTTAAGATGTAGGTCCGTATAGGTTTTGTGGAGTTCAAATTAAAATACGTCTTGGTTCTTTTAGCTTTAACTTCAGAATAAATTTTATTTCTTTGCTTCATATTCTTTACAGCTATGTTTGATACAATTGGAATTCGCTGATGTGACAGTAAATGGAAATGGGAGCGGATGCGGTTCTGTAGTTTGTGTGGATCAGCGTTTCGGTGGCCGATATAAAAGTGTCGCCTAAACCTCCGGTTGTCGAGGGGGTTTCGGCGGGGGACCGCCGAGGGTAAATGCTGAGGCGGTAACTCGCGCACAAGATTCGCGCCGAGACCGCTCGCAGAACGTGAAGTGTGTGGTATTTGTGCATCCTGTGAGCGCAAAGGTGTCATATTCGCATTCGGCCAGCGTATCCTCGTCGAGGCGTAAGATGATGTGTTGGTGAGATACAGGGTAAACGGTGACTTTCTTGCAACTGATAGGCAATTAAAATATGAATGCTGTTCTCGGACTGGAGGACTCTAATCTTGGATGCTTCTATTAAGCTGACGATAGGGGTGTCCTGTTCTACAAGAGACTTCAAGTCGGCATGGTCAAGAATCGTGGGATTTTCAATGTTTGATTTGGCCAAAGTAATAGTGAGAATTAAATTTTGAATTTTAGTAGAAAGCATCCTATTTCTTGCCAATAACGCTTCATATAAATGTGGAGTGTCAACCAAGTCGCTTTTACGGGCACTGATCACCTTATTGATGGTGTCAGTTAACTTGTTAATCTGTTTCTGGGTTTCGGAATTTATGGTTATCTGCCGGGAATTAGACTCAACTAGTTTAGCCTCTGTGATCTTTATCTTTAGAAGGTCCGTGGCATCGGGAGTGCCCGCCAATACCTTTAAAGCTGTACCTAGGAAATCTAGACTCCTGGCAATCCTATAATGGACCTTAAGGACGGACAACAAAGTTCTAAGATGGTCCGTATCGACCCCTAGTAACTTACGCATATGCGATTGGGGAAAAGACTCGGATAATTTTTCTGTCTCGTCTATCATAACAGCGAATTCGGACAAGTTGCTTGAGTGCTTTAAGTGGTCACGCTGTTCAAAAACCAGCACATCACCATCTACGACAGGGATGTAGTTGGCATTCGAAAAGTCGGTAATCCGTGCATTCGCTAGTGCCAGTGTAACCTGGGAGTGAACCTGGAATTTAGATACAGGGTGAGACTGTAGTGCTCGGGCTTTCTTAAAGTAACCTACTAACTAACTGCAAGGGGAATGCCTACTTAAGGTTGTCTTTGTGGACCACCCTCCCCTTAATAAGAACAGACGTTCCCAGGTCTGCTTGCACTTTTTGTTCCGTGCATAATGGGGTTAGTTTATTTTCTAACCTCTTGTTGTTCTTTACAAACTCGTGTTCTCCTACCTCAAACACACGGTTTTGACGGGAAGGGTTGCATCTTCCGATGCTGTCTTGCTGAGCCTTAGCTAGTCTTGCCTTGATTTCCAGGCAGCGCTCGTGGGCCCCTGTGTGAAGAACCTCAATTGGTCTCTCACGAGTAACTGAGTGCACGGTTTTGTTATTGTTTTGTTTTTGCCCAACTTCAGGCATCTGGCTATTTCTGCCAAGGTGCTGTGGAATCGTTCAACTTGGCCATTGGACACGCTGTGCAGAGGGGGCGCGTTCACAATGCCCTAGTTGTTTTTGAGCATTGACGTGATTGTCTCTGAGTTGAATGCGGGCTCATTATCGCAATAGATTGTTTTGATGTTGGGGAAAAGGTTAATAATCTGCAATAGGGGGCCTGTGATGTCCACTATTGTCCTAGATGTAACCGGTTGCACTACTGCAACTTTAGAGAATTTGTCAATGCACGTCAAGAACAGCTTCCTGTCGGTTGAAAATATGTCAATGTGCACCATTTCGCCAGTATAACTGGGGATGGGCGTTTCTCCGAGCTCTTGCTTCTTCGGGTGCCTGTCGTACTTTGCTTGGGTAAATACCCTGCAATTAGCAAAAACTTCCTTTGTCATGCTGCCCATTTTTGGAAAATAGTAGTCTCGAAGGACATGTTTGATATTTTCCTGCGCGGCTCTGTGTGCACGGTTGTGCTCTGCAGTGACAGTTTCATACTGTTCGTTTTTATCAGTTATATCTGACACGACATTCTTGCAGTGACGGAATTGAGTGGCTGGGAAATGGCTAATGAGGTCGTGTTGGAAGCTTGCCAGTGTAGGCAAGTCGCAATGAATAGCATTCACGACGTCAGGGTTAACGACTTCTTTGAGAGTTTTTTTCTGCTTCCAGAATGATCTGGTTCCTAAAGCAATTTAAGGGTTTATCTGTGGTTTCGACCGTGTAGGTCAGGGACAGCTCACTGTGAATAGTCGCAGCGTCTGACTGGGGTTCGTCTTGTAAGGCATTAAGATTTTGCCTGGACAGGGCATCTGCCACGAAATTTTCCTTGCCAGGTTTGTAGAAAACCTTGGCATTGTGTTGGTCTATATCGGATTTCCATCTCTTAAGCTTAGCGTTCGTGTTTTTGTCGGCAACAGGGAACGTGAGAGGCTGGTGGTCGGTGAATATGTTGATTTCCCTAGAGCCGTATAGAAAGTTTTGTAGTTTTCCTAAGGCCCATACAATGACTAGCAATTTCCTTTCATTTATGGCATAATTTTGCTCAGCCTGTCTCAGGGTGCGGGATATCATGGTGATCGGCCTACCTTCTTGCGATAGGACTGCACCGATGCCACTTGCTGACGCATCTGTGGTGAGGTCAAAGGGCTTTTGAAAGTCAGGGTACTTGAGTATGACATCCTCTGATGCCAGAATGTTACGAAGCCTGAAATGCGCTACAAATCTTCTTAGACATATGCCTACTCACCGTTTTCCCCTTTCGGACGAGCTATGGCTGCAAAGTCTTCAATGAAGGCTCTGTAATAGCTGGCCAAACCAAGGGACGATCTAACACTGTAGACACTTTTGGGTTCAGGATATTCCTGAATGGCCTTTACCTTTTCTTGGTTTGGACTTAGTCCCATCCTTGCTTACGATGAAGACGAGGTACTCAACACTTTCTTTGAAGAATTTTGTCTTTTCCTGGCTCACCCTCATATTCGCCTCGATCAGGCATTTCAGCACAGTATCGATGTGGCGGACATGGTCGGACTCGTTTCCTGAGAAAATTATGACGTCATCTACATAGACGTAACTTATTTTCCCGATTTGCTCTCTCAGCACATCGTCTAGGGCTCTTTGAAAAATGCTGCTTGCATTTCTCAAGCCGAACGGCAGACGGCAAAACTCGTATTTGCCGCCATTCACCGAGAACGATGTCTTCTCGCGGTCGTGTTCCGCGAGGTAAATTTGATGATACCCTGACTTTAGGTCAAGGGTAGTGAAGAACTTTGCCTTGCCCAGATTCGCTACAATCATGGGAATGCCGGTACCGGTCAGGAATAGTTCGCTCATTTAGCTTCCTAAAGTCAACGACCAACCTCTTGTTTTGGTTCCCGAAGGCGTCGGTCCCCATTTTGTCAACAACCCAGGTCGGGCTGTTATAGGGAGACCTTGAGGGCCTGAAATTGCCGTCTTTCAGCACTTGTTTGACCTCGTTGTTCACAAAGTCGAAAACACCCATAAGATTTGGGTACGCTCTTGAGTACACCGGTTCATTATCAACTGTCCGAATTGTGGCAGTGACAGCAGTGTTAAAAGGAAGAGCTTCATTTGTCGTGGAGAAAGCTGTCTTCCTCCTTATTATTGTGTCCTTGAACTCCTTTTTAACGGAGTCAGGTACAACAATATCGTTTACATCAGTGAAATTTACACTGGGGCAGCTGAAATAGTGAAGCTTTTCAGCGATGCCCTGGTATTCTCGGGAATCCTCTGCAAGGTTTAGCTTTACCCCGGCCTGTGTTAACTGGCATTGAGAGAATCCAAAAGAAAAAATGGGGAGGTGTGCTTGAAGACTTTCATCAAGCATTTGTGTTTGATTTCGGTGGAGCCGTGTATTGAGCTCACCGAGAAAGGGCTGGCGACCGGCATTACATTTTTCAGCTCCTTTACGGACCTAATGTAGTTTTTTGACGCGCCGGTATCGATTAGCATCTTTAAGGTTCTCCCAGCCAGCCGTCGTTCAATGAACGGCAACCGCGAGCGTCCCCTAAAAAATTCAACGAGTCGTCACTGGGAGCGTACTCATTTTCGCTGTCGATTTCCTCGACTGCAGCCTTTGCTGCCTTTTCATACTCTTCTTTGGTCTCTTTTTGCTTAGGAGCCTCTTGGACAACGTTATTAAGACGTTGTCGTCTCGGTCCTGTCAAGCGTTCTGAGGAATTTCTCCTCTTAGACGCGTTCGATTCATTAGGATGATTCTGATTATGTTCAGTGCGCCGCCTGAACCTGGAGGAGGATGAATCGACCGCCATAGGCTGGGGCGCTTGCGCCTGAGTGTTCTTGTTGGTTTGTCCGTTGTTTTCCTGTCGTTTCATGAAGTGGGGATTTCTGTCCTGTCCCTGTTCTTCTTTATTTGATTTCCCCTGGAAACGGCTCTTGCCGTTTGCCGCCGAATGCGCTCGCTCCTCTACGGCCTTGGCGTAGGAGTTAGCAAACATGCTTCTCTCTATGCTGGCCTCTGCTTCTCTAGCTAAAGCCAGTGCAGATGGCAAATCTTTTGATTGGGCGGGGAAGACCACAGCTCAAGGGCCTTTTTGAGCCCTGAAATAAAAGCATACAGGGCGTCGGCTCTGACCTCAGCGTTAAGCAGGTCAGCACCCTCTTGTTCATGCGTCATTACGATTTTGTTTGTGACAAGCGTTAGCTTCCTTTCAACTTCATCGTAGTATTGCATTAATGGTAGGTCTCCTTGCCTAACCATTTCCAATCCTTGCCTCAACAGGCGTAAGAATGTTTTGTCCGAGTACTTGCAGTCTAATCTGGCCAAAATGGCATCGAAGTTCAATACCGTATTATGGGATACGAGTAAAGCTCTGGCTGCGCCACGGATTTTATTCCTTAATATGGCAACAGCCTGATAATGGGCACTGCTGCCATTGTATGGTTTGAAAAGCTCGTAGGCGTATATGGCCGATTGCCTCCAGGCCACATACTCGTCTTGGGTACCGGAGAACTCCGGTACAGACTTTATTATGTCAAGGGGAATTTAACACCTAACATCTGGGTTGACAGAGACTTTTTCATATGTTACGATTTGCGGAGCTTCCACCTGCAAACTCTGTACCCGCGCAGCTAGGGAGTTTAGTTAAATCTGAAACTGGGATTGCTGTTGCGACAATGCCTGTCTGACGGAATTGTCGATAAGAGCTTGAATCTGACTGGGGTCCATAGTATTATCTACCGGGGCACTATCTAACGTCTGACCTACTGCTTGGCCTACTTGCTCCTCCTCCCAACTCATTGGTTGTTGGTTGGCACACCACAAATATACTGTTGCCGAGCACAATTTTTTTTTTAATATTTATTTATTAATAATAATATTGTATCTTAACATCACAGGGGAGGAATTTCCTAGAGGTAATCAAACACTATATACAAATTAGTGAAGTAGGAGCATATATACATAGCAGTTTTTACTGCTGTCCAAATGTCTTGGCAAAGCCTTGCCTTTTGAGTCGTCAAGAAGGCTGCTATGACTCAGTAGTCTGTCACTGTATCGACTTGTGTGTCTCCCAATTTGTTCCTCAACTGTGCACTATGGGGAATTCCACCTGTTTTTTTTGGCATAAATTAATATCTCGCCAACTATTTGAGATACGATGATCATTTTTTTTACTAGTCTTATACACACCTTTAAAATTATTTTGGAAAAGCAGCCTCTTCGCCAAAATAGCCGACTGGAAGAACTGTGTTTTCAAGAATCTGTTTTGAGTGAACCAGAATCTTGTGAACGGTCGCTGTCATTGGAAGCCAGGGAAGCCGATCAATAATTAGTTCTCCGGTCTTATGGCACAGTTGTTCGTACTTGTTCAGGTCTATTGGCAATTGACAAGACAGGCATATTAAAATTGTCCTCATGTTTAAAATGATTTGGATGTCAACGCCAGTTATATCGGTTATATAGTTATATATTCATTTCCAAAATGCATTCGTCAATATGCAAACAAATAAATTTGAATATAGCATTCAGTTTTTCACGAGCTACCCATTGGGTGCGCCACACTTCTAAGAGGGCCGCATTGCCAATTGAGAGGTTGCTACCTAAAAATTTAATTTTCGCGAAAAGTCGCAAAAATTCGCAAATGAAACCCATATGTTTTAAATAGAGAATTAATCACTCTACAACATGGACTAACACACTTACTAAACAAATTTCAACAATTTTTTGAAACTCTATTCAAAGTTGAAATTTTATTTTAAAAGTTGGACGAAGACATCACTTGCTAAATACACAAATTGTTAAGTTTACACGAACACAATAAGCAACATATTAGTAAAAACACATAGTACACACCTGAAGGTTGAGTATTCATTTCAAATTTGACGGGTTTAGGCCTTGTGGTTCAAGAAATATTAATTTTAGTAAGCACTAAAAAAAGAAGCTCGCAAATGGCATGTGCTTTTTGTTCACAACAGCTGACTTTACAGCTGTTAATTTTAACAGTTGACTGTTAATTTAACATTTGCGTTACAGATTATAAATCTTTGATCAATTCTTAATATGTTAAAAAAAAAAATTTCAAAATTTGAAACACTTTAAAAAACACATTTATGCCAAAAAAACAGGTCAAATTCCCCATAGTGCTGTGTAGAGATTGAGGTCCTTATGGAGTGTGGAGTTCCGTACGTACCAGGGACAGTTGGTTATTTGTCGTAGTGCTCGATTTTGCATCACCTGGATTCGTTTATAATTTGATTTGGCTGCGATTCCCCATAACCAGATCTGGATCCCGTATAACCAGATCGGTACGATACAGTGCGCATACACAGCTCTTTTGCATCTCAGCGAGAGGGTGTTCCTTCTGTTCATGAGCCATCTCAGTTGTTGTGATCTGCGACCACATTTCTTTACTGCATTTTTGAGGTGCGGCCCAAAGGCGAGGCGTTTATTCTGTGTTATACCTAGATATGTTGCTTGCAGCGGCTGGTCTAGGGTAACTCCTCCTAGCTGGAGTGGGGGTGTTTTTTTGATGAACGTTTTCAATGTGAAACATAGATTTGTGGCTTTCGTTGCATTTATTTTTAGATTCCACCGTTTACACCGGGCTGCCAGAGCATTAATGTATTCTTGTAGTCCGTTCGCTGCCTCTCTGCTGTCCCCAGAGTTATACACCACTGCGATGTCATCTGCATAGGTTGCCATAAGAGCCGTGTAGGGTGCTTCCATGTGATCGAAGTTCGGGCAAGGGATATCTGCAGTGTACAAGGAGTATAGTAGCGGTCCAAGGACACTGCCCTGTGGGATTCCAGCTCTTATTGGATATACGGAAGAGTAGTTATTCCTCACCGTGATTTTGAATTCTCGTCCTTCTAGATATGACTTTAAAATACAGAAGTAGGGCGCAGGTAGCATGGTCTTTATCTTGCATAATAACCCAACATGCCATACTTTGTCGAAGGCTTGTTGCATATCTATAAAGACAGCGTTTGAGTATTCGCAGTCGTCAAAAGCCTGTAATATGTGCTTCACCAGTCTGTGGACCTGTTCTACAGTGCCGTGTCCCTTCCGAAATCCAAATTGATGGTCCGGCAAGATATTACCTTGTCTTACAATGTCATTGATCCTACTGACAAAAAGTCTCTCCCATAATTTAGAGAGGGAGGGTAACAGGCTTATAGGCCGATAAGACTCAGGATCAGCTTCTGGTTTCCCGGGTTTGTGGATCATCATGATAACAGCCATTTTCCACTGTCTTGGGAATACTTGGACTCTTAAAATAGCGTTAAAGATAAGTGCTATATAGATGATCGCTTTTATAGGTAAAACCTTTAGCGTGGCGTGGCAGATCCTGTCATATCCTGGAGCTTTATGTTTTGGCAGTGACTTAATTATTTCAGATATTTCTTCTATTCTTATTGGCTTAATAGGCAAAGACATCTGCAATGGCATTTGTAGGTACTGGTAAGTCTCTCTTATCTGCTCTGTCGTGGCGAAGTCATAAGGAGTGAAGCGATCCTCAAGGTGGTAGGTAGCCGAATGCATTAGCCTGTTCCACCTCACTTTTTGCAATTTCCTCACCTGGACATCGTACTGGTACCCATCGAAGTGGTTGTCTTTTAAGCGCTTTTGTGCACTTCCACTGCGAATAGTTTGCATCAACTGTGTAGTCCATGGAAGATAATTTTTGCTCAAAGAAATCATTTCTGAGCTCCCTTAGAATGCTTTTCAGTTGCTTTTTTTTATTACTTGGATTTTAAATTTGCTTATTGCTACCGTTATAACTATAGACAGCTTGATCAAATTGATTACAAAATGGGGCGCTTAATCTAACATTTATGATATCTTAGAACTAATTTTATTTTTATTTCCTTTAGAATTATTTTATGATATTTTTCGATATGTGAGATCAAAGGGGAATCTCCTCAGTGGACCTCTTCTGCGACGATGTACAGGGACACGTGGGGTAGATAAACAGCTGGCTAGTTGGTTAGGATGGCATCGGAGCCGATTTCCGTATCTTTCAGATATTTTATTGATAGCGTCGCCAATGGGAGTAACTTTCAGGTCACGTTCAATGTTCCTTGTCCTCAGATACCACGGGGAATTTGAAAGCCTACGCAAAATCTTTGCTTGTGCTACGCGAATTTTCGCCAAATGGGACTTGGCAGCTATCCCATAGATTTGGATACCATACATCCAGACTGGAGCAAGGATATTTTTGTATATCCTCACTTTATTGGGTAGCGAGAGTTTACGCTGTCTGAGTAGCCAGTCCATTCTTCTAGCTTTTGAGATCAAAGCCTGCTTGACTATGGTAGTGTGGCGGCTAAATGTGAGGCGTCGATCCAAAACCAGTCCAAGGTATTTGTGGAATGCTTTGTGCACAAGGGTGACATTTTGCAAGGTCACTCCGGGACAGTTGTTACGCCTGTTCGAAAACGTCACATTAACACATTTGGAGCTGTTAATGCCAATATTCCAATTATTAGCCCAGTTGGAATACTGGTCTAGGTAGCTCTGAAGAATTTCAGAGGCCTCAATTTCGGAAGGACTCCTGGTTATGATGGCCGTATCGTCTGCAAAAGTGGCAAGGAGGGCATTATCTCGAAATTCGGGTTCAAGGCAGGATATCGAAGGCATATCTGAGGTGAAGAGCGAGTAAAACGTTGGGCCTAAAAAGCTACCCTGAGGAACGCCGGCTTTAATAGGTTTTCTATCGGAAGCATGCCCATCAACTAGTACCGAAAAGCTGCGGTCCATCAGAAAGCTTTTTGAAAGAAGGAAAAGCTGTGGAGAAATAATTTGTTTTAGCTTATATAGCAAACCCGCATGCCAAACCCTATCGAACGCTTGTCTTATGTCAAGAAAGACAGCAGCCGCGTATTCTCTGGTCTCAACTGCCTCCAGAACGAAGTTAACAACTCGGTTGAGCTGTTCCGGGGTGCCGTGCTGTTTTCTAAAACCAAACTGGTAATCGGGAAGAACATCCTGTACTGCTGGGGTGCTTAGAATGCGAGTAAGAATAATTCGTTCAAGCATTTTGGCAAGGGCTGGTAATAGGCTAATGGGCCTATACGAGTCAACTTCCGATGGTGGCTTGTCTGGCTTGTGAATCATTGTAACTGCTGCATTTTTCCAGGCCTTTGGGAAATAGCTGAGTCTTAGGCAGCAGTTAATTTCAGTTGCTTTGCTGCTCGGTTCCACATGATTCTGTCCCATGGATCCTGAGTTCGAATTGCTCTCCTTCGAAGTCGTCTTTTGGTTCTGATTAATTCTCTAGCCTCTCTTGTTAATACAATTCCATAACTTCTGGGGCATGCCTCAGGCTCAGGCGGCGTAGAAGCAGCAGCCGCTCAATGTATATTTTGCGTTAGATTTTCTACTGCGTTCTCGATGTCTTCCTTAAAGCTCAGAACCGTAAGTTTATCCCATGATACACAGCAAAATCAATGCAGGTGGGGTATGACTGGGTATCTAGTTGGCGAACCTGTAGCAAAGATATAAGCACTTCTGGCTGAAATGGCTTCAGCAATTTCTCGACCCCTGGGTGAATTGTACGTATCACCCCACGTATCACAGTATATCGCGCTAAATTCCATATCTCCCAGCCCGGTGGAGACCTTTACTGAAGACATCTGAATACTTTTCTTTTCAATAAATCAGAAATGACGAAGGGAGCTCCTCACCAGTACTGCTGCTCCTCCCATTCCGTGATTATGGCTTGAAGGTTTATATGCGGGATAAAAGCTGTATCCATGTATCTTAACTGTGTTCCCTCTGTTGAGTCTGATCTCGTTTAGAAGAAATGTCAACGCAGTTGTTGTGTGCGAAGAGCTCAACTTCTTTAGCTTTAGCTGAAATGCCATTTACGTTCCAGATAAGAATCTTCAGAGAGTTCATTGCGATGGTCAAGCGTTACTATGGAGTTGGAGAGCCGATGTATCTCCAGTCCTTTGCTTCAGAGTATTGGCCATTTCGTAAACCATTTTTCCCAGCCGTTCAAGTCGTTGACTATTCAGTTTGTTTTGTTATTGTTGCTCCTGTTGCTGCTGCTGAAGCCACGACAGGAATTGCTGCTGTTGTTGCTGTTGGAGCTGTTGCTGCCAATTCATAAATTGTTCCTGCTGTTGTGCCAATATTGACTGAACGTCAATCGGGTGTAGCTGTTGTTGCCATTGCTGTTGCCATTCTTGGAACTGTTGTTGTTGCTGTTGTAACAATGCTTGGGCGCAAGTGAATTATTTTGCTGAATATTCAGCCGTTGTTGCTGCGATAACTGTTGCGTTTGTAAGTTATATAAACGTCGCCAAGGTGGTCCATCCTTGGAGGGCGTATCCGAGCACAATTGATCGGCTAAGTGATGTGGCAAGAAAGAGTATGCAATAAAATTATTACATTTTTTTTTTTTTTTTTTTTTTTTTTTAATTTTTATTTATTAAGGCATACGGGGAAACTTGGAGCCCCTTTGTGTCCTTCTTTTCTATTAATTCAGCCCATTTGGGCGCGCCGGCTAACTACAGTTAGCTTTTCTATTTTACAATGATTTTACTACAATTACATAACAATCACAGATAACATATAGGAATTAAGATAAGCGTCAGCTTCTGCTGACCCTTGTCACAGGAGATCGGGATATGAGATCCCTCGGTTGTCTTCTATTCAGCCTTCTTAGTGGGCGAGATCTATTTAGAGCGCTGGCCAGCCGATTTCTGTGGCGCTCCAACCTGTCATGGTATCTGCTCGAGTGCTGGTTTATCTCGTCAAATACCGTTGCGAGTTTCAGGTCTCTGTGCAGGGTGGTGTTTCGCACAAACCACTCGCATCCGGTGATGAGTCTTGCGACCTTATTTTGTATAGCCTGGATCCTTTTGATTTGGCTGTCGCATGCCAAGCCCCAGATTTGGCACCCGTACTTCCAGTTTGGAGTTAAAATCTGTTTGTAGATTGTCAGCTTGTTGGAAAGCGACAATTTACTGCGCGGACAAAGTAGCCAGTAGTGCTTCGCCACCTTAGCACGTAGGCGCGTTCTAATGTCGGTCACATGCTTGGCAAATGTGAGTTTGCGATCCAGAAGCACTCCAAGGTATTTGGCTGCATTCGGCTGTGGTACAGGGGCTGCCTCGATGTAAACGGGCGGTGGCGTTCTCCGCTTTAAAGTATAGCAGACGTTGTTGGATTTACTGCTATTTATGCCAATGTTCCAACGTCTTGCCCATTCCGAGAATCGATCTGCAAAGTCCTGTATACCATCCGCTGCGTCGTGCTCGCATCGGGACCTGTAGGTGACGCACACGTCATCGGCAAATGTGGCCAACATTGAATTCCCGTAGAGGCTTACATCCGGCTGCGGCATGTCGTGGCAATAATTATTTATAGGTTAGGCAACAATTATTTACTTGTTAAAAGTATACAATAATATTTTGATAAACGGTATGCAATGGTTTTTATTAAAAGGGGTATGCAATGAAAATTTTTGGTTTTACAAAAGTATGCAGCACTTATTTTTTTTATAAGGTATGCAATAAGAATTTGCTCTGCCGAAAAAAAAAAATTAGTTAAGTTTTTTGTACATTTTATTAGTTCTAAGATATCATAAATGTTAGATTAAGCGCCCCATTTTGTAATCAATTTGATCAAGCTGTCTATAGTTATAACGGTAGCAATAAGCAAAATTAAAAAACAATTAATAAAAAAAAAAAAAAAAAAAAAAACTTTTGAAAATATGCAATGCTTTTGACATTCTCGATCGAGCTCTGCTAGAGAGCAGACGTGCCTCTAGCCGCGGAACTTTTTGGCATTGTTTCTTTCGCATCGTTTTCTTTTGCGTCGTTTCCTTTGCGTCGATATTCTCGTCTGCCTAGTGCTCGAGCACATTTATTTGCGACATCGTGGCGCGCGGTGTCCGCTATCTTTCTAAGAAAACCACAACAAACGCAGAAGTTTCCAGAAAGGCGTTGCAAGCGCGAGGGATTGCCCTTGCCCTTGGGCAAGCTGTATACTTTGCTCTTGCTCTTGGAAGCGAGAATTCACAATAAAGAGAATTTCAACAAACAATTTCACAACTAATGCTGACAAGTTTAAGCTTGCAAAAACCATGGAAGATATTAATTTTTCTGGACCACAGGCTAACTGTAGTGTTACTGATCAGCAGAGTATGGAGCAAATAGCTGGCGCTACTCCAGCAGAGCTTAGAACTCAACTATTAAACGAATTTAACCATAAATGGTCAATTTCTGAAGCAAATAAATTCCCCACTCCAACTATCGCTTGCACAACTACAGCTGTTACGTTTACGCTGGCTTCGTCTATGACAACCAGTAGCGTTACCACATCCTTAACTGGCGGAGTTACTTCAGTCGGCAACATGATAGTTGACGAAAGTTCAGATTCAACTTCTTGCCCTTTTCAGCCTTCGTATGTATCGGTGGCTCCAGTTAAGAAGAAGAACCACAATTCGGTAACTAAAACGATCAAGAAAGGAAAGGCACAGACCGTCCCTGTCGCCAAAGCTCTGCCAAAATCGGCTACCTCTAGCAACCGTTTTTCCGTTCTAGCTCAGGATGAGATGGAAATTGACAACTTAGCTGCCGCTCATACTGAAACCGTAGCCCAGACTCAAGCTGCCTCAAATCCAACCTCCCGGACAGATCAGTCACAAACAACCAACAATCCGTTGAAGACAAAAAGGCCTTCTCCAATATGTGTGCCTTCCTGTAATAATATTGATGCCCTTGACCAAGCGTTGTGTGCAGTTATCAGCCTGTCTTCGTATTCTTTCAAAATGTCCAGATCTGGCGTAACAAGAATACTTACTGCCGACCCTGCAGCCTATAGGGCAGCCCTCAAATTACTAACTGATAACAACTGTCAGTTCTGGCATCACCAACTCGATGAGGAAAAACCTTTTCTGTGGAAAATGTGGTGGTGAGCACCCTACCAACCACAAGGACTGCAACATTATCTCACCAGAGGCCTGTAAATGTGCTAACTATGGGGAGGATCACCCAGCTAGCTATAAAGGATGCAAAGTTCCTCAGCAAAAAATGAAGGCTCTTAAACCAGAACCACGTTTCCCACCACTTACAACAGCCAATGAGCACTTGTCCTCCATCCGTCAAAACTTCAGTGCTGCTCCTGCAAGAGACAGGTTTTCTCAAGCACAAGGTATTCAAAGAGTGCCTACGTTTGCTGACATTCTCAGAGAGCCACGAAATGACTCGCAGATCAACATGTTCCTCAGAGAGATTTTCCAACTAATTATTCAAATTCATCAGAACATCTACCTGTTAACGCTAACAGAATAAATAAACTTAAAGATGCTTTGGTTAGCCTCTCTTCAAAAGTTGAACAGCTTTCCACATTATTTGCCCAATCGGCTGAATCCATCAACTCCTTGAGCATCTTGATCACCAAACTCTTAGTTAAGCTAACATGATGCAGCAGGATATTCGCCTCGGATTATGGAACGCACGGGGAATCGAGAGAAGCACAAATGAGCTTCATCTTTTCCTCTCTGCCAATCGCATAGATGTTATGCTCATCACAGAAACTCATCTTCAAGGTCAAAGACGAATCTACATTCCAGGTTTTGTCTGCCACAAAGTTGATCATCCCTTGGGTGGTCGTCAGGGAGGAGCTGCCATCTTGGTCAGACATGATTTGGAGCACCACAAATTGGACGAAGCATCATCTACAAACATTCAGCTTGTCCAAATTCGTCTATTAACATCAACTGGACCTATCACAGTGGATGCAGCTTATCTTCCCCCCAGGATAAGCTGGACGGCTATTGACTTTGAAATTATGCTTCAACGATTGGGTAGCAAATTTATCCTTGGAGGTGATTTTAATGTAAAGCATCCATGGTGGGGAAACCAAAGAACATGCACGTGTGCTAAACGACTACATGAAGCTATATGTAGTTCCACATACCAAATACTAGCTACTGGAAATCCGAGCTTTTACTCCTATAAAACGCAATTAAATCCCTCAGCCCTGGACTTTTTTGTGACAAATGGTATAGCACAAAACGGAACATCTGTGGAGAATATCTACGAGCTGTCATCAGACCATATTCGGATTGTGGCCACACTGTTTGAAGAACCTCAACATATCCAGACTAGGACGCGACTTCTTCCCCCTGGTGCTAACATTAAAAAGTTTCAAAATGAGCTCGAAAAGTCCGTCTTGCTTAATTTAGAAATCAACTCGACTGAGGATGTTGATCACGCTATTGACGTTTTAATGGCCAAAATTAAAACTGCCGGAATTGTCGCTGCTCTCTCTAATGCGCATCGCCCTCACGCTCGTCCTCCTAGCCTATCATCTGCTGCTGCTGCGCTACTAAACCTTAAGAGAAGAGTAATTCGTGCGCACAAGGGACCCTAGACTAGATAGGATCTTCAAACGGCTGGCGAATCGTTTGCATAAAGTCTTGGCTGTTGACAAGCAAAATGAGATCGATAAGCAAATGGATAGTTTAAGCCCATACGCTTCAACCAATTACGCTCTATTTAAGATCACCAGGCGTTTTAAAAGGCAAAGCAGTGCAAAGGCTGCTATCAAGGATCCTGCTGGTGGCTGGTGTTACTCAAAGCAAAAACGGGCTGAAGCATTTGTTTTAAGCCTGGAACAGAGGTTTAGACCCTTAGATCTAAGCTCCACCGATTTCCATAGTCACGTTACCGAAGCACTCGATCAGCCCTTACAGTTGCAGCTCCCTTGTAAGCCTGTTATACTAAGTGAGGTCAAAGAATTGGTGTCCAAGCTAAACAACAAAAAGGCGCCTGGTGAAGACGGGCTCGAAAACAGGACACTCAAGTTGCTGCCCACCAAGGCCCTCCTGTTCATCACACTGATCTTTAACTGCTGCCTAAGACTCAGCTATTTCGCAAAGGCCTGGAAAAATGCAGCAGTTACAATGATTCACAAGCCAGACAAGCCACCATCTGAAGTTGACTCGTATAGGCCCATTAGCCTATTACCAGCCCTTGCCAAAATGCTTGAACGAATTATTCTTACTCGCATTCTAAGCACCCCAGCAGTACATTATGTTCTTCCCGATTACCAGTTTGGTTTTAGAAAACAGCACGGCACCCCGGAACAGCTCAACCGAGTTGTTAACTTCGTTCTGGAGGCAGTTGAGACCAGAGAATGCGCGGCTGCTGTCTTTCTTGACATAAGACAAGCATTCGATAGGGTTTGGCATGCGGGTTTGCTATATAAGCTAAAACAATTTATTTTTCCACAGCTTTTCCTTCTTTCAAAAAGCTTTCTGGTGGACCGCAGCTTTTCGGTACTAGTTGATGGGCATGCTTCCGATAGAAAACCTATTAAAGCCGGCGTTCCTCAGGGTAGCGTTTTAGGCCCAACGTTTTACTCGCTCTTCACCTCAGATATGCCTTCGATATCCTGTCTTAAACCCGAATTTCAAAATAATGCCCTCCTTGCCACTTTTGCAGACGATATGGCCATCATAACCAGGAGTCCTTCCGAAATTGAGGCCACTGAAATTCTTCAGAGCTACCTGGACCAGTATTCCAACTGGGCTAATAATTGGAATATTGGCATTAACAGCTCCAAATGTGTTAATGTGACGTTTTCGAACAGACGTAACAACTGTCCCGGAGTGACCTTGCAAAATGTCACCCTTGTGCACAAAGCATTCCACAAATATCTTGGACTGGTTTTGGATCGACGCCTCACATTTAGCCGCCACACTACCATGGTCAAGCAGGCTTTGATCTCAAAAGCTAGACGAATGGACTGGCTACTCAGACAGCGTAAACTCTCGCTACCCAATAAAGTGAGGATATACAAAAATATCCTTGCTCCAGTCTGGATTTATGGTATCCAAATCTATGGGATAGCTACCAAGTCCCATTTGGCGAAAATTCGCGTAGCACAAGCAAAGATTTTGCGTAGGCTTTCAAATTCCCCGTGGTATCTGAGGACAAGGAACATTGAACGTGACCTGAAAGTTACTCCCATTGGCGACGCTATTAATAAAATATCTGAAAGATACGGAACTCGGCTCCGATGCCATCCTAACCAACTAGCCAGCTGTTTATCTACCCCACGTGTCCCTGTACATCGTCGCAGAAGAGGTCCACTGAGGAGATTTCCCATTGATCTCACATATCGAAAAATATCATAAAATAATTCTAAAGGAAATAAAAATAAAATTAGTTCTAAGATATAATAAATGTTAGATTAAGCGCCCCATTTTGTAATCAATTTGATCAAGCTGTCTATAGTTATAATGGTAGCAATAAGCAAATTTAAAATCCAATTAATAAATAGATAAAACAATCTTAAAAAAAAAAAAGATTTCTTGAGTCGTGTCGAAGAAGTCAAATGTAAAACTTACATGATTTTTAACTTAACTACCCTGTTAAATCAGTTGTTGAGTTCGAATTGAAGTTGGGCGCCAATTATGAAGTTGGGTGTTCCCGCGTTGATCCAGAGACTTCTCTCACGGTCGGTAGCGGTGGTTAGACGTTCGCGTCTGTAGAGTCTTCTTCTGAAGATTACGTTGGAGGGCTTGACTTCGCCCCCTTAGGTTTATTGACTAGCCTTGTGGCGTAGCAATGTAGATAATAAATACAATTATTATTTGCGGTTGTAAGCCGGAGCACGTTCTGATTTATTTGGAAACAAAACTGAGACTGAAGAGTTGACAAAACATAGAGCCAAGTTTACCCTAACAGCAATGCATCGCGCCACCAAGACGAGTCGGCAAAGCCGACTCACCATTCCTTGCAGCGTGAATAAGAAGTGTCAGCTTTCCGATGCCGGACGTTCTTTGCGCAGAGCGCTGAACTCAATTCTGGCGCGTCAGCATTCTTTACATAGAGCTAATTAGTTGCTATGAATTATAATTTTATGAGTTAACTTGTACGCACCTATGGCAGCATCCATAGTTGTGCATGTACCTGCTTATAGCACAGTTTTCACACTTTCGTGTTCGGTCTTTTTAATCATACCATCTATCTATTTTTATACCCGTTACTCGTAGAGTAAAAGGGTATACTAGATTCGTTGAAAAGTATGTAACAGGCAGAAGGAAGCGTTTCCGACCATATAAAGTATATATATTCTTGATCAGGATCAATAGCCGAGTCGATCTGGCCATGTCCGTCTGTCCGTCCGTCTGTCTGTCCGTCTGTCCGTCTGTCTGTCTGTCCGTCTGTCTGTCTGTCCGTCCGTATGAACGCTGAGATCTCAGGAACTACAAAAGCTAGAAAGTTGAGATTAGGCATACAGACTCCAGGGACATAGACGCAGTGCAAGTTTGTCGATTCATGTTGCCACGCCCACTCTAACGCCCACAAACCGCCCAAAACTGCCACGCCCACACTTTTGAAAAAATGTTTTGATATTTTTTGCATTTTTGTATTAGTCTTGTAAATTTTTATCGATTTGCCAAAAAACGTTTTGCCACGCCCACTCTAACGCCCACAAACCGACCGAAGCTGCCACGCCCACACTTTTGAAAAATGTTTAGATATTTTTTCATTTTTGTATTAGTCTTGTAAATTTCTATTGATTTGCTAAAACACTTTTTGCCACGCCCACTCTAACGCCCACAAACCGCCCAAAGCTGCCACGTCCACACTTTTGAAAAATGTTTTGATATTTTTTCATTTTTGTATTAGTCTTGTAAATTTCTATCGATTTGCAAAAAAACTTTTTGCCACGCCCACCCTAACGCCCACAAATTGCCAAAAACTGTCAGTGTTTAAGACTCTCCTTCGCACTTCCACCAGATGAGTAACGGGTATCAGATAGTCGGGGAACTCGACTATAGCGTTCTCTCTTGTTTTATTATTGCTTAAATTATAGTTTGGCTCAGTACCAGGTTCAGAGTAGTGCCTATCAATTTTGATTTTATAATTTGGACTGTAATGTCCTCAAATGATCTTTTTGCAAGGTCTACTAACTTGATGGCCATAATGAACCGCTGAAGATGGATCTTATGTCCATCAAACTCTACTACTGCGCTCGACACTTCCCTTATGTAGGCCCTGATGGCGGCTGAATTGTCCGTCATTTTGCCTAATTCTATGTCCTGTTCTTCTATAATCTCTGAATCTTCCGGCAATTGCAATATTGCTGGTATTGTCAGATCGTTCAAGTCTTCTTCTTTGATTTCTGGTTCAGAGTCAGAATCGTTCAGCGAATCTGTTGCTTCGTCATTTAGTGTCAAAGGGGAATTTAGAATAGTTGGTATCGATATGTTTAAATCGTACCTTTCTTTGATATTTATAAGGTTATTCCTTAGTCTAATCAAAAATTTGGACATTGTTGTCCACTGCTTTTTGTCTAGTTTCCCTCTTATATGGGATCTTGCCTGATTAAAGGATTCTACCAGAATGATTGTATGCTTATTGGCAGTTTGTTTTTGAATTGTCCTATTCTGAGACAAACATTTATATGACCTGTTAAATTTTTCTTTTATTTCATTTAAGATTTCTCCTAAGTTTTGCCATTCCATAATTTCTTTGAAACATTTTTAAGTATTAAAGAGAACTTCGATTTCTTTATTAATTATTGTTCATTAATGACATCATTACTGCACTTATGCAGTGTGCTCCATAAGTCGGCGATCATATAACACTTCCACTTCAACATTATTGTTTATGCTAGCACTCCCAATGTATGTATGTAATTATATTACTGATTTGTGCAAGTATTCTTAGTACAGTGTATTCTCGATATGTACGCATACCACAGTGTCTTATAAATTTTTTCTTATATATATTTATATTTATGGTTAATTAATTAATTAGTTAATATTTTACTGCTGCTGATGTTTATCTGCTGGTGTCAGCTGGGCGTCGCCGGGGCTGGCACGCTGATACTCCCTCGCTGCTGTCTATTTCTATTTCTCCAGACTCCTCCGTAGTCCGGTGGACAGCGCCGGTGCTGGTGCTGGATATGCTATTGGTTTTGGAACTTCATTAGTTATTGCTATATTTTTAGCATTTTCTGAGTGAGTTTTCTCGAGTTTTTGGGTCTTTAATTCTTGCTGATATTGCAGAAAGTGGTCTAGCTCTGCATCTAGCTTTAGAGCTTTCGACCAAACCGGTGGCGTTTGCTGACCGTATATTAGCCACCATAGGTCGCAAATAACAGTTGACCGTTTCTTGCAGTCACCAAATAATTGTTTTTTGCGCACCACTTTCGCAAAAAATCAGACAAGAACCTTTCACCAGTGTCTCTTGAACGAATGGTCTGTGCTCAACCAAAAACCAATTTCGTGTTTCCCTTTTGCTCTGCTTATTCGCTGTAAGTCACACGTGCTTGTGGATTCGGTGCGTTTGGAGTGTTTTAATTTTTGTGCCAAAAATGGGTCGCGAACAAAACAAAAAAGTGCATTTTTTTTTTAAATTAAATCCAGCAGACAATAAGTCTAAGTGCAATGTTTGCGGTGTAAGAGCAGGCTCTCACGCAACAAATTTAAAACGGCATTTAATTGCAAAACATGCGGAAGTCTTTAATGAATTCGAGATTGACGACGAAATTCAACAAAATATGAAAAAACGAAAAATTTCATATGAAACCAGTGAAGAATCAATCGTCTCTTCGATTATAAAGATTGTGACCACCGATGGAAAGCCTCTCTTATTTCTGGACAGCGAAGGATTTCGACAGATATTAAACCCAATTTATAGCGAGCTTTCGATGAACCCAATAACTTCTCGAAATGTTATGGAATATGTGACTGTCAAAGAGCAGACCATTAAAGAAAATATAAGAGCGCTTGTAAAGGGAAAGCTTGTATCTCTGAAAATAGATGTTGCTACAAGAATGGATAAGGCTATTTTGGGAGTGAATTTACAAATGATACAATCTACTATGTCTAAAGCTGAGATCGTCATCAAGACTTTAGGCATGATACAGCTTCGTCATTCGCACACTGGAATGTACATAAAGGAAAAAGTTATTGAGATCATGAATGACTACGGAATAACCCTAGATCAAATCTTCAGGTAAAATTTTAATTGCAAAATATGTTTTAAATGACTGTTATTGAAAACTTAAAACTATAATCAAAGCATTACATCGGATAATGGAAAAAACATGACAAAAGCCATTCAAATTTTAAATGATGATACGGAGTCTCTTCTTGACGATGACACACACGATGACATTAACGGTGAAAATGTGATGGAAAAACTTGATACCATACAGCTGGCGAATATTCACCTTGTAAGGTGTGCTGCGCACACACTTCAACTGTGCGTAATCGACATCAACAAGCTAGATGAGATCAGCGAAAAAATTTCATAATTTCATTTTTCATAATATGGATGGAGCTAAAGCTAAAGTGCGAGAACAGTCAAAATTATATTAAAAAACAAGAGAGAACGCTATAGTCGAGTTCCCCGACTATCTGATACCCGTTACTCAGCTAGTGAAAGTGCGAAGGAGGTCTTCAACACTGACAGTTTTTGGCGGTTTGTGGGCGTTAGAGTGGGCGTGGCAAAAAGTTTTTTGGCAAATCGATAGAAATTTACAAAACTAATACAAAAATGAAAAAATATCAAAACATTTTTCAAAAGTGTGGGCGCGACAGCTTTGGGCGGTTTGTGGGCGTTAGAGTGGGCGTGGCAAAAAGTGTTTTGGCAAATCGATAGAAATTTACAACACCAATATAAAAAAGAAAAAATATTAAAGCATTCTTCAAAAGTGTGGGCGTGGCAGTTTTGGGCGGTTTGTGGGCGTAAGAGTAGGCGTGGCAGCATGATTCGACAAACTTGCGCTGCGTCTGTGTCCCTGGAGTCTGCTTAATCTTAATCTTTCTAGCTTTTGTAGTTCCTGAGATCTCGACGTTCATACGGACAGACAGACGGACAGACGGACGGACAGACGGACGGACAGACGGACAGACTGACGGACAGACGGACATGGCCAAATCGACTCGGCTATTGATCCTGATCAAGAATATATATACTTTATATGGTCGGAAGCGCTTCCTTCTGCCTGTTACATACTTTTCAACGAATCTAGTATACCCTTTTACTCTACGAGTAACGGGTATAAAAATTACTAGGACAGATCAAATTCGAGAATGTAAGTTACTTGAAAATTATGCGATGTTAGCTGCAATCTACATTGATCCACGCGTCAATTGCATCTTAAATGACCAGCAAAAATGCTTAGCAAAGCAAAATCTAAAAAAAATAGCATATCGTTTATTTCAGCTAAAACAAGTAAGTCTACGTGTGTTTGAAGTTAAGGTCCTGTTTTATTGTTGTTAATTGCTATTAAATGTTTTAACAAAGTATATTGTCCATGTTTTAAACTAACATTGCGAAAAATATGTTCAAATTTAGTTTTTATTTAAGGTGCATTCCCCAACACAAAGTGCGCCATCATGCGAGGGTTATATCCAAGACCAGAAGAAGGAGCTGACATCTGACGGTGGTGAATGTGCTGACAGAGAAGAGTCTCTGTTTTCCGCCTATTTGGATGGCGTACAGACAATCTCAGAAACTAAGGAAGAGCCTGTATCTAAAAAACTGGTCCAGATCTATGCTGACATAGAAAATTTCGACCTAATGCATGGACGTTTGCCACTAAATGCGAACATTTTGCAGTATTTTACTGATATTAAGCTGCAGTCGCCACACCTGAATGCGCTCGCACACGTTGTACTGGCTACACCGGCGACGCAGGTGTCTGTTGAGAGGGCCTTTTCAGCGCTTCATTACATTTTAAACGAGCGACGAAGCTCTTTAAGTGCAGAAAATGTTAATTCGCTACTAATTGTTAAGCTTAATACTGAATAAGTAATAAATCTAATGTTTACATCTAATAAATATGTTAAAGTTTTTGCTAAACTTCGTTTAAAAGGCACTGAAGACAAAAGACCGTTTACGATGAGTCTTTCGTTTTTTCGCTCTTCTGCTGACCCTCATCGAGCGAGCGTTCAGTTGGCTCGCTCTCTCTGAGTTGTTGTTGAGTGAGCATAACAAGAACCACGCGACTGAGAACTGTTGACCGAAAACCAAAACAAAGAGAAACGAAAAGTTCTGTTCAGAGCGAGAGCACACGTGCATCGTCTTTTTCGGTTGTGTTCGAGTGCAGACCGCAAAACGAAAAACGGTTGACAGTTATTTGCGAGCTATGATTAATACCCAATAAGCACAGCGCTTGTTATCCTGCGTGGCAGGATATAGAAATCTTCCCTGATATCCACGACCAATCACAGGAACCAGCGTTATATATCTGTTCTTTTTTTTTTTTGGGACGGCATATCAAACTTACACTCCCGGAACTATACCTTTATTAAATAAGTTAATCCAATCGTGTAAACTGATGCCGCTATAAACTCATTCACTTAGCTCAATTAGACCACAAAAAAAAAATGGAAAAACCATATTTTAGTCTCCAGTGGTAAACGAAAATTCCACACAGTTTGATGTTGATGACTATTCTGAACTCTGACGAGGCAGCCAAGGTTAGGCCCCACGTTGGGCGCCATAATTATTTCT
Source organism: Drosophila santomea (assembly GCF_016746245.2). NCBI lineage: Eukaryota > Metazoa > Arthropoda > Insecta > Diptera > Drosophilidae > Drosophila > Drosophila santomea. The sequence goes on from NW_025319001.1 coordinate 890,715, forward strand.
GTAGCATATAACAATCTATTATGACTGAGCTGGTGGAATATTAACGTGTTAACGAAGCACGCGATGTCCTCGGCATTTCAGATATCTAGTCGGCTTGGGGTGGATCAGCAAAAGAAAGAACCGCCACGTTAAAATGCTCGTATGCTATTGAAAAATAATTAAAATTCGCGTACTATATTTATAGACAAAAAGGGAACGAACAGAAAAGGCTAGTATAAAGATAGAAAAGAAAAAAAAAACTAATAACTAAAACTAAACTAATATTTAATTTCTCTTTATATCTTTAGTTTCACCATTAGTTATGTATAGATAAGTGTATATAAAGAAATTAGCTATATATATATATAAGTATTGTAACTTATTGGCAAAGAGATAAATGTTGCTGGAAAAGAACTGGGTTATTCTATAGAAGCAGTGTAATTCAATAATTAAGAGGTATGATATAGTAATAGTAATAATAATAATGACATATTTAATAATAAAAATGAAACATCGGAAGGTATATTGCGGTATTACGTTAGTTTTCATGAATGCAAAAAAAAATTCATAATTCCAATGCGAAAGACGAAAGGCGTAATCAAAACAAACCTTATTTTAATGCGAAACAATTACTTCAGCTTCTAAAGCGCATTGCGTATTGCTGATGACGAAATAACTAAATAAAGGGTAGAATGCAACAATATATATGATAAAGCACTTACAGTAAATCCAATTCCGGCGGCGAAAGATCTTTGGCTGCGGCGATCGGCTGGGAAAAACAAAAGTTCTTGCTCATGGTTAAAAAAGTTAGATCGTCGTCGGTTTTTTTCCTTTTCTATATATATATATATTTTTTTTTTGTAATATAATCACATTATTATAAAGGAATAGTTTTTTTATGTTTGTTTGATTTTTGATTGCAGAATTATACGTTTTTCTGGTCAATTGTTCAACGACTACGGCTACGGCGCTGCGATGCTGGCTCACTTTTCCGCTTAACTTTTGCCTATGGGACTGCTCACAAGGCCAAAGAAAAAAAAATAAAACAAAAAATCACTTCCTAATTCGTTACCGGGGGTTATTAAATATTTACCCTGCATTCAGGCCTGGCAACTGCTCTTTCTTTCCCACTGGCTTTTACTACTTGTCGCGTGGTTTTTTTTCTTTGTCGTTCTATTTTTTTTGGTTTTTTTTTTGTTTGAAGTTTAATTGTATATCTAGATAAAATAGCACATTAAGCTTTATTTATAAGCTTTTTTTTTTTTGTTTTAGCATACTCACAGCTTGCACTCAGCTTGTCGGTATTTGAAACACATTGAAACTACATTGATCAATATGACGGCACCGAAGACGAAAATAACTATGCCTACTCAGCTTTGAATTTTTTAGAATAAAATACTCCTCACTTCCCTATTTTGAATGTAAGGTGAGGAGTGGTCAAATATTAAAAATACTTATTGACACCGGATCAAACAGAAATTACATTAAACCCGACCTAGTAAAAAATCTCATACCCAATAAAACCAAGTTTAATGCTGGCACTGTTGGGGGGCAGTATTCAAGTAACTCTTCTAATTTTCAATTATCCGGATATAAATATAACATTTTTTCTACTACCCTCCCTGACATCTTTCGAAGCTATTTTAAGAAATGATAGCCTTAAGGATTTAGGGGCAGAAATAAAAATCAGTAAAAACCTAATAACAACCAAATATGGGATTAATGTGCCGATCAAAGAAAAAAAATATGAAGCAGTAATAGCATTATCACAAGAACAGACCATTTAACCGATAAACAAAGAAAAGACTTGGACCAACTAGTAAAAAAGTATCCGACACTATTTGCTAAAACAGACGAAAGACTTACATACACCACAAATATCAAGGCAGAGATCAGAAGAAATACAGACACACCAGTGTTTTCCAAATTTTACCAATACCCTATACCCATCAGAGATGAAGTAAACAAACAGGTCAAAGAATTATTGGATGACGGAATAATTCGTCCATACCGATTGCCATACAACTCACCAGTGTAGGTTGTTCCAAAAAAAGCAGACGCATCAGGTGAAAAGAAATATCAAATGGTCATCGATTATAGGAAACTTTACAAGGTGACTATAGCGGATAAATACCCCTTACCCGATATAAACGAGGTACTGGCCCAACTTTGAAATAACAAAATTTTCTCAGTTTTGGGCCTTAAAATTGGGTTCGATCAAATTCCACTTAATCCGTATATAACGGAAAATATGTGTTTTTACGACTTCCATTCGGATTGAAAAATGCGCCTTCAATATTTCAACGCGCGCTCGACGTGTGTCCAAGAGAGAGTCTGCAAAGAAATTAATTGTCCTTAATCAAGAAGCGTTAAAGGCATTTAACAAACTAAAGAACGCACTTGTATCTAAAGAAGTAATATTACAATACTCTGATTATAATAAATAATTTCAGCTAACCACGGACGCATCCAATTACGCAATAGGGGCGGTTTTATCACAGAATGACAAGCCAATCGCTTTCTTTTCCAGATCACTTTCAACGCAACAAACGGGAAAGAAATGCTAGCGATAATATGGGCATTAAAAAAATTAAAAATTACCTGTACGGTAAAGCAAAGGTGAAAATTTTCACTGACCACGAGCCCTTAACGCATTCTCTTAGTAACTGGAATGGAAACGGTAGAGTAAAAGGTGGAAAAACTATCTCGAAGAATACAATCATGAATTACTTTACAGACCCGGTAAAGAAAATGTTGTAGCCGACGCGTTGTCAAGGATCAATGAAATAAATTCGGTTACTACTCAGCATAGTTCAGAAAGTTCTGGAGAATATCTGATTTCGAGTATTGAGGTACCTATACATAAATGCGTTTAAAAATCAAATCTTTATAAAAATAGGGACTGACACAGAATACAATTTCAGCATACTGCATCCTACATTTCAAAGACACACCATAAGCTAACCAGAGTACGATAGTGAAACACTTGTTAAAATACTAAAAAAATATCTTAATCCATCAGTTATAAACGGAATCTTTACTAAAGAAAAAATAATGGCAGAAATACAGAAAATCTACCCTCAACACTTTAGAAACGTTAAATCGAGATTTACATCTTTAATTGTCAAAGACCTCGCAACTGAAGCAGAACAGGAGGATATAATCCTCCAAATTCATAATAGAGCTCATCGAAATACCCTAGAAAACAAGCAGCAACTATCAGACAAATTTTACTTTCCTAAGTATGGATAAGGCTATTTTGGGAGTGCATTTACAAATGATACAATCTACTATGTCTAAAGCTGAGATCGTCATCAAGACTTTAGGCATGATACAGCTTCGTCATTCGCACACTGGAATGTACATAAAGGAAAAAGTTATTGAGATCATGAATGACTACGGAATAACCCTAGATCAAATCTTCAGGTAAAATTTTAATTGCAAAATATGTTTTAAATGACTGTTATTGAAAACTTAAAACTATAATCAAAGCATTACATCGGATAATGGAAAAAACATGACAAAAGCTATTCAAATTTTAAATGATGATACGGAGTCTCTTCTTGACGATGACACACACGATGACATTAACGGTGAAAATGTGATGGAAAAACTTGATACCATACAGCTACCATACAGATACCATACCATATTCACCTTGTAAGGTGTGCTGCGCACACACTTCAACTGTGCGTAATCGACATCAACAAGCTAGAAGAGATCAGCGAAAAAATTTCATAATTTCATTTTTCATAATATGGATGGAGCTAAAGCTAAAGTGCGAGAACAGCCAAAATTATATTAAAAAACAAGAGAGAACGCTATAGTCGAGTTCCCCGACTATCTGATACCCGTTACTCAGCTAGTAGAAGTGCAGGTTTGTGGGCGTTAGAGTGGGCGTGGCAAAAAGTTTTTTGGCAAATCGATAGAAATTTAGACGACTAATACAAAAATGAAAAAATATCTAAACATTTTTCAAAAGTGTGGGCGTGGCAGCTTTGGGCGGTTTGTGGGCGTTAGAGTGGGCGTGGCAACATGAATCGACAAACTTGCGCTGCGTCTATGTCTCTGGAGTCTGTATGCCCAATCTAAACTTTCTAGCTTTTGTAGTTCCTGAGATCTCAGCGTTCATACGGACGGACAGACAGACAGACGGACAGACGGACAGACAGACGGACGGACAGACGGACATGGCCAGATCGACTCGACTATTGATCCTGATCAAGAATATATATACTTTATATGGTCGGAAACGCTTCCTTCTGCCTGTTACATACTTTTCAACGAATCTAGTATACCCTTTTACTCTACGAGTAACGGGTATAACAAGAAAGAACGCTATAGTCGAGTTTCCCGACTATTAGATACCCGTTACTCAGCATTTAAATTTAAAAAGTTTTTTGGCAAATCGACAGAAATTTACAAGACCAATACAAAAATGAAAAAATATCAAAACATTTTTCAAAAGTGTGGGCGTAGCAGCTTTTGGCGATTTGTGGGCGTTAGAGTGGGCGTGGCAAAAAGTTTTTTGGCAAATCGATAGAAATTTACAAGAATAATACAAAAATGAAAAAATATCAAAACATTTTTCAAAAGTGTGGGCGTGGCAGTTTTGGGCGGTTTGTGGGCGTTAGAGGGGGCGTGGCAAAAAGTTTTTTGGCAAATCGATAGAAATTTACAAGACCAATACAAAAATGAAAAAATATCAAAACATTTTTCAAAAGTGTGGGCGTGGCAGTTTTGGGCGGTTTGTGGGCGTTAGAGGGGGCGTGGCAAAAAGTGTTTTGGCAAATCGATAGAAATTTACAAGACCAATACAAAAATGAAAAGATATCAAAACATTTTTTAAAAGTGTGGGCGTAGCAGCTTTTGGCGGTTTGTGGGCGTTAGAGTGGGCGTGGCAAAAAGTTTTTTGGCAAATCGATAGAAATTTACAAGACCAATTCAAAAATGAAAAGATATCAAAACATTTTTCAAAAGTGTGGGCGTGGCAGTTTTGGGCGGTTTGTGGGCGTTAGAGTGGGCGTGGCAACATGATTCGACAAACTTGCGCTGCGTCTATGTCTCTGGAGTCTGTATGCTTAATCCTAACTTTCTAGCTTTTGTAGTTCCTGAGATCACAGCGTTCATACGGACGGACAGACAGACGGACAGACGGACAGACGGACATGGTCATATCGACTCGGCTATTGGTCCTGATCAAGAATATATATACTTTATATGGTCGGAAACCCTTCCTTCTGCCTGTTACATACTTTTCAACGAATCTAGTATACCCTTTTACTCTACGAGTAACGGGTATAAAAATTACTAGGACAGATCAAAATTCGAGAATGTAAGTTACTTGAAAATTATGCGATGTTAGCTGCAATCTACATTGATCCACGCGTCAATTGCATCTTAAATGACCAGCAAAAATGCTTAGCAAAGCAAAATCTAAAAAAAATAACTATATCGTTTATTTCAGCTAAAACAAGTAAGTCTACGTGTGTTTGAAGTTAAGGTCCTGTTTTATTGTTGTTAATTGCTATTAAATGTTTTAACAAAGTATATTGTCCATGTTTTAAACTAACATTGCGAAAAATATGTTCAAATTTAGTTTTTATTTAAGGTGCATTCCCCAACACAAAGTGCGCCATCATGCGAGGGTTATATCCAAGACCAGAAGAAGGAGCTGACATCTGACGGTGGTGAATGTGCTGACAGAGAAGAGTCTCTGTTTTCCGCCTATTTGGATGGCGTACAGACAATCTCAGAAACTAAGGAAGAGCCTGTATCTAAAAAACTGGTCCAGATCTATGCTGACATAGAAAATTTCGACCTTATGCATGGACGTTTGCCACTAAATGCGAACATTTTGCAGTATTTTACTGATATTAAGCTGCAGTCGCCACACCTGAATGCGCTCGCACACGTTGTACTGGCTACACCGGCGACGCAGGTGTCTGTTGAGAGGGCCTTTTCAGCGCTTCATTACATTTTAAACGAGCGACGAAGCTCTTTAAGTGCAGAAAATGTTAATTCGCTACTAATTGTTAAGCTTAATACTGAATAAGTAATAAATCTAATGTTTACATCTAATAAATATGTTAAAGTTTTTGCTAAACTTCGTTTAAAAGGCACTGAAGACAAAAGACCGTTTACGATGAGTCTTTCGTTTTTTCGCTCTTCTGCTGACCCTCATCGAGCGAGCGTTCAGTTGGCTCGCTCTCTCTGAGTTGTTGTTGAGTGAGCATAACAAGAACCACGCGACTGAGAACTGTTGACCGAAAACCAAAACAAAGAGAAACGAAAAGTTCTGTTCAGAGCGAGAGCACACGTGCATCGTCTTTTTCGGTTGTGTTCGAGTGCAGACCGCAAAACGAAAAACGGTTGACAGTTATTTGCGAGCTATGATTAATACCCAATAAGCACAGCGCTTGTTATCCTGCGTGGCAGGATATAGAAATCTTCCCTGATATCCACGACCAATCACAGGAACCAGCGTTATATATCTGTTCTTTTTTTTTTTTGGGACGGCATATCAAACTTACACTCCCGGAACTATACCTTTATTAAATAAGTTAATCCAATCGTGTAAACTGATGCCGCTATAAACTCATTCACTTAGCTCAATTAGACCACAAAAAAAAATGGAAAAACCATATTTTAGTCTCCAGTGGTAAACGAAAATTACACACAGTTTGATGTTGATGACTATTCTGAACTCTGACGAGGCAGCCAAGGTTAGGCCCCACGTTGGGCGCCATAATTATTTCTGTAGCATATAACAATCTATTAAGACTGAGCTGGTGGAATATTAACGTGTTAACGAAGCACGCGATGTCCTCGGCATTTCAGATATCTAGTCGGCTTGGGGTGGATCAGTAAAAGAAAGAACCGCCACGTTAAAATGCTCGTATGCTATTGAAAAATAATTAAAATTCGCGTACTATATTTATAGACAAAAAGGGAACGAACAGAAACGGCTAGTATAAAGATAGAAAAGAAAAAAAAAAAACTAAAGAGGGAGAAAATAAGGGATACACTTGCCAACATCACTTCTTCTATCACGCAAGTCTGCGTAATGCCCACCCTTCCATGATCCTTATGGTCCTACAAATTACACTTAGGATCCCTTGAAGTGACTACATTCTACTCATTCCATGACACTTTGATATGCATGACCCCCGGATAAGAAGAAATTTATCTAAAATTCATGTTGATAACCTTTTATTAACATAGCAATTAATAAACTATCCATTTCATATTCATCTTAATTCTATAAGTATATATTTTTGACATAATTCACCTAAATTTCTATTTCATTTCTTTTTATATCTTTAGTTTCACCATTAGTTATGTATAGATAAGTGTATATAAAGAAATTAGCTATATATATATATAAGTATTGTAACTTATTGGCAAAGAGATAAATGTTGCTGGAAAAGAACTGGGTTATTCTATAGAAGCAGTGTAATTCAATAATTAAGAGGTATGATATAGTAATAGTAATAATAATAATGACATATTTAATAATAAAAATGAAACATCGGAAGGTATATTGCGGTATTACGTTAGTTTTCATGAATGCAAAAAAAATTCATAATTCCAATGCGAAAGACGAAAGGCGTAATCAAAACAAACCTTATTTTAATGCGAAACAATTACTTCAGCTTCTAAAGCGCATTGCGTATTGCTGATGACGAAATAACTAAATAAAGGGTAGAATGCAACAATATATATGATAAAGCACTTACAGTAAATCCAATTCCGGCGGCGAAAGATCTTTGGCTGCGGCGATCGGCTGGGAAAAACAAAAGTTCTTGCTCATGGTTAAAAAAGTTAGATCGTCGTCGGTTTTTTTCCTTTTCTATATATATATATATTTTTTTTTTTGTAATATAATCACATTATTATAAAGGAATAGTTTTTTTATGTTTGTTTGATTTTTGATTGCAGAACTATACGTTTTTCTGGTCAATTGTTCAACGACTACGGCTACGGCGCTGCGATGCTGGCTCACTTTTCCGCTTAACTTTTGCCTATGGGACTGCTCACAAGGCCAAAGAAAAAAAAATAAAACAAAAAATCACTTCCTAATTCGTTACCGGGGGTTATTAAATATTTACCCTGCATTCAGGCCTGGCAACTGCTCTTTCTTTCCCACTGGCTTTTACTACTTGTCGCGTGGTTTTTTTTCTTTGTCGTTCTATTTTTTTTTGTTTTTTTTTTGTTTGAAGTTTAATTGTATATCTAGATAAAATAGCACATTAAGCTTTATTTATAAGCTTTTTTTTTTTTGTTTTAGCATACTCACAGCTTGCACTCAGCTTGTCGGTATTTGAAACACATTGAAACTACATTGATCAATATGACGGCACCGAAGACGAAAATAACTATGCCTACTCAGCTTTGAATTTTTAGAATAAAATACTCCTCACTTCCCTATTTTGAATGTAAGGTGAGGAGTGGTCAAATATTAAAAATACTTATTGACACCGGATCAAACAGAAATTACATTAAACCCGACCTAGTAAAAAATCTCATACCCAATAAAACCAAGTTTAATGCTGGCACTGTTGGGGGGCAGTATTCAAGTAACTCTTCTAATTTTCAATTATCCGGATATAAATATAACATTTTTTCTACTACCCTCCCTGACATCTTTCGAAGCTATTTTAAGAAATGATAGCCTTAAGGATTTAGGGGCAGAAATAAAAATCAGTAAAAACCTAATGACAACCAAATATGGGATTAATGTGCCGATCAAAGAAAAAAAATATGAAGCAGTAATAGCATTATCACAAGAACAGACCATTTAACCGATAAACAAAGAAAAGACTTGGACCAACTAGTAAAAAAGTATCCGACACTATTTGCTAAAACAGACGAAAGACTTACATACACCACAAATATCAAGGCAGAGATCAGAAGAAATACAGACACACCAGTGTTTTCCAAATTTTACCAATACCCTATACCCATCAGAGATGAAGTAAACAAACAGGTCAAAGAATTATTGGATGACGGAATAATTCGTCCATACCGATTGCCATACAACTCACCAGTGTAGGTTGTTCCAAAAAAAGCAGACGCATCAGGTGAAAAGAAATATCGAATGGTCATCGATTATAGGAAACTTTACAAGGTGACTATAGCGGATAAATACCCCTTACCCGATATAAACGAGGTACTGGCCCAACTTTGAAATAACAAAATTTTCTCAGTTTTGGGCCTTAAAATTGGGTTCGATCAAATTCCACTTAATCCGTATATAACGGAAAATATGTGTTTTTACGACTTCCATTCGGATTGAAAAATGCGCCTTCAATATTTCAACGCGCGCTCGACGTGTGTCCAAGAGAGAGTCTGCAAAGAAATTAATTGTCCTTAATCAAGAAGCGTTAAAGGCATTTAACAAACTAAAGAACGCACTTGTATCTAAAGAAGTAATACTACAATGCTCTGATTATAATAAATAATTTCAGCTAACCACGGACGCATCCAATTACGCAATAGGGGCGGTTTTATCACAGAATGAAAAGCCAATCGCTTTCTTTTCCAGATCACTTTCAACGCAACAAACGGGAAAGAAATGCTAGCGATAATATGGGCATTAAAAAAATTAAAAATTACCTGTACGGTAAAGCAAAGGTGAAAAGTTACTACTCAGCATAGTTCAGAAAGTTCTGGAGAATATCTGATTTCGAGTATTGAGGTAATACACATAATAATAATACACATAGATATCTATTCGACGGAAAAGAAATTAGTTGTAACCTCTATAGATAAATTTTGCAATCTTGCACAGGGCAAAATAATAAAATCAAAAGCCATCGAAGACATTAAAAAACCATTGCATGATATTTTATTCTATTATGGTGTGCCACAGTACGTTGTAATGGATAACGAAAAATCCCTTAATTCCGCTACAATAACTTTTATACTCAGAGACCAGTTAGGTATTCAAATCTTGAAGGACCCACCTTACAAAAGTTCCGTAAATAACCAGGTCGAGAGTTTTCACTCAACCTTGTCAGAAATTATGTGCTGCCTAAAAACTAAACAAGAACATAAATCATTCGAAGAATTAATCGATAGAGTTATCTACGAATACAATTATACCGTTCACTCAGTGACGCAAAAAACACCACTGGACGTATTCTTTGGAAGAAATATTACTACAAACCCCGAACAATTTGAAAAAAGTAGACAAGATAATATAGACAAAATTAAACAAAAACAATTAAAGGACCTAGAAACTCACAATAAGACAAGGAAAGAAATAAAATGCTATTTACCAGAAATTTTCGTAAAAAAGAATACAAGGCTAGGGTCTAAGCTAACTGCTAGATTTCAAAAAGAAACAGTAATAGAGGATAGAAACACAAAAATTCTTCACTGTAGTTGGAAAACAAAAGTAATATAAGAAATTCATAATTTTTTAGGTTATTATTATTACTTGGGAGCCTGACCACAACAGATGGATTCATAGAAGTAACCAATTATACTGATGCCCAAACAATTTCTATCTTCCAAGGGATAGGAAAAATAAGAACCTCCACCATAAAAATAGTCCATATAATTAATCTTTATTTCATAGAAAATACCCTTGACAAATTATCCTTTTACATTACACCATGAAATAACTCAAACATTCACTGCATACCACACTATTGCTTCAAATTTTAATACACGTCATACTAGATCTATTAATTGGATCGGTTCAGCCTGGAAGTACGAGGCAGGAAGCCCTGATCACGATGACTTAGTTACAATAGAACAAATACTTAACAATATAATTTCAAATGACAACGAACAGGTTATAATCAATAGGCAGCATCGGCAAAGACGTAATAAACTAAAAAAAATAACAAACTATCTTCAAATTCAATAAAAAGGACATTGCTTTTAAGTAAAGAAGAATTAAAACAAGTTGATGAAATATTCAAATTCGGTAAATTGTCACAATTGACAATTGAAGAGATGCTGGAATTTCCAGATGTATCGATTTTCCATAATAAAACTACACTCATTTATAATGTAAAAGTACCCAAAATTGAAGAATTAAATTATCAGAACATAATACTGAAACCTGTTGAAAAAAATAATGTCATAGTGCATCTAAACGAAAATAAATGTTCCTTTTTGATAAAGAACTATACGGAATACAAAAAGATTGTAAAATATTTAATAATATAAAAAACTGTAATAAGAACCAAATTGTTAATTTAAGTAAAACTGATTGTATCCCCAAACTAGTTCAGGGCATGAAAGCAGCATGCAACTTTAGCAACGCTGACCATATAAACAAGATAGAAAGAGTTGGCGACGGCATAATAATACTTAACAATTTCAACGGAACAGTCACTTGGAAAGACACTAATACCAAGTTAGTGGGCACATACTTAATTCATTTCTCAAACGACACTGTGTTTGTAAATGGCAAGGAGTTTGAAAATATAGAAGTAACTGTAATGAAACCGGGAACCCCGATCATCCAAATAACGTCAGCAGAAACGTTCTATCACTAAATGTTCAAACCACCTAAATGTTCAAACCACAATAAATCGGGTCATCCTCATCTCGCTATTTGGACTGGTCGACTGGTCGAAAAAAGAAGAATATTATAACGGGTGTTTTTTTTAGAGGTATAGAACTTTAAGTTGGCATTACTGTTCAAGATGGCGACCGATTTAACAGCTGTCAAGTGATTTATTCTCAGTTTGGTTTGGCAATTCGTCATGCGTGCTTACAAAATCCAACTCGTGCAAGAATTGAAACCAAACGATCATCAAGCAAGGCGTAGATTCGTCGAATGGGCCCAAAACGAGATTGCTGTTGTTCCCGATTTTTCATAAGCCTCCAAGATCTTGTGATTTAACACCGCTAGACTACTTTTTGTGGGGCTATGTAAAGTCATTGGTCTATGCGGATAAGCCACAAACGCTAAACCATTTGGAAGACAACATTCGCCGTGTTATTGCCGATATACGGCCAAATGTTGGAAAAAGTCATTGCAAATTGGACGTCCAGATTGGACTACATCCGAGCCAGCCGTGGCGGTCATATGCCAGAAATCATATTTAAAATGTAATGCCACAAGATTATCTTTCATGTCAATAAAATTCATGTCAATCGAATAATCCATCGTTGTTTTATTGCAATTTAAAGTTCTATACCTCTAAAAAAAACACCCTATACTACAGATGGCCCCTAGTTCGCAGATCAAGGACCTTGACCAAGGGAATAAACCAAAGGAGGTACAACCAAAAAAACTTCCGGAGCTTGATCCACAAATGCAGTTCAACAACATTACATATTTCTAATTCCTGCTTGAGGACAAGCAGAAATTAAGGAGGGAGGAGTTAACTACAAAATTGCACAACCTAACTTAGCTCGCTACATTGTAATGAAAGGCTGATCTACCGTCTGGATAACTTCCTCACCAAGGCGCGTGAGTTACCGATACCGCATTACAGAGTATATGCGATTCGGTACCACCAGCCAAGGCGCCGAGACACAGTTCATTGCTCACTTGAGCAATGGAATGTATTACAATGTTGCAAGTGCCGACACAGCACTTTGACAGGATGTCCATTGCGACAGTTCTTATAAACAGAAATGAGAACTGCCGCACTAGCGTTTTCTTGGGTACATGTTTAGACACATACACGAAATCTTGTATACATTTTTAACTTGGCTTTAGTTTTGAAAATAAAGTAAGATTCAGTTCCAATTTGGACACAAGCAAATAACGTTGGTCTTCTAATTTATTTGGGAAATTGGCAATTAACATTGATTTTTCTAATAACTACGTGGGAAGTTGGCACCTGAAAACTACCTGGAAATCCACCTAAGTGCAGATTGGCATCTGGAGAACCTGTAATTCGTGCAACCTAAATTCCCCTTCCACTGCCTTCCGCTGCTGACCATTTGGCAAAACTTCTCACTCAGCAGTTTCTTGTAGCTGCAGCTTTGTCGCCGCTACAACTGTCGCCGACGCCGCCGCAGCCAACTCAGCTTAGCTTAGGGATAGCATTGATCTAAGTAATCAGTCACAATCGTACATCTAAATAAAGAACACCGAAATTACTTTAAAGTGTTTAATTTATAAAATATTAACTTGTACGCATGAAAAAAAACGGAACCGATACTGATCGCAGAAATCCAAAACCAACCCGACGGACTCCCTTTCGGGAGACTAATCGGTGAAATCACTCGACTCAGGAGTAAGTTGTTGGCACTGACCGCAGATGCGGATCTAGGGGTCAGTGCAGCCTCAAAAAGGGCCCTTTATGACGGTGCGGTATGCGTACATATCGAGAATAAACTGTACTCAGAATACTTGCACAAATCAGTAATATAATTACATACATACATTGGGAGTGCTAGCATAAACAATAATGTTCAAGTGGAAGTGTTATATGATCGCCGACTTATAGAGCACACTGCATAAGTGCATGGTCAGCATTTCCACGCTAACCGAAAGCCGCTGTGAACATAATGTGCGCACATAGCATTCTCTCCCAACTCTCTTAGCATAAGCAATACATAGTGCAGTCGCTTCTCTGCCGGCTTTACCAGACAGCGAAGGCGCACGTCATAGCCTAAGTGGAATATGTTATTAGCAAAAAGAATCAATCATGTTGGAGAAGTGAAACAAAGAAGTTGCAAATAAAATAAACGGAGCTATGCTCCATAAAAACTAAAAATAAATTGTGAAACTATTTCTGGCGGATCCTACCTTGGACAACGGAATATGTCTAATGCCTTTTTTGTTGGCCTCTGCGACCCACACAGGACGGTCATCCGGGCTAGAAACCCGTTGGCCATTGAACAGGCCCATGAATGGTGCCAAATTGAACAAAGTTTCATGTATCAGAGGCAGAACAGGGCTAGTAACAATTACAACAACAACTTCGACCGCAACAGGTCGTTTCAAAACAGATCAGGCGGTCGCTTCGAGCGAAACCGCAACTAATCCCAAAATAATTACAGACAGGACTACCGGAGAAATAATCCCTTCCTACAGGAAGAACTCCGTAACAACGACAATAGAGGCCGTAATAATAATTTCAGGGCAGGACCACCTGCCCCGATACAAAATAACCCAGACCGGCGTAACGGACCCCCCAAGGGGCTCCAGCCAATTTTAATAACATCGAATTGATATCGAGAACCTAAAACTCGAGACACAATCTGCCTCAATTGATATAATAACACAGATAAATAGGGGTACGCAAGAACTTCACATGGCACCCCACAGCAAATCTCGTGTTAAATTGCCCATAGACATGAACGAGGGAGACTTTTTCTGCAATTCAGTTGGAATCAATAACGACCTCGTTATCAAGGGCGGACTGTATACAGCCATTAACGGACATAGTTACTTTGAAGTAACTAATAACTCTGATGACGAACGGACACTTTGTTTGGACCAACCCATAGAGGCTGCGCCCTACAATGAAGACGACTACGACCAAATCTACAGCATGAGGGGGCCCGACCCCACTAAAGAATACAAACGATCAATCGACCACATCCAGACAGAACACTTAAATTCTGAAACCAGTTCCCGGAGAACAGATAACATCCCGGTACACGGGGAAACTTACAGATATCCGTACATTGATAAATAGGAAGTACGTAAACAAATAAAAAAGATGCTAGAACAGGATATAATCCGAAATAGCCACTCACCGTGGGGCGCACCCGTCTGGGTAGGGCCCAAGAAAGCCGACGCAGACGGCAACAAGAAATGGCGACTGATTTTAGATTTTAGGAAACTAAACGAAAAATCAATCGCCGATCAATATCCCATTCCTAACATCAAAGAAATTCTCAATAAGCCAACTGTTGGAATGTCCCATCCCTATACAGAAAAACCATTTTTAGTATATGTCACTTCAGGCAATATATGAATAGCTTGTGGTAACACTATTATTGTTCCTTTTTTTTTTCCTTGTTAATTAAAATATAAAAACATAAAACTAAAACTTCTCTAGTGTGTTTATTGGTTACAAAAGAGTAATAATTACAACATGTTATGGGCCCAGTCCATGCCTAAGACAATTGATTTGTAAAACAAGTATTTGTGAAAAGTTAGTTTTTTTTCGATTATTGGAAATTAAGAATTCTTGTGAACTTGCGACCTCTTGTAAAATTGCATTGAGTTTAGTTCCTCGTGTGTCGTGACAGTTATTTGCGAGCTCTGGTATTAATGGATTAGAGCATTCTTCTAAGTAAGGGTTCTACCTTATTACATTATTCTCATTATTTGCTTATAAATTATGTGCTTGAATGCTAACTTTTGTAGCCAGAATATATTTACTTGGATCGACTATTAGTTAGCAGCGGCAGTACATTCTTTGTTTATATTAGTTAGCTATTGCAGGTAGCACATGAATATATTATAATATACGAGTAGTAGCAATAGTGCGCTGCCAGACAAGGTATACAGGGGGTTCAGTTGGTTGAGAGTCACCAACTAAGCATTATTATCTTGGAAAAAAAAAAAACGATGGATCAGTTGCACGTGCGAAATTAAATATAACCTCAATAGCTATACTATCTTGTTACGTTAATTTTTGATACACAATGTCAACAGACTACTGACTGAGACTGATTACTAGACACGAAGATTATCCTGATTCCCGCAGATAATTATTTGTTACAAACAAAAGAAAGAAAAAAAAATACAAACAACAATTGAAGATTGCAGCTGAATAAGCAGATTTATGAGGAAAATATGTTTTAAAAAAATAATAATAATAATAATAGTAAATTAAAATATAAATATATATATGTAATAAAAACTTACGGAAATGTCTGTTTCAATGTAAAGGTACGAAATCATAAAGTTTGTCCAGTTTGTAAAGTAGACTTACGCACCGTAAGTGAAAGCGAAAATACTAGTAGGCCAGCCAGTGCCCTGGGTAGGTCTCAAAACGATTTAAGTCAAGAATTAACAGAGAATTGTAATACAGGCGACGACAATATGGAAGCGTTACAGCAAGTCGTAAAGGAGTCTAATAGACGAACAGAAATTCTTGCAGAAACCATTAGTTCCTGTTTTCAAAAAATGTTTACCTTATTGGAGAATCAAAAGCAAGACGCAGCAACTAGTAGTAACCGATCAGAACATGGCACGCAACCTCATGAAACAGAAAATCTGTCCTTGAGGAGAACTCCCGCTGCAGTTGGAAATATTCCTTCAGCAGGACTCGAGTCGGAATCCAGATTCTCACCAATAGATACAAACTTGCGACCAGTTCGTATCAGTTAGATATTAATAAACTGGAAATTGCGGTTTTCAGGTCGTTCAAATATGTCGATTGATGACTTTATATATAGAGTAGAAGCACTAACGTTTCAAACCCTTAATGGTAACTTCGATCTTTTATCTCGCCATATAAGTAAGTTGTTAGAAGGGAGCGCTAATGACTGGTTTTGGCGAAACCACAAAAGCGTTCGATCAATTCAGTGGAGCCACTTGCGAGCCGCCATGAGGGCACAATTTAAAGACGAGCTGACAGACCGAAACATTCGGTCAGCCATTGACCGACGCAAGCAAAGGGAGAACGAATCTTTTGACGAATTTTATGAGTCGATCGTGGTGTTAGCCGATAAGCTTTCAATACCCTTGTCAGAGTTGGCACTGTTGGACATATTGCGCGCAAACGTGCAGCCGTCCAGCACACCTTCGCCATTTAGTTAGAACACGTGGGGTGTTTATGCAAAACTTAACGAAAAATAAACCAAACTTTCAAAGGCCTCAAGCTCCTGTGCGACGTTCAATTCACGCCGTAGAGAGCCAGCCCGATGGTGAAGAGCAGTTTAGCGAGGATGACGAGAGTCTTGACGTGGCTGCAGTTAATTTGGTATGCTGGAACTGCCGAAAAAGTGGCCATCGATACCAAGATTGCCTTAGTGAACGTCAGGTTTTCTGTTATGGCTGTGGCCTAATACTATGGCCTAATACCTATAAACCTTCTTGTTCAAAATGTACGGGATCAAAAAAAGTAGTGGGCCGTGAACCAGTGGCAAGTGCACGGAGGAGTCAGTCATCAGTTGCGACACAGGCAGACCTGTAAAGCAATCCCAATCTACAGAACAACATGCTTGACAAGACCACTTCACTAGCGGTACAACAATCCCTACGTCCAGCTTCAGTAATGGGCAGAAGATCTTGCACACGCCTTCGTGAATATTACAAAAGAATTAAAAATGAAAAGCAGGCTCTGATCTCTGCCATCGTAGGTCACGAAGTGCGACCATATGCAGAAATTACTATACTAGGAAAGCAGGATTAATGGATACAGGTGCATCCATTAGTTATATAGGAGGAGACTTTGCTAGAGAAATATTTAACCGAAATATAACTTATAAACCAATGTCGTCAAACGTTCGCACTGCCGATGGTCAGCTGCGGGGTATAACTGGAAAACTCGGTCTGGATGTTACGTATCGGGGAGCAACAAAGACCCTAAACTTTTATATTGTTCCTTCACTTGTTCAGCCGTTATATCTAGACATTGATTTTTGGACTGAATTTAAAATTTTGGCTTCCGGCTTGACAGTCCAAGGCTTGGCGATATCCAGCCTGGCAGGTGAAGAAAACAAGGCAGCTGATACTATCACGCAACGCGAGCTGACGGCGGATCAGCGTAATCAATTAGAAAAGGCCATTCAATTATTTCCTTCATTTTTAGAAAAGGGTCTAGGGAAAACAAACTTGTTGCATCACGAAATAGATGTAGGTAGTGCAAAACCTATTAAGCAGCGCCATTATCCGGTTTCGCCGGCGATCAAAAATCCCATGTATGAGGAAATAAATCGCATTAAGAATCTAATAGTTCCTGGTCCTCGCCAGTGGTGATCGTTAGGAAGCCAGGCAAGGTGCGCCTTTGTATGCCATGCCTCTCATAGAGGGTATATTGAGTCGTCTCCCTAAGGCCAAGTATATCACTAGCCTTGACCTCAAAGATGCGTATTGGCAAATACCTCTTGAGCCTGAATACAGAGACAAAACAGACTTTCCAGTGCCTGGCAGGCCCCTGTATCAGTTTAAGGTTATGCCTTTCGGCTTGACCAATGATCCATCCACCATGTCAAAACTAATGGATCGTATAATTCCAGACTACCTTAGAAATGAGGTATTCATTTATCTTGATGACCTTATAATTTCCGACACCTTTGAACGGCATACAAATGTTCTTAAGGAAATTGATGAGGCCTTGGCTAAAGCGGGTCTCACTATTAATGTACAAAAAAGTAGGTTCTGTGTGCCTGAAGTTCAGTATTTGGGTCATATTGTCGGCCACGGGATTATATCCATGGATGCTGCTAAAACTGAAGCCATCAAAGCGTATCCCACCCCCCAGTCTCAAAAACAACTTCGCCGATTCTTAGGCATGACTGGGTGGCACAGTAAGTTTATAGAGAATTATGCGTCAATAACCTCCCCGCTCACAGACTCTTTAAAAAAGAAAAAATCCTTCACGTGGTCGAGCGCGGCTGAGCAATCCTTTCAAGATTTGAAAGCAGCATTGTGCAAGGCTCCCGTTCTGCATATGCCTTATTTTACATACATTGTGATGCGAGTCACACGGGAGTTGGCGGCGTTTTGATGCAAATCAACCAGGAAGGTGACGAAATTCCTATAGCTTTTATGTCACGCAAGCTAAATGAATGCCAGCGAAACTATTCTGTAACAAAACAAGAGTGCTTGGCCGCTATTCTGAGCATTACAAAATTTAGACCCTACGTAGAAGGTCATACTTTTACTGTGATAACGGACCACGCCTCCTTAAAATGCTTGATGTCGCAATCCGACTTGAGTAGTCGTTCAGCCAGATGGGCACTCAAACTACAAGGATATAGCTTTACCAATCAGCATCGAAAGGGCGTAAGAAACGTTGTTCCAGACGCGCTGTCACGCACCTTTACGGAAGATTTGTCTGCAATAGAAAGCGAACACGCAATTGATATTCGCTCTCCAACTCATGCAAGCTCAAAAGCAGTTGCCTGACGTGAAAGTCGTGGATGATTGCATTTATAGGAAGACAGAGCATGCATCCCGGGAAAGGCTAGCAGACGACATGATATGGAAATTATGGCTGCCACAAGAACTGGTACCTGTTGCCCTGGAAAAGGCACACGATAGCCCTTTATCCTCGCACTGTGGGATTAAAAAAACATTAGAGAGGATACGAAGGCATTCTTTTTGGCGACCCCCTCTGGCTAAAACAAGTGAATCGCAACGGCTATTCCAAAAGCTTTATATCGATTACTTGGGGCCTTATCCTCGTTCAAAATCAGGTTACATGGGGATATTGGTAGTACTCGATCACTTTACAAAATTCCCATTCTTAAAGCCAGTGAAAAATTTCACTGCTGAAGCTATTCTGAAGTATCTTGAAGAAGACCTGTTTCACTGTTTTGGAATTCCGGAGGTTATAGTATCCGACAACGAAGTTCAGTTCAAATCTAACATATTCAACAATTTATTAAAGAAATACGGTGTTCAGCATGCGTATACAGCCGTGTATGCCCCTCAAGCTATCGCGTCAGAACGGGTAAACCGTAGTATTATCTCTGGAATCAAA
Organism: Drosophila santomea; assembly: GCF_016746245.2. Classification (NCBI taxonomy): domain Eukaryota; kingdom Metazoa; phylum Arthropoda; class Insecta; order Diptera; family Drosophilidae; genus Drosophila; species Drosophila santomea. Next base: position 910,286 of record NW_025319001.1, read on the forward strand.
GCATATGTTCATCCGGATCAGTCTAATTGGCATGAGAAACTTAGTAGCATATGCTGTTCCTTGCGATCCAGTTGGCATTCAGCTGTTAACAATACCCCATAACGCTTGGTTTTTGGTCAGTACATGATCACAGAAGGTTCTACATACAAGCTGTTGAGAGAATTGGACTTGTTAGAGGATCGAGCAGTTCAATTCAGTCGAGAGGATTCTGTGAATATTCTTAGAAAAGATGCAGTCAAAGCAATGAAGCAACAACAAAGTGAGAAGTCGTATAACTTAAGAAGCCGAGTCGTGTCATATACCGTTGGCCAGGAAGTTCATCGTAGAAACTTCCAGCAAAGCAAGTTTGTAAATGGTTTTAATGCCAAACTAGCACCAGCATTTGTGAAAGCTAGAATTAGAAGAAAGCTAGGTTCAACTTATTACGAGCTAGAAGACCTTCAAGGAAAATTAGTTGGAAAATTCCACGCGAAAGATATTAAACAATGATATAAATTAGCTCTCAAAGCTGGTATCACACATTGTGAGAACATGTCTCCCAAGTGCGATTTCAGCGGTGGGGATTTGTAGAAAGGGCTTGTCGAGCTTATGTACGAAAAAACTATAAAACACACTAGATGTGGAAACAAATTCATTTGTATGGCTAGTCCATCAAGATAGGGTGGCGCCATCTATGGCAGGAAACTGAGACCTGCCTTACTGGCAACGTCGAAAATAGGGTAGTTCTCTGGCTGCCAGTGTACAGTCATTATTGTCAACTTTGACGGATGTATATTTCCGATCTGGGGTAACCTTCTGAGCCCACGCATCCAGATCGTTCTTTTCCACTTAGGCCATCATCGAGAGCAGTTGTCTTCTGGGAGTAATTGGTTTTTATTGGTCGTGATTGAATTGCATTAGCAATGTGTTTCAAATATCGACAAGCTGAGTGCAAGCTGTGAGTATGCTAAAACAAAAAAAAAAAGCTTATAAATAAAACTTAATGTGCTATTTTATCTAGATATACAATTAAACTTCAAACAAAAAAAAAAACAAAAATAGAACGACAAAGAAAAAAAAACCACGCGACAAGTAGTAAAAGCCAGTTGGAAAGAAAGAGCGGTTGTATTGTACTGGATGCCAGGCCTGAATGCAGGGTAAATATTTAATAACCCCGGTTAACGAATTAGGAAGTGATTTTTTGTTTTATTTTTTTTTTCTTTGGCCTTATGAGCAGTCCCATAGGCAAAAGTTAAGCGGAAAAGTGAGCCAGCATCGCAGCGCCGTAGCCGTAGTCGTTGAACAATTGACCAGCAAGAAAAAATGTAAAGGAAAAAATAAGCAATGATGACGTCATAAAATGGATCTTCGAAAACCCTAGCTTGTCCCAAAAGCAATACCTGTGCCGCCTGCAAAAATAAACCAAAAGAGATTAAACAAGAGAGAACGCTATAGTCGAGTTCCCCGACTATCTGATACCCGTTACTCGGCTAGTGGAAGGGAGAAGGAGAGTCTTAAACACAGTTTTTAGGGGTTTGTAGGCGTTATAGTGGGCGTGGCAGAAAGTTTTTTGGCAAATCGATAGAAATTTACAAGACTAACACAAAAATGAAAAAATATCAAAACATTTTTCAAAAGTGTGGGCGTAGCAGCTTTGGGCGGTTTGTGGGCGTTAGAGTGGGCGTGGCAAAAAGTTTTTTGGCAAATCGATAGAAATTTACAAGACCAATACAAAAATGAAAAAATATCAAAACACTTTTCAAAAGTGTGGGCGTGGCAGTTTTTGTCGGTTTGTGGGCGTTAGAGTGGGCGTGGCAACATGAATCGACAAACTTGCGCTGCGTCTATGTCTCTGGAGTCTGTATGCTTAGCTTTTGTAGTTCCTGAGATCACAGCGTTCATACGGACGGACAGACAGACGGACAGACGGACATGGTCATATCGACTCGGCTATTGGTCCTGATCAAGAATATATATACTTTATATGGTCGGAAACGCTTCCTTCTGCCTGTTACATACTTTTCAACAAATCTAGTATACCCTTTTACTCTACGAGTAACGGGTATAATAAAGGAGAAGAAACGAAAACGTAGCTGCTAGCCAGTGCAGGCGATATGACGTCGAGCTACCCTGTTAATAAGCTCATACTTTGCGACTAGTGCCATTCTCCTCAGCGATATTTACCGATATCACCTGGTAGTTCGACCAATGGGTTAATTAAGAAACCAATTCGCTTAAAGTTTAAAAATTATTCTTTTTTGTTACTGTATAGGGATCATGAAATTGAAAAAAAGCAATAAAATAAGAGAAAAATGTTGTTGAAGTGAACGGGTGAAAACTAATATACAAAGTGAAAAGAAAAGTGTGTGAAAAAAGGAAAGAAATCGCTAAAAAAAAAGTAAACGTATAATTCTGCAATCAAAAATCAAACAAACATAAAAAAACTATTCCTTTATAATAATGTGATTATATTACAAAAAAAAAAAATATATATAAAAAAGGAAAAAAACCGACGACGATCTAACTTTTTTAACCATGAGCAAGAACTTTTGTTTTTCCCAGCCGATCGCCGCAGCCAAAGATCTTTCGCCGCCGGAATTGGATTTACTGTAAGTGCTTTATCATACATATTGTTGCATTCTACCCTTTATTTAGTTATTTCGTCATCAGCAATACGCAATGCGCTTTAGAAGCTGAAGTAATTGTTTCGCATTAAAATAAGGTTTGTTTTGATTACGCCTTTCGTCTTTCGCATTGGAATTATGAATTTTTTTTTTGCATTCATGAAAACTAAGAATTTGGATTAACGTAATACCGCAATATACCTTCCCATGTTTCATTTTTATTATTAAATATGTCATTATTATTATTACTATTACTATATCATACCTCTTAATTATTGAATTACACTGCTTCTATATAAGAATAACCCAGTTCTTTTCCAGCAACATTTATCTCTTTGCCAATAAGTTACAATACTCATATATATATATAGCTAATTTCTTTATATACACTTATCTATACATAACTAATGGTGAAACTAAAGATATAAAAAGAAATGAAATAGAAATTTAGGTGAATTATGTCAAAAATATATACTTATAGAATTAAGATGAATATGAAATGGATAGTTTATTAATTGCTATGTTAATAAAAGGTTATCAACATGAATTTTAGATAAATTTCTTCTTATCCGGGGGTCATGGATATCAAAGTGTCATGGAATGAGTAGAATGTAGTCACTAAGTGTAATTTGAGGGCCATAAGGATCATGAAAGGGTGTGCATTACGCAGACTTGCGTGATAGAAGAAGTGAAGTTGGCAAGTGTATCCCTTATTTTCTCCCTCTTTAGTTTTTTTTTTTCTTTTCTATCTTTATACTAGCCCTTTCTGTTCGTTCCCTTTTTGTCTATAAATATAGTACGCGAATTTTAATTATTTTTCAATAGCATACGAGCATTTTAACGTGGCGGTTCTTTCTTTTGCTGATCCACCCCAAGCCGACTAGATATCTGAAATGCCGAGGACATCGCGTGCTCCGTTAACACGTTAATATTCCACCAGCTCAGTCTTAATAGTACGTTATATGCTACACATATTGAGCTTGCTGAAATTGCAGATTAGGATTCTGCCTAGGGGATAATTGATACCCGAATTGCTTATAATTTTGTCCTAACATATTGGGTGCTTGTTGTTTTCCGTAATTAGGATTATTGTATCTAGGCATATTGATTTGGTTTTGTTGTGGTAGGTTCCGTGGAGGAACTGGTGGCGGTTGCCAATAATGTAGATTGTTCGACGTCATTATGGTACGTGGAGCAGGCGTAGGTTTTAGGTTTGTTTGTCGTTGGACAATGTTTCGAAATTGGTTATTGTAGTTTTGAATTCTACTAGTCGCATAGTTAGTGCGGAATGATTGGTTTTCCAGTTTTAAGCACAGATGTAGCGCAGTTGGGAGACCTGTGGGTTCCTTAATCCCAAGTAAACGAGATAAGTCACCTCGCAGTCCTCGGACAAAAGTATCCAGAGTAGAGGTGGGCGCGGGAGTTACGTCGTGGTCGAGGATTCGTGCTTCTTTTATATTGATTGCGAGGAGGGTTTTTGATATTCGAAGTGAGTCGCTCGAAGTTCGGTAACAGAATGAATCTTTATTTACAGAATAATTATACCCGTTACTCGTAGAGTAAAAGGGTATACTAGATTCGTTGAAAAGTATGTAACAGGCAGAAAAAAGCGTTTCGGAGCATATAAAGTATATATATTCTTGATCCAGGATCAATAGCCGAGCCGATCTGGCCATGTCCGTCTGTCCGTCCGTCTGTCTGTCCGTCCGTATGAACGCTGAGATCTCAGGAACTACAATAGCTAGATAGTTGAGATTCAGCATACAGACTCCAGAGACATAGACGCAGCGCAAGTTTGTCGATTCATGTTGCCACGCCCTTTCTAATGCCCACAAACCTCCCAAAACTGCCACGCCCACACTTTTAAAAAATGTTTTGATATTTTTTCATTTTTGTATTAGTCTTGTTAATTTCTATCGATTTGCCAAAAAACATTTTGCCACGCCCACTCTAACGCCCACAAACCGCCCAAAGCTGCCACGCCCACACTTTTAAAAAATGTTCTGAAATTTTTGTATTGGTCTTGTAAATTTCTATCGATTTGCTAAAACACTTGTTGCCACGCCCACTATAACGCCTACAAACCGCCAAAAACTGTGTTGAAGACTCTCCTTTGCACTTCCACTAGCTAAGTAACGGGTATTGTAGGGGTCAGCATAGAAAACCAAAACAAAATAAATTGTACCGCAGCAGAAAATACAAATTGCCCTTAAATTCGTTCAGGCCCAGTGTAAAAGCTAGAGTAGTAATTCCAATCGGTAATGCAGAACTAGTCGCACCGCTTCAATACTCCCAGTTATCTAACTATCTCGCTCTCGCACACATTCGCAAGGCACGCAGACAGAATAGAATAGAGACAGAGCCGGGAAAAGTCCCGTTTCTAGCGGTTCGCGCCAATTCCAGTGCACGTCGACTGTACAATGCGTAGATCAGCTCGTTCATTTGGTTTTGCAATCTCGAAGTATTTAAACGTGCGAAAAGTCATCATCTAGTGCGAAGAAGTAAAGCCACGTGGACTTTCTTTAACCACGAGGGTGTTACATAAATCCCAGTTTGTGAACAAAACCAGTTATTGAAGTCAGTGAAATCAGTCTATATTTACTCGCTTGCTCAGGTAAATATTGGCAGCCGTAAAGTTCGTAGGTAACTTAGTTTATGTTTTTTTTGACGTAGGTCAAGGCCAGAACACGCGCTTGTCGCGGGCGCTCTCGCGCTTACATTTGTTAAATCACCCTTCTGGACCTGGCCAGCCTACAGTTCAGCGTGCAGCCACAGTTTATGGGCGCGTTCAGCGCGCAGCCACAGTGACTGGGCGCGTTCAGCACATTTCACGGCCAGTAACTTGATGTCGGAACCGAACAGCACCTCGGCCTAGGCAACACCGCCTGAACCACCACAGAATGAAAATCGTCGCTAGGGACTAGCCAATCCTAGCCAAGATGCAGGATATCCACCAAATCTGAACCGCCTCGCACCGCCGCTGAAAAGCCGCATTTACCGTTTTGCTATAAGCATGACCGCCGTAGCGCGCACCGGCCACGTGCGGCTCATGTTTAAGGAAAGTCGTCTCCCAGAAGTAGATCGTCTTGAAGAGAGATCCGCAGAAGCTCGTCAGCCGAACCGAAGCACGTGTGTCGCAGCCATATAATTTAGAAATTACGAATACGGATGCTGCAAGAGCAGGCAATCATTAAGGACCGCCATCGTTTAAAGCCATAGACAGAGAAGTCGTTTGCATTCACTAAATTAATAAACTTTAAGTCAGACCGTTTATCTTATACTAGTTATGTTCTTTTTCATATAGTTTTAAAACAGAAAGCGATCTGTATACCGCCGGAGTATATCCCATTTAAGAATGAATTAACTGCGCATTTACTTTGACAACGTTTTACACAGCACCTGGATCTGTACGTAAGTGATTAAGCCGCAATATCGGCAAACGTAGCGCATATATTTTTATATTCAATTTTAAGTGGGAGTTGTTAAACCGGCGTATAAGAAAGCATGTAGGTTAATCTAGCGAACTATCTTTATTTTGTTTTGGAAAACTTGTAATTGAGAAGAACACCCATGAAGGGAACCGATTTAGATAATTTTGTATTATGAATAGTGGTTATTATGAATAGATAAATCCACCAATCCGGGTCTGTTGCCAGTACCGTGATGCGAATGTCAATATCCTATGAAATGAATTGAAATATAATAAAATAATTGTTAAGGGGTAATATACAAGCGTTATCAAGGTTGGGAGGGTATAGAATGGGGGCAACTTACACCTAAGCCACCCTATATTTCTGGTATCCGCCTCTCTAATACACTACTTTTTAGGGTCCGTCTGTTAATGTCCGAGTATTACACCTTTTGAACCAATCATTTAGAGAACAGATAGTGCACTTAAAACTTTTCGTAGTAGAACGGGTGTAACATATAGATGAGGAGGAAGACCCACGCCATATCCGACGAGCTTTGTATCGAGCAATTGCAAGAAGTGCACGAACACCGATCCATCTATACGCTAGAGAGCCCTCTGCGTTCTAGTGAACACCTACCTCAGGGCTACTACAGAGAATGGCGCCCAACGTGGGGCTAGATACTAAAGAAACAGTACTACAAGGACTACGAAAAATAGCGTCCACAACTTGGAGGTACTAGCCTAGCATCATTGCTCATTTTTTATTGGTATTAATCAGATAAATTTAGATTTCAGAAATAGTTAGAAACTACAAAAACGATTTCGCATTTGGTGTTAGCCATAAGTGTTTTAGGTTTTAGCTTTCTGGAAAAGCTTCTGCAATTCTGTCTCACGAATTGAGAAGACCGAAGCAAACTTATTCACTAGGATGACATACAAGTTTGGAATTAAGTAAGAGTACTAGACTTTCGTTTTGGGAATAGAAGGAAGCGAACTTGGAATTTTGTATTTAGGAATCGCGATCCTATATCGAGTATTACGGTATGATCGACCAATGCAAACCGGTTGGCGAAAACTTTTCACGTTCGAGCGTTTTAGTGATTCTAGTATTAGGGCGTTGTACGCGTACCGAGGAATAGCAAGTCATTGGAGAAACTTCGATACTTGACCAGTACTGTGAATTCGCGTCCGAGGAAGAACATTTGTACTAGTATAAAGTAGTTAAGAGAGGATACCTAGCATGAAAAGGATTTGACAAGCAACTCATTGGGAAGCACAGACCAAATTTTTGAGAATAAATAAACTTTTATTTCAAGTTTTAATATAATACGAAAATGTCAGTACGACATAGCGCGGAGAATCTGGCAGCCGTTTCAAACGAAGGTACTTACCTGTCTGCATTTTATGCGCTCGACCTTTAAACGATGAGTACACGACAGCATTGTCGCCCTGTAATCATAGATTCCACCAACAGTGTGTTGTTAATCATTCCTTAATCCTACTTGCAATCAAGTATGCACGGTGCATCAGTTAGCAATTTCAAATAACAATCTGTTAGCAGAGCTGGCAGATGCTGAGCGAATAGCAAGTAATGCAAGTGGAACAGAGGAAAACCGTTCAGAAGGGTTAAACAGCAATCGAGGCCGAGGCAGAAGGGCTAGAGGAGCTAATCAACGAAGAGGCATTGTTACTAGATCGCAACAACAACGCAACGCGGCTCAGCAGCATGATCGAAGCGCGAATACCGATTCAGTTTTTGATTCATCTAGAAACGAGAACATGGAAGAAGTAGGAAAAGTCGTTCAAGCAGCAATGCTGTCTCAGCAGTAACAACTTATGCAGAACCTTACTCAGTTTATACAAACACAGTTGTCAAATTTAGATGTAGGCCACGCGGCGCAGTCCTCAGATAGGAGAAGGTCAAATGATGCCATTGATCAACCAGTTTTTTTAACTGGAGGGAATCCTGGGAATCGTCACCCTAGTCAGCATTCAGACAGATCTCACACGTCAGTACAACCAGAGAAAGTTCCTAGTATTATCCAGAGTTGGCACTTAAAATTTGATGGGGCGAAGGATGGGTTGCAAACCGAAGATTTTCTATACAGAGTACAAGCTCTAGCACATCAGAATTTGAATGGCGACCACCAACTACTATGTGATCATTTGCATCTCTTTTTCATAGGCAAAGCGAACGAGTGGTATTGGAAATTTCACCGATCATGCCGACAGTTTACTTGGAAAGAATTTTGTAAGGAATTTAGGGAGAAGTTTAAGGATATAGACACAGATATGGACATATGGGAAGCCATTAACAATAGGCGTCAAGCAGAAAGAGAACCATTCGAAGACTATCAGTTCCAGATTGAAAAACTAGTTTCTCGACTGAGTACCCGTATTTCTGAAGAATCTCTAGTCCAACTCCTTATCCGACATGCGAAACCATCTCTCAGATACGAGTTGATGCATTTGAGAATAAACAGTTTAGTAATCCTGCGAGAAGAAATACGCACTCACGAGCAATTCTGCAAGCAGAACAGACAGTCGCTAGGGCACAAGAATTTCTCAGTCCGTCCCAGTGTGTCTCAAATCGAAGAGGACCTCGAGGATACAGAGAAAGGAGATGTCGCCGCTTTACAGCGCAAGCCAGCGAAATGCTGGAACTGCGAGCAGCTTGGACATCGATTTGACGAATGTCTCGAAGCTCGCAATATCTTTTGCTACGGATGTGGAGCCAAGAACACGTTCAAGCCAAACTGTCAGAATTGTAAGCAGCCGGAAAACCGACAACGGGATGCGTCGAGCCTAGTCCACGCGTCGCGTCCGAAATATTAACGACCAACAGTAGTAAGCAGACCGATACATTCGAGAGTTCGGATCTGAACATACACACTAACCATCTCGAAAAGTCAATTTTAAACAGAACTAGAGTCACACAGCCGTACCACATTCGAGAAGCGAATTATACAGCAGTCAGACAACGAATTTTCGGAGACGTCAGCAGCTGTATTGTTTCTCAGAAACACAGACGATCAACATTACGAATACAACGGTTTTGGTTGAACGTTCGACAATATAGGAAGAAGCTAGTCGCAGCCATCTTTCTTAATTCCGATAACCGTTTGTACACCGAAATTGATATTTATAACGCACGTTATACAGCTTTGCTAGATTCAGGCGCTACTATTAGTTGCATCGGTGGCAAGGCCGCTAAAGATCTTACCGGTCATCCGGAATTGCGAAAATGTTCAGGTCGCGTAAAAACAGCGAATAACACTGAGTGTCCAGTTACGGGTAGACTAGTGATCGATATCACTTACAGAAATCGCACCAAGAAAGTTGAATTTTTCGTTATACCAGACGTCAAACAAGATATCTATTTGGGTATTGATTTCTGGCGCGATTTCGGATTGTTGAGCAAGATAACAGAGGAAACAGAATCTGTTTCGGAACTCGATGTAGGAAGAGAGAATGAAGTCGTTGATAGCCCAAAAATGCATTCGTTATCGGCAGAGCAACAGATAAGACTGAAAGGCGTTATCTGCAAGCTACCTTCTTTCGAAACCGAAGGATTATTAAGAACGCAGCTATTAGAACACTTCATCGATGTAGGTGAAGCAAAGTCTGTGAAGCAGAGACATTGGCCAATTTCACCAGCTAAAGAAAAAATGATGTTCGCAGAAATTGAGAACATGCTATCCCTAGGCGTTATAGAAGAATCCCGAAGCCCATGGAGCAGCAACTGCGTACTAGTCAAGCGGGGAGAGAAAGTTAGACTATGTTAAGATTCGCGAGAGGTGAATAAGCTGACTATTAAAGATGCTTATCCGCTTCCTCACGTTGATGGAATTCTCAGCCGGTTACCACCAGCACGTTATATCACAGGTCTAGACATGAAGCACGCATTCTGGCAAATTCCGCTGGAGGAAAAGTCAAGACAGTGCACGGCGTTTACCATACCGAATCGACCTTTGTATCAGTACAAAGTAATGCCTTTTGGTCTGTGTAACGCAGCACAAACTTTATGCAGACTAATAGATTTAGTAATACCAGCTACGTTACGTACTAGGGTGTTTGTATACCTAGACGATTTGCTAGTCCTGTCAGACGATTTCGAATCCCACATGAGCTTACTGGAAGAGATCGCTATGTATCTTCGTCAGGCTAATCTCACGATTAATATAGCGAAATCAAAATTTTGTATGACGGAAATTAAGTACTTAGGCTTTATTATTGGTCACGGTAAACTGAAGGTAGATCCAGGCAAAGTCAGTGCCATAGATACATTCCCAATACCGAACACTGTTAAGCAGCTCCGAAGATTTCTCGGGCTCGCTGGTTGGTACAGGCGTTTCGTAGACAATTATGCTTCCATCACATTTCCCTTGACCGAACTTCTGAAGAAGAACAAGACTTTCTGTTGGAATCCGGAGGCAGAGAATGCATTTAGCCTATTAAAAGCTAAACTGACATCCTCGCCGGTATTAAGAACTCCAGACTTCGATAGGAAGTTTATTTTGTTATGTGATGCCAGTCTTTACGGACTCGGCTGTGTTTTAGCACAAGAACATGACGGAGTCGAGCTGCCAATTGCATATATGTCAGAGAAACTAAGTAAAGCGCAGCGCAATTACTCAGTCACTGAGCTGGAATGCCTAGCGGTTATTAAAGGCATTAATAAGTTTAGACCCTATATCGAAGGTAAAGACTTCTGCGTAGTTACTGATCATGCGTCGTTGCAATGGCTAATGAAACAGAAAGATCTTTCTGGACGCTTAGCCAGGTGGGCAATTCAGTTGCAGGGGTTTTCATTTAACATAAAGAACAGGAAGGGATCGCAGAACGTTGTAGCTGACGCACTTTCGAGGCGCGAAGAAGACGTCATAAGCGAACTGACTGATTCTGGCCCCATTGTCAATTTATCATCTAACGAATTCCTATCGGAAGAGTATCTTGATCTAGTCAACCGTGTCAAAGAAAATCAGGATAAATCAGGAAGTAATAGATAAATTCGTGTATAAAAGAACAGAGCCCTCCAGAGGAGATAGACTACAGGAAGCAGAGTCTTGGAAACTCTGGATTCCGAAACTACTAACTTACCAAGTCTTAAATCGCGCACACGACTCACCGGATTCTGCTCTAGTCGGAATGACTAAAATGATCAAAAAGATAAAACGATATTTATTTTGGCCCGGAATGGTGACTCAGATTCGAGACTACGTAGCGAACTGTTCGATATGCAAAGCTACAAAAAGTCCCAATCATATTCTCAGACCGCCAATGGGTAATCCGACAACGTCAGAACGGCCATTCCAGAAACTTTACATGGACCTTTTAGGACCGTATCCCCGTTCGAAGAGCGGAAATATAGGGCTCCTTATAATAGTCGACCATAACACCAAATTCCATTTCTTGCATCCAATGCGAAAATTTACAACTGAGAAGATATGCGACTTCTTATTGAAGAATGTCTTTTCTACATTCGGCGTTCCGGAATCTATATTAACAGATAACGAGTCGCAGTTTAAGTCTGGTAATTTTAAGGCGTTTTTAACTCGATTTGGTGTGAAGCATGTGTGCACAGCTATTTACTCGCCCCAAGCCAACGCGAGCGAGCGAGTAAACCGATCCGTACTAGCGGCAATTAGAGCGTATGTCGGGTCTGATCATACTACTTGGGACAATCATATTGAGAAAATTAGCGCATCCTTGAGAGCTAGCGTACATCGGAGCACCGGATTTTCACCGTATTTCTTATGCTTTGGGCAGAATATGATAATGAATGGACAGGATTATGAACTCTTAAGAAGATTTCAGTTATTGAACAACGATACAGCATTAAAGACGCCTGATATAGTTCAGTTAGCGCGCAGGGAAGCGCGAGGCAAAATGAGAGAGACACATGCAAACAATGCGAAAGTATATGATTTGCGTAGCCATTCAGTACGTTTGAACGTAGGCGACACAGTATATGCCCGTAATTTTGCGCAAAGCAACGCAGCTAAAAGGTTTAGTGCCAAACTCGCTCCTGTTTTCATTAAAGCCAAAGTGTCAAAGAGAATCAGTAACATCTATTTTGAGTTAGTAGACGATTCTAGCAAGGTCTTGGGTGTTTATCACCTAAAGGATATTCGATTCACCTAAAGGATATTAACGCTTCGCCGAATTGCGACTGACCTTCTTCAGTTAATACTTCGTCGAGATATGACTCTTGCTGAATTAACTGTGGTGTAGGGGTCAGCATAGAAAACCAAAACAAAATAAATTGTACCGCAGCAGAAAATACAAATTGCCCTTAAATTCGTTCAGGCCCAGTGTAAAAGCTAGAGTAGTAATTCCAATCGGTAATGCAGAACTAGTCGCACCGCTTCAATACTCCCAGTTATCTAACTATCTCGCTCTCGCACACATTCGCAAGGCACGCAGACAGAATAGAATAGAGACAGAGCCGGGAAAAGTCCCGTTTCTAGCGGTTCGCGCAAATTCCAGTGCACGTCGACTGTACAATGCGTAGATCAGCTCGTTCATTTGGTTTTGCAATCTCGAAGTATTTAAACGTGCGAAAAGTCATCATCTAGTGCGAAGAAGTAAAGCCACGTGGACTTTCTTTAACCACGAGGGTGTTACATAAATCCCAGTTTGTGAACAAAACCAGTTATTGAAGTCAGTGAAATCAGTCTATATTTACTCGCTTGCTCAGGTAAATATTGGCAGCCGTAAAGTTCGTAGGTAACTTAGTTTATGTTTTTTTTGACGTAGGTCAAGGCCAGAACACGCGCTTGTCGCGGGCGCTCTCGCGCTTACATTTGTTAAATCACCCTTCTGGACCTGGCCAGCCTACAGTTCAGCGTGCAGCCACAGTTTATGGGCGCGTTCAGCGCGCAGCCACAGTGACTGGGCGCGTTCAGCACATTTCACGGCCAGTAACTTGATGTCGGAACCGAACAGCACCTCGGCCTAGGCAACACCGCCTGAACCACCACAGAATGAAAATCGTCGCTAGGGACTAGCCAATCCTAGCCAAGATGCAGGATATCCACCAAATCTGAACCGCCTCGCACCGCCGCTGAAAAGCCGCATTTACCGTTTTGCTATAAGCATGACCGCCGTAGCGCGCACCGGCCACGTGCGGCTCATGTTTAAGGAAAGACGTCTCCCAGAAGTAGATCGTCTTGAAGAGAGATCCGCAGAAGCTCGTCAGCCGAACCGAAGCACGTGTGTCGCAGCCATATAATTTATAAATTACGAATACGGATGCTGCAAGAGCAGGCAATCATTAAGGACCGCCATCGTTTAAAGCCATAGACAGAGAAGTCGTTTGCATTCACTAAATTAATAAACTTTAAGTCAGACCGTTTATCTTATACTAGTTATGTTCTTTTTCATATAGTTTTAAAACAGAAAGCGATCTGTATACCGCCGGAGTATATCCCATTTAAGAATGAATTAACTGCGCATTTACTTTGACAACGTTTTACACAGCACCTGCATCTCGATGGGCTCAGCGAATCAGCAGCGAGGATCTGTACGTAAGTGATTAAGCCGCAATATCGGCAAACGTAGCGCATATATTTTTATATTCAATTTTAAGTGGGAGTTGTAAAACCGGCGTATAAGAAAGCAAGTAGGTTAATCTAGCGAACTATCTTTATTTTGTTTTGGAAAACTTGTAATTGAGAAGAACACCCATGAAGGGAACCGATTTAGATAATTTTGTATTATGAATAGTGGTTATTATGAATAGATAAATCCACCAATCCGGGTCTGTTGCCAGTACCGTGATGCGAATGTCAATATCCTATGAAATGAATTGAAATATAATAAAATAATTGTTAAGGGGTAATATACAAGCGTTATCAAGGTTGGGAGGGTATAGAATGGGGGCAACTTACACCTAAGCCACCCTATATTGCTGGTATCCGCCTCTCTAATACACTACTTTTTATGTATTTGCAAGAAGTGCACGAACACCGATCCATCTATACGCTAGAGAGCCCTCTGCGTTCTAGTGAACACCTACCTCAGGGCTACTACAGAGAATGGCGCCCAACGTGGGGCTAGATACTAAAGAAACAGTACTACAAGGACTACGAAAAATAGCGTCCACAACTTGGAGGTACTAGCCTAGCATCATTGCTCATTTTTTATTGGTATTAATCAGATAAATTTAGATTTCAGAAATAGTTAGAAACTACAAAAACGATTTCGCATTTGGTGTTAGCCATAAGTGTTTTAGGTTTTAGCTTTCTGGAAAAGCTTCTGCAATTCTGTCTCACGAATTGAGAAGACCGAAGCAAACTTATTCACTAGGATGACATACAAGTTTGGAATTAAGTAAGAATACTAGACTATCGTTTTGGGAATAGAAGAAAGCGAACTTGGAATTTTTTATTTAGGAATCGCGATCCTACATCGAGTTATTACGGTATGATCGACCAATGCAAACCGGTTGGCGAAAACTTTTCACGTTCGAGCGTTTTAGTGATTCTAGTATTAGGCATTGTACGCATACTGAGGAATAGCAAGTCATTGGAGAAACTTCGATACTTGTCCAGCACAGCGAATTCGCGTCCGAGGAAGAACATTTGTACTAGTAAAAGTATATAAGAGAGGATACCTAGCATGAAAAGGATTTGACAAACAACTCATTGGGAAGCACAGACCAAATTTTTGAGAATAAATAAACTTTTATTTCAAGTTTTAATATAATACGAAAATGTCAGTACGACATAGCGCGGAGAATCTGGCAGCCGTTTCAAACGAAGGTACTTACCTGTCTGCATTTTATGCGCTCGACCTTTAAACGATGAGTACACGACAGCATTGTCGCCCTGTAATCATAGATTCCACCAACAGTGTGTTGTTAATCATTTGCTAACAACAAATTCCTGTCCTACTTGCAATCAAGTATGCACGGTGCATCAGTTAGCAATTTCAAATAACAATCTGTTAGCAGAGCTGGCAGATGCTGAGCGAATAGCAAGTAACGCAAGTGGAACAGAGGAAAACCGTTCAGAAGGGTTAAACAGCAATCGAGGCCGAGGCAGAAGGGCTAGAGGAGCTAATCAACGAAGAGGCATTGTTACTAGATCGCAACAACAACGCAACGCAGCTCAGCAGCATGATCGAAGCGCGAATACCGATTCAGATTTTGATTCATCTAGAAACGAGAACATGGAAGAAGTAGGAAAAGTCGTTCAAGCAGCAATGCTGTCTCAGCAGTAACAACTTATGCAGAACCTTACTCAGTTTATACAAACACAGTTGTCAAATTTAGATGTAGGCCACGCGGCGCAGTCCTCAGATAGGAGAAGGTCAAATGATGCCATTGATCAACCAGTTTTTTTAACTGGAGGGAATCCTGGGAATAGTCACCCTAGTCAGCATTCAGACAGATCTCACACGTCAGTACAACCAGAGAAAGTTCCTAGTATTATCCAGAGTTGGCACTTAAAATTTGATGGGGCGAAGGATGGGTTGCAAACCGAAGATTTTCTATACAGAGTACAAGCTCTAGCACATCAGAATTTGAATGGCGACCACCAACTACTATGTGATCATTTGCATCTCTTTTTCATAGGCAAAGCGAACGAGTGGTATTGGAAATTTCACCGATCATGCCGACAGTTTACTTGGAAAGAATTTTGTAAGGAATTTAGGGAGAAGTTTAAGGATATAGACACAGATATGGACATATGGGAAGCCATTAACAATAGGCGTCAAGCAGAAAGAGAACCATTCGAAGACTATCAATTCCAGATTGAAAAACTAGTTTCTCGACTGAGTACCCGTATTTCTGAAGAATCTCTAGTCCAACTCCTTATCCGACATGCGAAACCATCTCTCAGATACGAGTTGATGCATTTGAGAATAAACAGTTTAGTAATCCTGCGAGAAGAAATACGCACTCACGAGCAATTCTGCAAGCAGAACAGACAGTCGCTAGGGCACAAGAATTTCTCAGTCCGTCCCAGTGTGTCTCAAATCGAAGAGGACCTCGAGGATACAGAGAAAGGAGATGTCGCCGCTTTACAGCGCAAGCCAGCGAAATGCTGGAACTGCGAGCAGCTTGGACATCGATTTGACGAATGTCTCGAAGCTCGCAATATCTTTTGCTACGGATGTGGAGCCAAGAACACGTTCAAGCCAAACTGTCAGAATTGTAAGCAGCCGGAAAACCGACAACGGGATGCGTCGAGCCTAGTCCACGCGTCGCGTCCGAAATATTAACGACCAACAGTAGTAAGCAGACCGATACATTCGAGAGTTCGGATCTGAACATACACACTAACCATCTCGAAAAGTCAATTTTAAACAGAACTAGAGTCACACAGCCGTACCACATTCGAGAAGCGAACGTCAGCAGCTGTATTGTTTCTCAGAAACACAGACGATCAACATTATGAATACAACGGTTTTGGTTGAACGTTCGACAATATAGGAAGAAGCTAGTCGCAGCCATCTTTTTTAATTCCGATAACCGTTTGTACACCGAAATTGATATTTATAACGCACGTTATACAGCTTTGCTAGATTCAGGCGCTACTATTAGTTGCATCGGTGGCAAGGCCGCTAAAGATCTTACCGGTCATCCGGAATTGCGAAAATGTTCAGGTCGCGTAAAAACAGCGAATAACACTGAGTGTCCAGTTACGGGTAGACTAGTGATCGATATCACTTACAGAAATCGCACCAAGAAAGTTGAATTTTTCGTTATACCAGACCTCAAACAAGATATCTATTTGGGTATTGATTTCTGGCGCGATTTCGGATTGTTGGATCTGTTAAATAAAGAGTCCTTTTAGTACGGTACTGATCCATTGAAGGATACGCTATACAACTAGCTATACAGGATCGGCGAATTAAAACAGTGATTCTAAAATTATTTTGAGATCCGCAAAAGAATCTACGTGAAAGTAGTATTCAAGAAAAAATCCCGTGTGGTCAGTAACATCTGCAAAACAATTTAAAATCCCGTGCGGTCGGAAACAAAATTAATTAAAATTTTTAATTCCGTAACTTAAAACAAAAAAAATTTAAATAAACACCGTGTATCCAGATACTTATACAAATACACCATGGCAGTTCCGCAACTTTCGGAAACCCACCTAAATCAATTATTAAATCAAATTAAAGAACTGAACTTCTACGATGGCACACCTGGCAAGCTGTCTGTGTTTGTTAACCAGGTCGAGCAGCTACTCAACTTATACCCTACCCAAGATGCCAGACAAGCACACGTTATCTACGGAGCAGTAAAACGGTTACTAGTGGATGCAGCATTGGAGGTCGTGACCCAAGAAAGAGTAAACACATGGCTGGATTCAAAGACGGCCCTGGCGATGGCATTCAAGGATCACAGGCCCTACATAACACTTATAAGACAACTGGAGGATACATCATACCCCGGAAGCATCTGTAAGTTCATCGAGAAGCTCGAATCACAATATTGGATTATGTTTGACAAGTTAGAATTAGAAAGCGACCCTGTAGATAAATCAAATTACATTGAAATGTTAAAAAGAACTGTTAAATCTGTAATAGATCGAAAATTGACGGATAGAATTTATATGTCATTGGCACGCAAAGATATTGATACTATTTATAAATTAAAACAAGCTTCAATGGAGCTAGACCTCTATGACGCCAGTCCAGAAAATCAACGTTCTAATAGATCAGAAGGGAATAGACGCAGGAACAGGGGAAATCATTGTCAAAGCAATAATCAAAGATATTACAATAATAGAAATTACAATCACAGCAATTATTATCCTGGAACGAATCAGAATAACAATACGCAACCTCAAAATTCGAATCAACCTACAATAAATCACAATCAGTATTCCACTCGTCCCATACCGGTTAATCAAAGGGGAAATTATTACACGTTTAGAAGTGAGTTAACACAAGGCCAACAAAACAATCCTCTTAACAATTCCGGTAAAAAGACAACGCGAGAGTCAAAGTGGCCAAAGCAGAATGGATGTAAATTTTTATCAAACTGCCTCGGACACTCAAGTGACACAGGAGGACGTACCAGTCCCCATGTACGAATAGGGTATCATAACAAACAATGATCATCATAACAAGGGAATGATCGACACAGGTTCATTCATTAATATCATAAAGGAACATTTTGAAAATTTAGAATAAAAAGAAGGGGGCAATAAAATTAAAGAAAAGCTTAATAATGAAACCCACTTCAGTATGTCCGTCTGTTCAGAAATTCTATGTCCACAAATTTTCCGAAAATTATGATTTCCTGTTAGGTCGAAAGATACAGGATACGAAAGCTAAGATACGAAAGATAAGATAACGAGACGGTAACTCTAGGTTCAAGAACCTTTAAGTTTGTGTATGGAGAAAAGAAGGGCGAGACCGTATCTAAATGCCTCGACCCACAGCAAAAGGATGATTCTTCTCCAGTGGAGGAAATCAATCCAAATATGCAAAAGGTTAAGACCGCACCTAAGTGCCTTAAACCAAAGCATCAACAACAGAAGAAGGAGACCGCATTACCAAAATGCCTCACTTCAAAATTTCTTAGTAACACAGTGGACAATGATGTAACACATCTCGATCCCATGTCCGTTGACAACGATATAGGTAACTTCGCGATCAACAATGAGTTACGCGAATGTAACGAGTACAGACTCGAACATCTAAATGTAGAGGAAATTGAATGTTTAAAGAAAATTCTATACGAATATAGAGACATTCAGTACAAGGAAGGCGAAAATTTGACCTTCACCAGTACTCAGCATGACTATCCAGTTTACCGTAAACCCTATATGTACCCCCAAAGTGTTGACCAAGAAGTCAAATCAAAGAAATGATAAAACAAGGGATCGTTCGCAAATCGAAGTCCCCTTATTGTTCTCCTTGGTGGTCCTCAAGAAGGCAGACGCCTCTGGGAAATAAAAATTTAGGTTGGTAGTTGATTACAGGAATCTAAACGAGATAACTGTTAATGACAAATTCCCCATTCCTCGAATGGATGAGGTATTGGATAAATTGGGTAGATGCCAATATTTTACCACCATTGATCTCGCTAAGGGTTTTCACCAAATCCAGATGGACGAAAATTCTATTGCAAAAATAGCTTTTTCAACTAAGCATGGGCATTACTAATATACACGTATGCCTTTTGGCCTAAAGAATGCTCCAGCTACTTTTCAGAGATGTATGAATAATTATTTGGAAGATTTGATCTACAAAGATTGTTTAGTCTATTTGGACGATATTATTATTTACTCCACTTCATTGGAGGAACATATTTTATCTCTAAAGAAAGTCTTTGAGAAACTGAGAGACGCCACCTTGAAGTTGCAGCTAGACAAATGTGAATTCATGAAAAAAGAAACTGAATTCCTGGGACATATTGTCACAACAAATGGCATTAAACCAAACCCAAACAAAACTAATGTAAAGACTACATCGAATCATTTGAAAGACTAAAGGTTTTGATAACTTCAGATCCGATATTAATCTACCCCGATTTTTCGAAGCCCTTTTCTCTAACAACCGACGCGAGTAATGTAGCTATTGGTGCAGTGCTATCACAGAACCATAAGCCCGTTTGTTATGCCAGCAGAACGTTACACGAACACGAAATCAACTATGCTACCATTGAAAAAGAATTGTTAGCTATATTTCAGGTTATACTTATTCGGCAGGCCATTTGAAATAATGAGTGATCACAAGCCATTGGTATGGCTGAATAATATCAAAGAGCCGAACATGAAATTACAAAGGTGAAAAATCAAACTTAATGAATTCGATTATAAAATAAAATATCTTCCAGGCAAAGAAAACAATGTCGCGGATGCTCTTTCCCGCACAAAGATAGAAGAAGTCATGGTTGGCGAAGTCGCAAACAGCGCAGACGCAACTATACATAGTGCTAATGAATATAATTTAAATTATATATCCATAACGGAGAGACCAATCAATTTCTTCTCTAGACAAATAGAGATAGAAAAAGGCGACAGTGACACAACAAGTGTAAGCCACTACTTTCAAAAACTAAAGATTAAAATAATCTATAAAGAAATGACACTTGAACCCGCCAAAACCCTCATTAAGGAATATGTGTGCACCAAGAAAAGCGCAATTTACTTCCCTTAAGATGAGGATTTTCTGATCTTCCAGAGGGCATTTACCGAAATCATAAGCCCTAACAATTTCACAAAACTATTGAGATGTACCACGAAGCTAATTGATATACTAACTTATGCGGAATTTAAAGATTTAATCCTAAAAAGACATAAGGAAGTTTTACATCCAGGTATAGAAAAAACCAATAATTGGTTAAAAAAAAAATACTATTACCCAGATAGTCAAAAGCTAATTCAAAATATTATTAATGAATGTGAAATCTGTAATCTGGCAAAAACAGAACATCGAGACACAAAATTGGAATTTGACATTTGAAACAACACCAAAAATATTTAACACATGGGAAAAATACGTGATAGATTTATATCTCACGGGTAACCAGATCTTCTTATCTTGTATTGATATTTATTCAGAATTTGCCTCACTAATTGAAGTAAAAAGTAGATACTGGCTAGAAGCGAAAAGAGCCATTACTAAAATATTCGATGATATGGGAAAACCACAAGAAATTAAAGCAGACAAACATTCAGCTTTTATGTGCATAGCTTTGCCAAATTGGTTACGATCCGAAGGCGTACAAACAACAAAATATTAATATCAGGAAACAACATCATTAAAATTAAAAACTGTACCATGCAAATAGATGAATTCCTAATTTCTAATAATGTAGCAGATTTTACACAAACGATTTATATCACCAACAATGTTACACGTTTAGAACCAATAAATCACTTAGAATCAAAAGAAATGATAAGATTGCATGTAAAACACTACAACTTTTTCCAAATTATATGCATTACAACTTTTGTCATCATGATAATTAGTTTGACTCTGTATTTAGCATATAAGTTTAAAAATATACCTAAGAAAATTATTGTTAAATATTGTAAACAAAAAGAAGAACATCCGCACCTTGAAACTAATGTCAAGTAAAATATTCAACCAGAAAACAATGTTATGATATATCCAAATTTAACGACCTGAGGACAGGCCAAATTCAATGATTGGGGGAGTGACATATCCATAAGTCCCTAAGACTTAAGCACATGCCTACACACTAATACACATACAACATGTACACCCAAACACACCCACACACCCAACACAACTCTGGATGTACCCAACAGATACCAGATACCTGATAAGTCACCCACTTGTAGACTAAACATCCGTTGTCTAATTTAAACAATCTATGCTTAAGCCCTCCCATCATCGTTGCGTTCCCACGTTCAAAGCTCGGACTCGCAATCCCGAAAAACAGAAGTATTAGATTTCAATAAACAAAATTATAAGAATCTAAGAGCACTTGTATCCAAGAGCGAATGCACTTGAATCCAAGAGAAATGCGAAGACTATTAAAGTCAGCAACTCCAAAGCTTTCTCTCTTCATTTGATCAGAACCCTAAAGTCTAAAGTCCATATTAGAAAAGCTCGAAACCGAGGCTTGAACGTCAATCAAATCATTCAGTAAAATAAAATTATATTTTTCTTATGAGTATGCGATTTTTTAATTATATATATGTATATATATATATATTTTTTATGACTCAATGCAGCTCAACATGGAGGGAGTCTCTCGATGCCGGATGCACTTGGTGTAAGCGAATTGATATCAAGGTGCCAATTCTAAAGAGCAAAACACGAGAAGGCGTAACTATAAGATCACTGCACCTTATAGGATCGATGTTCTGTTCTTGTAGTCGCCCATGAAATGCAAATCATAGTCAATCGTAACCATACCAACGAGCTATCCAGTTCCAGCTAGGGAACTTAAATTTATATATCTGTGTGGGAAAATAAGAAACAGTGTGTTAGATAATTTAGTGTCGGGTAAAACTATTTATTTCTGCATTTAACCCTAGAATAACCGTGGTCCCAACAATAGCCAATTCTTGGCTATTCCGTGTGGCGTCGACCGCCATTAAAATGATATGCCGAAGAACGTTTTTAAAGGAAAGTGGTCGAACCTAAAGGCTTTTTATATAAGATTCATTGGTCTAACAACAACGTGTGAGACAAAGGACAGTTTTGCGGAAACAATAAAATCACTGCTGATTGTCGCACTAAGCAAATCCTCAGGAGAAGACGAAAAAGGAGCCTTTCTTCCTAGTTACAGGAACGAAAAGAATCTGCTCACAATAATAGCTACATTTGCTGCCCATGATCATAATGAGAAACATGATGAAAATTACATACCAGAGGACTAGGACGAAGTTGACGAGGACGTTTCGGAGTTTATCCTGAATATAAAGAGCGCTGCCCAAGAAGAAGCGCTAAAGGGCAATTCTGTCCGCTGACGGCCAAATCCCTTTTTTCTGCCAACATTATTAAAGTTGTGCAAATATTTTGTGTTATGAGCAAACGTGATGAAGGAAAAGTTCTGCTCGAAATATGATGTAGGCTCTTCGGCACTTTTGGAAGCCTATTTTAAGGATTTAAATAAACACGGATATGAGTATCTTCCACCGACTAGTGCGACCGGATATATTCGTGGTGCAGCATATTCGCGGCATCGAAGATGTTTGCAAGCTGGAACGAGCCGCGATTATGCAAAAGACCGTTAATATTCCCAGCTTTATAAAAGAAAAAACACCCAAAAAATTTTGCCGTGAGGAAACCAAGGAATTCCTGGGCAAATAGCGAAGTAGAAAACCTGTTAAAAGAAGAAAACTGGAAGGTAAAGAATAAAGAGGTAAAGCCCATGGAAGAAAATGTCAAAGAAGTCAATGCAAATGATGATACAAACAAGGACACGGCTTTTCATTAGGTTTTTTCAATAATTCCAAGAGGAAAATATCAAAAAATGCACTTACGTGGAATTTTTATACAATTGACCTTTTCGAAGGAAAACTGATTGCAGCTTCCTTTTGCTTATGTTGATGGAGGAGGCAACGCCGTCAATATGTATTCATATATTCAAAAATATAAAATACAAGAAAATCAACAATAACTGAATACGTTTGCTGATTCTAAGAGCAACCATTACTTTTGATTTCTTAAACATATCACGTGTACACTATATATACCAAAATATAGACTCAAAATTGGTTCCAATTGTACATATTTTTGTTTACATTTCAGCAGGTAGTTATTTGCATAGTTTTCAAACCTAACATAATGCAGACCGTACATTTGTACCTGTGACAAAGGGTTAATTTTTCTAGGAAAATTGTTTTTTACATTGCAGGTACTTTTAAGAATCAAAATTTCAAAAATCTAACGGTTCATCCCTTTGGTCTCCAGTCTCCGGATCCAAAGTCCACGATTTTACATGTGACCCGGTCCAAAGTTCGACTTGCCCCGTTATTTGCCTTTGAACCTGCTGACTCTCCAAACTCTCTTGTCAATAAGTCCGGGTCCCCACCCTCTCTCTCTCCATTACCAGCATTCTCCAGCCCAGAGTCTCCGAACTCTCTTTCTCCGGGCTTCGCACTGCCGTTACAACGCGTTGCCTTGTTGCGTAACTGGCAACGACAGGCCCTCCTTATGCGATCACCATCCGCATTTGTGCGGAGTTTCAACTCCTCACATTGTACTTAAACATTAATGTGTGTGTATGAGTGTTTACAATAGTGTGTGTGGTTGGAGAGTTGTGGGTGTAGAATGTATATCTACTATATAGTCTGTAAGCATAGATTTAAGAAAAAATAATATTTTTTTTAAGGATTTATATTTTTTAATTTTTATATTTTACGAATATTAAAAGTTGGTTAAGGAGCTATTTCCATTTACAAATATTAATTTATATACAATCAGTTGGCCGGCACACCTGGAAGTCGTCTGGCATTTTGGGCCATCAAAAAATTATAATAGTTTATCATATAGTGGCTATCAACATACAACCGTAGCCATCTTCAAAAGAAGATCAGATTTATCACGTAAATATCGCGCTTGCAATTCCTCTTTCAAGACCAATTACAAATTAAACAAGAGAGAACGCTATAGTTCCCCGACCATCAGGTTTTAGTTTTTCAGTTAGCGTGGACGAGAGAATGTTACAAGACTAACAAAAATGGAAGAAAATATCAAAACCTTTTTTAAAAAGTTTTTTGACAAGGCAATAGAAATTTAAAAGACTATAAAAAAATTTCAAAACATGTTTGAATAATTCTAACGCGTTGATATTAAAAACAGCTAAAAAGCAATGGCGAGGGCATCCCAGTTCTTTACGCCATTACGAACGTTTCAGTACACACAATCTGTTTCTTTCTAACGCATTGATATCAAAAAGAGCTGAAAAGCAATGGCGTAGACATCCCTACTCTTTACGCCATTACGATCTTCCCATAACTCACAATCTGTCCCTTTCTTACGCATTGTTACATACAGAGAAAATGAAATGGCGCAGTGTGCATTCTGGGGCGGCCATCTCTTTTATTGTGTGATGCCGGTCTCTCTATTCCCGTCTCGTTTGTACACATTACTGGCAGACTATTTTTGATCACAATTTTATTTTAAGACTGGATATGGATATGGCATGAAAGCACACTAATCAATAATTAAACCAAATCCAATCATATCAACAGCTTCGCCAAGTCAATGCTTAATTACCCTTATTTTATCAAAACTTAAAAAAAAATTATATTTTGTATTAAAAAAAAAAGCAATTTATTATTAAAAACTACGGAATATTTTCTTATTTATATATTCAATAATTTTTTTCTACTGTTCCTATGGCACATACATACATATATATATATATTGTCAAATAATGTCTTAAAGTAAAGGTCGATGGCCAAAATCAGCAATATTTCAAGACTTTTAAAAAAAAATTTGTTAAAAATGGGACTGGCGACTAGCAGTCAAGCTGGGGAATTTCCACTGCAAATGGCGAAGAAGAAGATGAGGTTCGTGTCCAAGTGTTTATTTCGCGGGCACAACCAGCAGCTTCGACATCAGTTTTACGACTCTTTTTAGCGAGCAGCATGCAAACATTCTAATGTGACGAAGGGCGAAAGCTTATCAGATTGATCTAAACCACTCGGCTATGCGCTAGCTTCTTGAGCGCACTGATAAGCTTTTTACATTTCATTTGTTAACATTTGGTGTATTAACATATTAAATTCATATTTAACAATAACTAAGCTTATATATAATTTATATTTAATAATGAAAAGTTAAACTATTGCTCCAACACTGGTTACTGGAAAATCACGATGCACCCACGGTTAGTGTCGGACAACATGAGAATCCACGTTTTACATAATTAAGCCAATTCCTATTTAGGTCGAGCAAATCACTTAACGTAATTCTTTGTGCATTATAGTGGTTTCTACAGTACCAGCTTAAAAATATTGCCTATGATGTCCTTCAATAGATGAGTGAGGTGTTTTTCTTCGCAATTGGGTATATATATATATATATATATATATGTATATATATATTTTTTTTATGACTCAATGCAGCTCAACATGGAGGGAATCTCTCGATGCCGGATGCACTTGGTGTAAGCGAATTGATATCAAGGTGCCAATTCTAAAGAGCAAAACACGAGAAGGCGTAACTATAAAATCACTGCCACCTTATGGGATCGATGTTCTATTCTTGTAGTCGCCTATAAAATGCAAATCATAGTCAATCGTAACCATACCGACGAGCTATCCAGTTCCAGCTAGGGAACTTAAATTTATATATCTGTGTGGGAAAATAAGAAACAGTGTGTTAGATAATTTAGTGTCGGGTAAAACTATTTATTTCTGCATTTAACCCTAGAATAACCGTGGTCCCAACAATAGCCAATTCTTGGCTATTCCGTGTGGAGTCGACCGCCATTAAAATGATATGCCGAAGAACGTTTTTAAAGGAAAGTGGTCGAACCTAAAGGCTTTTTATAATATATAAGATTCATTGGTCTAACAACAACGTGTGAGACAAAGGACAGTTTTGCGGAAACAATAAAATCACTGCTGATTGTCGCACTAAGCAAATCCTCAGGAGAAGACGAAAAAGGAGCCTTTCTTCCTAGTTACAGGAACGAAAAGAATCTGCTCACAATAATAGCTACATTTGCTGCCCATGATCATAATGAGAAACATGAAGAAAATTACATACCAGAGGACTAGGAGGAAGTTGACGAGGACGTTTCGGAGTTTATCCTGAATATAAAGAGCGCTGCCCAAGAAGAAGCGCTAAAAGGCAATTCTGTCCGCTGTCGGCCAAATCCCTTTTTTCTGCCAACATTAATAAAGTTGTGCAAATATTTTGTGTTATGAGCAAACGTGATGAAGGAAAAGTTCTGCTCGAAATATGATGTAGGCTCTTCGGCACTTTTGGAAGCCTATTTTAAGGATTTAAAAAACACGGATATGAGTATCTTCCACCGACTAGTGCGACCGGATATATTCGTGGTGCAGCATATTCGCGGCATCGAAGATGTTTGCAAGCTGGAACGAGCCGCGATTATGCAAAAGATCGTTAATATTCCCAGCTTTATAAAAGAAAAAAAAACCCAAAAAATTTTGCCGTGAGGAAGCCAAGGAATTCCTGGGCAAAGTGGAAAACCTGTTACAATCGATGTGTTCAGACGAACATGAATATATAAAAGGATTTACATAAGAAATGTATGTATAGCTAGTGAAACGCTATAGTGGTTTCTACAGTACCAGCTTAAAAAGATTGTTTACGATGTCCTTCCATAGATGTGTTCAGACGAACATGAATATATAAAAGGATTTACATAAGAAATGTATGTATAGTATAGCTAGTGAAACGCTGCAGCAATGCCTTATCTAAAAATAAACAACGCCTGAGCGTTAGGATATAGATATCTGGGATAAACAACGAACTCCTGCGTGGGTTTCATCCCTTAAATAAAGATGCAAGCGATCACGTAGCATTTCCTTGAAGATAAGGGATATCTTGCAGTGGAAAATTCCTGCACTTGATACAGTTTTCCACATCTGGGGAACAGATGGCCACTGCGTTGGTCTAGTTAGAGATAAGATTAGAATTTGTAAATTTTATGTTAGCTACCTAAGCTAGGACTGAGAAAATAAAGACTCAGTTTGAAATTATCAACATTATCAAGGCGTGCTTGAGGCCATACATCAGCAACTGTGAAAATAAAAAGTGCATAAAAATAAAAAGAAAAAGTGCCAAATAAATGCCATTAATTGGTTTTGGTTTTTATACAATATATACTACGTAACGCCGTAATGTAAATGGTAACCATAATTGTTGAATCGAAATCGAAATCTGAATCGTAATCGTAATCGTACCGCAACTAGTCGGGAATGTGGCAAACCCTTGACAGCTGCGAGGCGCTCGACCGCCATTATAAATGAACAGCTCATTAATTGAGTGCAGTGTAAATGCCATTAGAGCATTAGTGGAGAAAAAGAGTGCTAAATAAATGCCTCTTCTGACTAAAATAAAAAGTGCCAAAAAGAAAATCATCGCTAAACATCGACGAGAAGGAAGACCCGGAGCCTGTGAGAAGATCAGCGCCAACAACAGCAGCAGCAACAACAACAGCAGCAGTTAAGACGGCAGCACCAACAACAGAGCAACGCACCAACATCAAAAAGGACGCAAAAAGATAAGCTCAACATTACTTTCTTTTTTATTGTATTACTTCTAAGAATTTTGTTTTTCTTATTAAAAAAAAAAACTTTATAAAAATTCATAATGATGTCGGAAAAAAGCATACAATTTCTAAAAAAGCAGTCCGAAATTATTTTGGAAATTAGGAAGTTGGAAGCAAAACCAACATTGTCAGATTCCGATTTAGTAAGCTTAGAGGAGCTTCAAAAATGCTTTATTGCTAATCATAGCAATTTGATAAAGATCGGCGTTGTCGATCATGAATATTTTAATTCAAAGCAGTATGACCTAATAATGATGGTCTTAGCACAAATTAAAATTAAAACTGAAAAAAGTAAAAAAAGTAGTAGATCCGTTGAGCTCCCAGTCACCATTTCAAGCCCGGAGAAGAAGGGTATTCAAAAAACAGAGGGTATGACAAAAGAGCCAAGTGAACACACTTCAAAAAAAGAGCAGGCGTTCCGTACTAATGTTGGTCAATTTAGGGTATACCTAGAAGATACGTCAAAAATGATAGACAGTAGTCCAGATTTCCTTCAAATAAGGAAAAACAAAATAGAGTTGCTTTGGAACAAAATATATAACCTGATAGAACAGGTTAATACTTATTTTGAAAGTTCGCTATTCGATGAAGAAATTAGCGAACTTGAATTTGACAGGCAGAATGTTTTGACAGCCATAAATAGTCGACTCAGTGGAGCAAACAACAAAGCTGAAATGTCGACGGTTGTAAAGGCAGAGGAGTTACCAACCCTGCCTAAAATCCAGATACCCACTTTCTTTGGTGATTCCAAAGAATGGGATCTTTTTAATGAGCTCTTCACAGAGCTCATTCATACGAGGGAGGATCTAAGTCCTTCACTCAAATTTAATTATCTGAAGTCAGCATTAAAAGGAGAAGCCAGGAATATGGTGACTCATTTATTGCTTGGCTCTGGAGAGAATTACGAAGCCACTTGGGAGTTTTTGACCAAGCGGTTTAAAAATAAAAGGAAGATTTTCTCAGAGCACATGAATAGGCTAATCGATAGGCCAAGTTTAAAATTGGAATCGAATAAACAAATTAAGATATTTATTGACACAATTAACGAGTCAATTTACATTGTCAAATTAAAGGCACAGTTGCCAGAAGAAGTGGATGCAATTTTTGCTGACATAATTCTTCGAAAATTTAACAAAGAGTCAGTCGCTCAGTTTATTTGAAAGCCATGTCAAAAAAACTAAAGAAATCCAGGCACTTTCTGATGTCATGGACTTTTTAGAGCAAAGGCTCAATTCTATTTCGTCATTTTCACAGGAAGTTAAACCTGTAAAGAAAATGAGTAATACTAGCCTGAATAAAAATGATAATTGCGCATATTGCAGACTACCAGGGCATTATTTAATTCAATGCCATAAATTTAAAATAATGAATCCAGCAGAACGGTCTGACTGGGTAAGAAAAAATCGGTTGCTTCACCTTGCAGGTCATAATCCAGAAAAAGTGAATACGTGTAGAACAGCAGGTCAAGCCTTGTTAGCCACGGCTTTGGTTCAAGTGAAGTCAAGGAATGGATTTTGAAAAACTAAGAGCTTTGATTGATAGTGGTTCTCAAAGCACAATCATTTCAGAAGAATCTGCACAGATTCTAAAATTGAAAAAAGTTCGTTCACAGACAGAAATAAGTGGAGTATCTTCCACAGGAACGTGCATTTCCAGGCACAAGGCAATTATTTCAATCAAAAATTCTTCTTCGGGTGGATAGTTTCTGGATGTGAAAAATCCAAAGGAAAAGAAACCATTGTAGCTACAACAATAGAATTAAAAGATTTAGATCGCTACTGGGCAGTTGAAGAGGAAAAAAATGATATCGAGTCTGAAATCTGTGAAAATAAATTTATTAAAACTACAAAAAAGGATTCAGATGGGCGATACATTGTGTCAATTCCATTCAAGGAGGATGTCACCTTAGGAGATTTAAAGAAACAAGCCATAGCTCGTTACATGAATCTGGAGAAAAAACTACAAAGAAATGAAAAACTTAATTTTGACTTCACTAAATTCATGAAAGAATACTTGGATTTAAGACACATGGTTGAGGTGAATAATGAAGGCAAATATTTCTTGCCGCACCAGGCTGTAGTTTTTGATGCTTCAGCAAAAACCACTAATAACAAAAGTTTGAACGACATAATGTATGTTGGGCCACGAGTTCAAAAAGATATTTTTGACATTGTTGTCAAAGAAAGGTAAAATGGAAGAATGAATATTTGCATACGCTCCAGCAAAGGGATAAATGAAAAAGAGAAATTCCTAATATAGAAGAAGTGCAAATAGTTTTGTTGAAGAATGAGAATTGTCATTCAGCAAGATGGCCTTTAGAAATGGTGGAAAAAGTCCATAGGGGGGGATTTTCCATGCAGGAGGGATTTATCACCAGACCCATTACAAAAATTTGTCCTTTAGAAGGTATAAGCTCTTTTGAAAAAAATGAGGCTGACCCTGAGCCAAAAAGACGGACTAGAGCGACATCAGGAATGTCCAAGATTGGGATTATCATGGCAATGTTTTTGTTTATATTAAGTTGTCAGTTTTCTAGCGTATTACCTAAAAATATAACACCAAAATATTTAATAGAGAATTTAAATAGGACCTCAGCAATATATTTAGATCCTCTAGGAGATGTTGAGATTGTCAGTACTTCTTGGAACTTGGTGATCTATTATAAAATGGATCCATATTTTAGAATGATTACAAAAGGTTATGCGCTTATAAGAGGAATGAGAAAAGTTTATGAAAGGCTTCATAGCTTTGAAGAACAATGTAGTCAAGTTTTAGATAATATGCAAGATCAGTTATCGGAACTTGAAGAAAACAATAAATTGTTTATGATGCAGTCTAGATCCAAAAGCAAGCGTGCCCCGTTCGAATTCATGGGATATTTGTATCATATTTTATTTGGTATAATGGATGAGGATGACAGGGAGCAATTTAAAGAAAACATGAAGAATTTATTAGATAATCAGAACAACCTTGATAAACTAATAAAAAAACAAACATCAGTGGTTGATTCAACTACCAATTTATTAAAAAGAACCACAGAAGATGTTAACGCAAATTTTAGGAGTGTTAGCATCCCACTTACCATTTAGTATTTAGTAGTGTGTATTCAGCATTTAGTATTTTAGCATTTAGCATTAGATCAGAGAAGTAGAGATTATGTAAAGAAGAGGTCTACGGACACACTTGATTATTGGACACGAGAGAGATAACATATAAACAGAATAAAAACACAATTAAAAATCAAAAGAATTAAAATACATCTTAAACCTAAACAGTGGTAACAACTTCAGAAGTGGGATAGCAACCTTTTATGCACCCGCCTACATCAATATTTCGACGTACCCGACAATACACACGTTTTTTTTTCACAAAGTTAAAATAGCGTGCCCTACCAATTGGCCATGAATAAATCGGAGATTGCGGATTGACTGAAGGCCAATGAAATTGAGTTCCCAACAAGCGCAACGCTTCGACAACTGCGTAAGCTTGCATTGGACGCCGGTTGCCAAAACGCTAGCGAGATTTCTGAAACCATATCAGAAGAAGAAGACACCAAACTGGAGGAAATATGCCAGGGGATCGCGAGCGCCCAGATCAATAGTACATTGGAAGAAGAAGAGGAAGCACTCGACGCTGCAATAAGGGTGGCCGAGAAGAAGAAGATACTGGCCAAGTTGATGCAGAACGACAGCAAGATGACGGATGACTTCCAAATGGCTAAGCAACTCATGGTTCCGTTCTCCGCCACTAAAAATGAAGAAGCATTCCAATGGATTTCGGACTTCGAAAGAGTTTGCAGAGGAGTAAATGATAGTGAAATTTTTCAACTTCGCTGTGTCCGAATGCTGATGAAACCAGGAACAGATGCCGACCTGTTCTTGCGTGTTGACCGTTCGAATTCTTACGATACATTTAAAGAAAGTTTTCTCAAGACATTTGGCCATGGAAATTCAACAGCCGATATCGTATTGCTTCTGAAGGATACCATCTTTAATCCTAGCAAGAACACCGTCATGGGCTACATACTTCAAATGGAGGAAATTGCAATGCGTGCAGATATTGATGAAAAGTTAACAGTACAATTCATAATTGACGGTTTTCGAGATCGGTCATCCAATATCGCGCTATTGTACTCAGCAACCACAATTGGACAATTGAAGGAGATGGCTCGGAAATATGAAAATCTACGGAAGGTTCCCAAAACGTCGACCATTCGCACGGGAATCGCTTTCGCTGGAGAAAGAGGTCAAATACGCTGCTTTAATTGTTCGGCACATGGACACTACGCTTCATCTTATACTGCACCAAAGCGCGAGAAAGGATCCTGTTTCCGTTGTGGATCCCTTCAGCATAGGATCAAGGATTGTCAACAGCAGCCGAAAACTAATCCGAGAGTCGTGGGAGCAACCAACAACCAGTTGATACGAGATGAGGAGGAGAACAATACGTTTATTCCTATATTTAACTAGGTAGGAGTATATTTTTGCACTGATAAAAGACAAAATAGTAATATGACGTTCCTTTCTGCCATGTTTGATACCGGCAGCGCCATTAATTTAATCCAGCGCACAGCGATACCATTTAAAAAGTTTAATGACGTATTGAGCCCAACAGAATATTGCGGTGTTAATGGATCTCGAATAAATACATTTGGAAAAATTTTTGTAAAACTTAATTTTCAAAACATAGAAGAAGAAATATCATTTTTTGTTGTATCCGACAATTATGTAGCAACTCATGTTCTTTTAGGTCGTAAGTTCTTGAACAAATTTGGAATAAAATTAATTTTTAAAGACAAGATAAGAGGAAGAAGAGAAATTGACTTATTGAATATTGATAGTGACCCATTGAATATTGATAGTGACCCATTCAATATTGACAGTGACTTATTGAATATTGACAGTGACTTATTGAATATTGACAGTGATTTATTGAATATTGATAGTGCCTTATTGAACAATGATAGTGACCCATTGCATAGATTGAAAATTGAATTGAATAGATCGAATTTGGATAGTGAACCAGTAAATAGATTCCATATTGATAGGGAACCGGTGAATATATTTGATATTGTAAACTGTATATAATTGTAAATACTAAATAACTAAATATCGATAGAATTAATTGAATAGATTTAAGAATGAACGATAGTATCATCGATATATCGAATGTAGATAAGTGATTGAGGAGCAAGAAGAA
Source organism: Drosophila santomea (assembly GCF_016746245.2). Taxonomy (NCBI): domain Eukaryota; kingdom Metazoa; phylum Arthropoda; class Insecta; order Diptera; family Drosophilidae; genus Drosophila; species Drosophila santomea. Next base: position 943,203 of record NW_025319001.1, read on the forward strand.
GGGACTTTGGATCGAGAAGTTGAAGGAGAAACATCGTTAATAAAGAATATATAAAATTGTGACAAAAATCAGGTGTGGGGTATATCCCAAAACAGTTATAATAAAGCAAGACTACGATGGAATATAGTGTTATTCTAAAAAAATCAAAAACTGAGTTAATTGACATTTTAAAAGCAAACGAAGTTTATTTTGGCGAAGACGCGACTTTAGTTCAACTGCGCAACGCCGTTAAGAGTGTAATGGCCGAGAATAAAAATAAAACCATAGCGTCAAACCTAGTGAAAACCATAGAGGCAGATGAAGAACCAACTAATGTGACGATTCCTAAAAGTGAAATTAAGACGATTGGCGGTGGCAACGAGAATGTGCACGAGGATTCTGATGAAATTAAAATTTACGAGAAGTCAATAACTGTAACCGGTGACAGTGGCAGCATGCACAGGGAAGAAAGAGACAACCATAGTGTAGCGCCAAGCGGCAGCGTGGATGATGAAATACCTGGAAAAGATGATGAAATAACTACGAGAAATGAGGCAATAAGAAAGAATGAAATGCTAAACGAGAAAAAGCATGATTTATCAAGAGAGGCTGAATATGTACAGTTAGAGATGCAGCATTTAAACAACTTGGAAAACTTGTACCTAGCTCGTATGCGTGTTGCTGAACTGGAAGCAGATTTTAAGTTAATGGAAGGAGGAGCAAGAACCGTGAGAAATGACGTCATTGGGATGAAAGACATAGAAGCCTTGATTAATTGTTTTTCGGGAGATGATGGCTACCCGATACGGCGTTGGATAAATGACTTTGAGCATATAATGAACACGTATGACGTACCAGATCAACGCCGTTGGATATTTGCTAGGCGTATGTTAAGCGGATCAGCAAAAGCTCAAATGATCAATGTGAACCCTTTAACATGGAATACCCTATGCAAGGAGCTGCTGGCGATTTTTGAACAAAAAGTGACAGCGTGGGAAGTGATTAAACAGCTTGAAGCGAGACAAAAATTTCCTGATGAAAGTACATTGCACTATTACATCGCTATGTGTGGCATTTCGAAGCAAGCAACGCTAGCGGATTCTGATGTAATTCGTGCAATTGTGAGTGGGCTCCAAGACAAAACAGGAGCTGCCACTTCTTTAGCCTTTTGTGAATCGTTGGATGAATTGCGCAAGAAGATAACTATATATGATAAAGTAAAGATATCTGATCAACGGGTGGCTGCTGCAAACGTGGATAGTTCGAGTAATGTAAAAATGATTAAATCAACAAACCTTCAGCAACGACCTACAGCTGTGCGTTGTTACAATTGCCGAAAATTGGGGCATATAATGAGCGAGTGCAGACGCCCAAAGAGACCTGAAGGTGCCTGCTTCAACTGCTACAGCCAGGACCACAAATACCAGGACTGCCCGAGGAAGAGGGGCGTCACTACCGTAGCAGCCATGCAAGATGGGGAACTGTCGGACACTGATGACCTGGCAGCGGTTCAATCGGTTAAGTTATGATTTCTTTATGGTGAAGAGAGGTGTATTACTGTTTTAAGTTTATTTGACACAGGAAGTCCAGTAAGCTTTATTCAAAAATCTTTAGTTCCAAATAATGTTAAATTAAAATCTCAAAGAAGTAAATACCATGGAATAGGTGGACAACAAATATTAAATTTTGCAAAAATTGAATGCAGTGTATATTTTCATAAAAAAGCTTATAAAGTTAGTTTATTAGTTGTAGAAGACACATTATTACCATTACCTACCTTACTAGGGCGAGATTCACTTAAAATAATGGAAGTCCAATTAGTACATAAGAAACAGATAAATGCGGAATATAATTTTTCAAATAAAAATATTAATAACGACAGTAATAACAAGTTTTCTGCATCTCTTTTCACCAGTAAATATATAACCCATTACAATAAGAAAACTAATATAAATAATTCTAGTTGTTTAAGTAAAAATAAGTTGAATAACCAAAAACTAAATAATCAAAAGGATATAAATAGTTACCAACAAAGTAATCAATTAGAAATAGGACAATTTTTTAGTAACTATGCAGGATATATTGAAGAAGAGTTAAAGGAACTAATTAGTGTAGGAAACGGATTCGGAAAAGATTATGAAGAAAAATGTAGTGAAATAGTAAAAACTCATTATTTAAGTAAAAATTTAGATTATAAAAAAGCTCCTATATATCAGATGACTATTAGAGTTACAGATACTACACCCTTTCATTGTTCACCTAGGCGTTTGTCATACTATGAAAAAGAGAAAGTAGGTGAAATAATTGATGATCTTCTTAAGAAAAATGTTATTAGAAAAAGTAAATCTCCTTATGCATCTCCCATAGTTTTGATTAAAAAGAAATCTGGTGAACTTAGAATGTGCGTAGATTATAGAGGACTTAATAAGCGAATAGTTAAAGATAATTTCCCATTACCGTTAATTGAAGATTGCTTAGAGTACTTAGAAGGCAAGATATGTTTTTCAATAATGGATTTTAAGAGTGGCTTCCACCAAATAGGCGTAGATTCACAGAGTGTACCGTTTACCTCATTTGTAACACCCCATGGGCAATATGAATATTTAAGAATGCCATTTGGCTTAAAAAATGGATCAGCTATTTTTCAAAGATTTATTACAGAAGTATTAGTGGACTTTATTCAAAACAAGCAAATAGTAGTGTATATGGATGATATAGTGATAGCTACCAAAACTGTAAAGGAACATTTAGAAATCCTAAAGAAATTATTAGATCGTATTAGTGAGAACAACCTAGAGATTAACCTAAAAAAATGTGAATTTTTAAAACCTGAATGTGAGTTCCTTGGCTATAAAATCGACCGTAGTGGAATTACACCTAGTGAAGCACACCTAGATGCTTTAAAAAATTTCCCTATACCGCAAAATTTAAACACCCTTCATTCGTGCTTAGGATTCTTCTCATATTTTAGGCGTTTTGTATTATCCTTTGCAAAAATTGCAAAACCTTTAACGGATTTATTAAAACAAGGAGGCCCATTTCCACTTAATGAAGAACAACTAGGAGCTTTTAAATCGTTGAAAACCGTATTATCGAATCCTCCAGTATTGGCTATCTTTAACCCTAATCGTGAGACTGAACTTCATACAGATGCTAGCTCGCATGGCTTTGGAGCCGTCCTTATGCAGAGACAAGATGATGGCAAGATGCATCCAGTATCGTTTTATTCAGGTAAAACTAATGCAGCTGAGTCTAGGTATCATAGTTTTGAATTGGAAACCCTAGCGATTATTAATGCATTACGTCGATTTAGAGTTTATTTAGAGCATAGGCATTTTAAAATAGTGACAGATTGTAATTCTTTAGTGCAGACACTGAGTAGGAAAGCCATAAACCCTAAGATAGCGAGATGGTCATTGGAATTGGAGAATTATGATTATTCTATAGTTCATAGACCTGGTGTTAATATGCCTCATGTTGATGCGTTGAGTAGACAAGTTCAAGTATTAGATGCACTTAGAGAAAATAGTGATAACGCCATAGAGTCCCTAGCGAAACCCCTGATGAGTAGTGAACATAGTGATAATACCGTAGAGTCCATAGCTAAATCCATAGGGAATAATAGGAACTTAGAGAGTAGAGTAGGAAATAGGAGATACATGCCGCATTGTGAAAGTAGAGATGAGACTCAGTCAAATATATCAGAAGACCATAATTTTAGCATAGAGGATAGTAAAGACAGCTGGGGTGGTGTCCCAAATGAATTGGAGTTTAGAGAAAAATCCATAGTAGAGTCGATTAAAGTAGTGGGGGTAGTAGGAGCAACACCTAGGGATATTGACCTTATATTGCAAACTGAACAAATGCGTGACCCTGAAATAATTAAGATAAGAACAGCCGTGGAGGAAGGTAGTTGCACTTCATTTGAATTAGTAGATGGCGTTATTTATAAAAAGAATAGTGACGAATCCTTTTGTCTGTATGCTCCGAGTTGCATGGAAGAACAAATAATTAGGTTATCACATGAAAAATTAGGCCACCTAGCTGCTGAAAAATGTGTAAAGGATTTAAAGAGAAACTATTGGTTCCCAGCTATGAGTAGTAAAGTAGGAAATTTTATAAGAAATTGTTTACCGTGTATATTGCATTCAGTACCGAAAACCATTCATAATCGTACACTCCATAGCATTCCAAAGCCGTGTATACCTTTCCATACTATTCACATAGATCATTTAGGACCGTTACCAAGCATACATTCAAAAAGAAAACACCTCCTTGTTGTCATAGATTCATTTACGAAATTTGTTAAGCTATTTCCAGTAAATAGCACTAGTACTCGTGAAGCAAAAGATTCACTTAGTAGGTATTTTGACTTCTGTAGCCGTCCAAAACGAATTATTTCTGACAGGGGATCTTGTTTTACCTCCCTAGAGTTTTCGACCTTTCTTCAAGAACGTGAAATAGAGCATATCAAGGTGGCTACAGGCGCACCTCAAGCCAATGGGCAAGTAGAGAGAGTGAACAGAATCTTAACACCTATGTTAGGTAAATTATCAGAGCCAATAGAGCAGGCGGATTGGTATAAGTTATTAAATAAAGTTGAGTTTGCCATTAATAATTCCATTCATAGTAGTACTCAAGAATCACCTAGTATTCTATTATTTGGTGTTAATCAAAAAGGCCCTATAGTTGATGAATTATCAGAATACATTGAGGACAAGTTTAATTTAGAGCAAAAAGACTTAGATAGTATCCGTTTAAAGGCTAATAGGAATATACAGCACTCACAATATAAGAATGAGCAATATTATGCAAAGAAACATAAAGCCCCTCTGGAATATAAAGTCGGAGATTTTGTAGCTATACGAAATATTGATACAACACCTGGAGTTAATAAGAAATTCGCACCCAAGTATCGCGGCCCTTATAAAGTAAATAGAGTATTTGAAAATGACCGTTATGAAATTGTTGATGTAGATGATTGTCAATTAACCCAATTACCATTTAAGAGTATATTAGAACCAGCGAGATTGAAACATTGGAAAACCGTTGTAAACCATACTATAGCATTACTATTGTAGATCGAGGTCGATCATAAGTCAGGTAGGCCGAATGTAAACTGTATATAATTGTAAATACTAAATAACTAAATATCGATAGAATTAATTGAATAGATTTAAGAATGAACGATAGTATCATCGATATATCGAATGTAGATAAGTGATTGAGGAGCAAGAAGAAGGGACTTTTGATCGAGAAGTTGAAGGAGAAACATCGTTAATAAAGAATATATAAAATTGTTACAGAATAGATAAATCAACAAAATCTGGGTCTGTTGCCAGTACCGTGATGCGAATGTCAATATCCTATGAAACGAATTGAAATGTAATAAAAGAATTGTTAAGGGGTAACCAATGAATATACAAGCGTTATAAAGGTTGGAAGGGTATAGAATGGGGGCAACTTACACCTAAGCCACCCTATATTGCTGGTATCCGCCTCTCTAATAGACTACTTTTTAGGCTCCGTCTGTTAATGTCCGATTACTACACCTTTTGAAGCAATCATTCAGAGAACAGTGCACTTAAAACTTTTCGTTGTAGAACGGTTGTGCCATATAGATGAGGAGGAAGACCCACGCCATATCAGACGAGCTTTGTATCGAGCAAATGCAAGAAGTGCACGAACACCGATCCGTCTATACACTAGAGAGCCTTCTGCGTCCTAGTGAACACCTACCTCCGGGCTACTACACACCTTCTGAGAAAGATCACGACGCAAAACCTCTGCCCGATCGCTCCATGCGTGTAACACGTCCCAATGCCATGCTCTACCCAGCCACCTGAGGACAGTAATGCCTGTAGATGACGGCATCGTTATCATTAACGAGGCAATAGCCCGCATCAGCACGGACGGCGGCCAGAGGTGCTCGTCAAAGGAACGCATCTGGTAACCTTTGAACGATCAGCTACCATTAACGGAACGGAGTTCGTGAATTTTCGAAAAACCACCCTGCACCTATACTTAATTATAATCAAGACATTACCCGTACCCAGAGGCTCTCAGACCAGAGGTAGAAAAACAACAAAGCTACTCGCAAACGACATAATTACACCCTCACGGTCTTTATACAACCCCAATATCGATTGTCAAAAAAAAAAATGGACAGAGAAAACACAGAATGGTAATCGAATATAGGAAATTGAACACGCTTACCATTCCAGACAGATACCCCATACCGGACATTAACAACGTACTTGCACAACTAGGACAGAACACGTTTTTTTCCGTCATTGACCTCAAAAGCGGCGTTCACCAAATTTTACTAAGGAAATCTGATATCAAATAATCGGCATTCTCAGTTAACCAGGGAAAATACGAGTTTACCAGACTACTATTTTACCTATTTGTCCCTTTTCAGGGGTTATGATTTTCAGGGGTTCAGCGTCGCTTCATCAAAGATTATGCGAAACCCGCAAAGCCCAAAAATACCTCAAGCAGAACGCTAACCTCGACGAAAACGCTAGGCAAGCTTCAATAGGCTTAAACAAACTCTCGCTTTTGAAGAAGTCATGCTGGCTTATCCAGATTATAGTAAGGAAATCCCATTGACCACCGGTGCTTCAGATTTCTAGTACCTTAAGTAAGGCAGAAGAAAGTTACGCACCGAACAAAAAAGAAATGCTGGTCATACTTTGGTCAATACAAACTTTTCGAAATTTTGTTGTATGGTCCATCCAAAATAAAGAGATTCACAGATGACGAGTCTCTCACACACCCAACTAGTCCAAAAAGCCGTAACGACCAAAAAAAAAGATGGAAAGCAGTTGTAGAAGAATACACCCACAAACTTTTGCACAAAGCAAACGTGGTCGCCAATGCATTGAGTAGACCTCCCTTGCAAACGCATAAAGAACTAAATGCAATGACAGAAACCGAGCACATATTACATAACCAATATTCAATTTAGAAGATTTTCTAAAAATTCTAAAAGAAAGGCTTATCCGTCCGTCATAAATGGAATCTATACCGAGGAGAAAACCTCAGGAAAATTTCAAGAAATTTATTAACTTTTCAATAATTACAAAACCAAATTCTCTAATAACATAGTTACAGGCCTGACAAACGAAAATTACAAAAAAAAACGAAATTATATCGAAACACAGAAGAGCACACCGCATTAACAACGAAAACAAACATCAACACACCAATAGCACAATACCCAGGAAAAAATGATTAACGTCGACTTTTACCTCACATGTAAACAAGTAGTCCCTAAAGCAATAGATAAATTTTCGAAATTCGCACATGCTGAAATAGTAAATTCACGAGCAACCCAAGACACTAAAAAACTCCTGAAAGAAACATTAATAGACTTCGGTGTTCCAAAAATAGTGATAATAGATAACGAAAAATCCATTGCATCAGGTCTCATAATGCGGATGCTGCAAGACCAGTTAAATATACAACAGTTCAGCAAACGGACAGATCGAAGGCTTTCATTCAACTATTTCAGAAATTATTAGATGCCAAAAAGCCGAGAAATTACATTATTCATTATAATCTAATTAATAGCTTAAAATTCAGGAGTATAAGGAACATATAGATCTAATAGGTAGTGGTTGGAAATGGCTGGCTGGATCCCCAGCTGAGATTTTGAAATAATTTAAGAAAAAATAAATTCAGCCTAAGCTAACAACAACAACCAGGTTATTCTTCAATGGCTTATCATTGACAAAATAAATAAAATCACTCTGGCCAATAGAAATTTAATAAGCAGCCTAAAATATGAACGAGACGCTCAAGGGAATACTTGCACTTCATTATTCTTTCGCATTAAAATGCTTAAAGAGGAAAATCTTAATCTTAATCAGGCCTTTCAGTGGGCAAAAGCATAAATTATCTAGCGTCAAATACTAGGAGACCAGGAGATCAATTACCTTACACAAATTTTGAAGAAGCCGTGCACATAGCAGAAGTAAACGTAGCAAGTAACGGACCACGGTTGATCTATTTTGTAAAAATCCCTGTAACCGATTCCAAGCTATGCGAAAAATTCTAATTAAACCAATACAAATTGGTTACAAATATTTCCCAAAACTAGAAAATGTAATAACTATAATGAAATAACGATTTGTCCTGCCACCTGCACTAGAATCAACAACCAATGAAACCGCACCCGGAGTTATTCTACTCAACAAATTCAGCGGCAAGATCTCAGAACAACGTCAACACTTAATAGGTCATTAACTTCAGCACACAATGGAAATTGATGAACAAGTCTTCAACCTACGCCGGCAATCCTCCAAACTTTCAGTAGAATTCGTCAAGTAACTTAATACCAATAATACTAAAACCTTGGAGCTGTTAAAGACAACCTTCCACACAGTCGATTGGCAGATCCATTTGAAGCGCTTGGTTCAACCGTTCCTGAGTTTCTTCAACCTGTTGCAGGCTGGCAAGCTTGAATGATTGAAATCGCTCAGCGAGGTGCGCAGCGAATACCTCCGCTTGTCCCAAGTCGGTCCGACACCATGTCCACAGCGAATGCGTCGCTTCGTTTTCGACTCCAGTATTGGCAAGCCTTTCGTCGAACCATGCGGATTTGTGCCGCACCAACGCGCAACGGAGCCTACTCAGCGCTCGATTCCATTCCGTCTTGTCCAACGGGTGACGGGACCTCATCCACCTAGTGCGTAAGCGCCTCTTCTCAGCTATGAGCAGCAGGATCTCCCTGGTTATTGGGATTCGATCTGCTGCGGGCTGCCGAGATATGCTGCGAGTTGCCAATCTAGCTGCTGACTTGATATTGTTGGTGAGCAGTTCAATAGCGTCATCAACATCCTGACCAGAGTTTATGGTAGTGTTGAGGGGCAGTGTGGATTCCAGTTGCGATTGGAATACCTCCAGGTTAGTACGCCTAGTGATAAGCCGCTCCATCTTAGGGTAGCATATTGCCCCCGCATCCAGCGTAATTACCAGAGGCAGGTGGTCGGAGCTAAGGTCAACAACTGCACTTATGTTAGCGTGGATGCCCAGCACAACCTTTGTCAGTGCAAAATCAATGTACCCTGGGGAGCCTCTCCTGCCGTACGGGTATTTTGTTGGTCCTCCTGTTGCTAGCGAGTTCACCCCCGAGTTTAGTGCTAGTGCAATGCCTCTTTGGTTGCTCTTTCCCGCACCCCAGAGCCAGTGGGACGCGTTCCAATCGCCCGCAACGATGAATTTCGTCTAAAACTCTTCCAAAATGTCCTTAAACTCGTCCGTAGACTTTTAGGGAGGATTATTTCCCATTGCATAGTTTTACCAATGGTACATTTTCCGTTGCATACTTTTACCAAGAGTAAATTCTACATCATACTCCAAGTTACTGTGAGCTATTTCTGACCAAAGGAATAAAATAATAAATAATAAACATGAGAAAATTATTCCTTTGCGCAAACCTTTTTTTTTTGAGGGAACAGTATTTTCGTCGACTTCTATTTCTCGCGCACGTAAATAGCGCCGCCTCGCGAAAACCGATTAACTGTGCTCGAATGAATTAAATGTGCGGTGCCAACCAATGGTCAATGAGTTGGGCAGGCGCATATAGAGATATTAAGGTCGAGTGCGATAGTGACGACGGGTGGGATTTAGAATCGGAAGGCTTTCGTCCTACTACGACAGATAGCATTACAGACATGGACGCTGCCCAGTTACAGGCAATTATATCTGTAGCTGTTAGACAGGCTTTAGCCCAGCAGGAAACTAGATTGAAGCAGGCGTTCCAGTCACAATTGGACGAGGTGAAACAACTAATGCAAAACTTGCTCGTGGAAGCACCACAAGTAGAAGCTTAAGAACAGGATGACTATGTGTCATGGCGGCAGTCGGCCGTAGATGCAAGTTATCCAACCCGCAAACATAGCACTCTATCCCATTTTATAAACAAATTTTAAATTTCAATCTAGGAGGCTTTTCCTTTGTCTTTGGTTTTGTCAATGCCTTTCCCAGCGCTTAGCTACCCGCTAAGATAAATAATCATACTCTAAGAAACACAGCTTCCGCTTGGACCAAACCATGGTCAACTTATTGCGCTTCAATCAAACTGCATGGGTCAGCATAATTGAATTTCACAACGCAGAGAAATAATTTCAGCATCAAGATTTTATTCTAAACATAATTGAAAGTTCAAGAAGTTTCAAAAGAAAAGCTTCTGGCCGAGGTTGATTGGATCAGGAATTGGAATCGAGACGCCAGTCTGTTTGAGTCTGTTTCGAGATCGGATTGAGAACGATCTAAGATAAAATCCGATAATAGTGTCTTGTAATATTGTTTATTGTATAAAAAGTTTATCACCAATAAATGTACTAAAATATTAAAATAAAATATTTTTTAAAATAATTTTTTAACAACAATTTTAATTAGCTCTCAACGTGGGGCGGTGTAATTTAAAAGTTCTAAAAACAAATATTAACGATAATAAGTTAAATATAAAACGGAACTCCCGCCGCCAACCATCCATATTTTTAGAGGAAAAATGAAAACATCCTCATTAATCCAACGACATCTAACGACTGTGACAGTGATCGTGAAAAACTTAGTTGGAAATTAATTAATGCAATAATCCAATTAAGAAGTTAAAAAAAAGTGGAAACTGAATACTTAGTACAAGTTTTAAGAACACGATACTTAACAGAACTCAACAAAAACAGAACTCAACAATAAACACAAGAAAAATCCAACAAAAAAATAAAACCAGAATACTCAAAACAATAATAATAAAAAATCAACACCAAGAAGCAAGGCAGAGTAGAGAGCAATCCCCCGCCAGGAAGGAAGACCCCAACAGAAAATATTCAGGACAACTAAACTGAAGGAAGACGACAACGGAAAGTATCGTGAGCAGAATAAAATAATATAAAGACAACACATTTTTTTTTTAATAAAATAGGATCAAGATGCAGGGAATATTATAAAGTTTTAAAAAAATTATAATCTATTTCAACCACTATTAAAAGAAAACAAGAGAGAACGCTATAGTCGAGTTCCCCGGCAGCTTTGGGCGGTTTGTGGGCGTTAGAGTGGGCGTGGCAAAAAGTTTTTTGGCAAATCGATAGAAATTTAGAAGACCAATACAAAAATTAAAAAATATTAAAACATTTTTCAAAAGTGTGGGTGTGGCAGTTTTTGGCGGTTTGTGGGCGTTAGAGTGGGCGTGGCAACATGAATCGACAAACTTGCGCTGCTTCTATGTCTTGGGAGTCTGTATGCTTAATCTCAAGCTTTCTAGCTTTTGTAGTTCCTGAGATCTCGACGTTCATACGGACAGACAGACGGACGGACAGACGGACGGACAGACGGACGGACAGACGGACGGACAGACGGACGGACAGACGGACGGACAGACGGACGGACAGACGGACATGGCCAGATCGACTCGGCTATTGATCCTGATCAAGAATATATATACTTTATATGGTCGGAAACGCTTCCCTCTGCCTGTTACATACTTTTCAACAAATCAAGTATACCCTTTTACTCAACGAGTAACGGGTATAACAATCTGGAAAATTTAATAAAAAGTTTTGAAGATTTTAATTTAACAATGGCAACCGGAGGTTTAGCACTAATCCTTTCTGTGGGCGGGATATCAACGCCAGCATTCTGACAATAGAATTAATTAACCGATTAAGTGTACAATTGAGTGAAGTAACCAGAAAAATTGAAGGGATGGAAATGCAGATAGCCTCTATCAAAAATGTAGTCGAAGATTATAAAATCCAAACAATCGACCCAACTGTAAAATGTGAAACTACGCTAGAGGTAGTTAAATCTTTACCAAAGTTCACAGGAGTCTTTATAAAATTCGAAGCGAACAATAATTTATCGCTTCAACAATTCTTCGTAATAAAATTATGGGAGCAGAACATGATGCTCTAACTAACCATGGTACAGTTTTAAACTTCCAAGCAATTCTTTCCAGATTGGATATTATTCATAACGATAAAAGACCAATCCATATTCTTGAATCAGAATTAAGCATCCTTAGGCAGGGACGCATGACCATTACAGAATTCTACAACGAAGTAGACAAGAAAATGACATTACTGATAAATAAAACCATAATGACATAGGGAAAAGACAGTGAAATAACCAAAGAAACGAATGAAACAATTAGGAGCAATTAGAATTTTTATTTCTGGATTGAACGGTTTAATCTCAGAAACACTATTTTCTCTAAATCAAGAATTAGAGTCTAACAACATTCGAGCCCAATTTGCAAACAGGTATTATGGATTTAGGAATGAAAATAAAAGTCAGGGAAATAACCTAAGATTTAATACAGTAAATTCCAGACAGAATAATAATAATAATTATAACAGAATGTAAAATAATTGGAATAATAACCCAAATAATAATAATAATAATAATAACGCAAAACGGGAACTTTGGAACTACTCGTCCGAGTAATAATTATAACAGAAGGAATAATAATAACGGAAAGAATTATAATAATTTTGCAAAAAGAAATATTTATAATCAAAACCAAGCACAAAAAATTGAACAACAAATCCCATTAAAAAGGGAAGCAACTGGGACAGTAAGTCAACCAGCCCAGAAAGGTATAAGAATAAATAACATTGATGAGGATCATTTCTTAAGTCAAGTCCTACAGAGGAATACCACATATAACAAGAATAGACAGAAATACAAAAAAACATCTAAAAATATTAATCGACACAGGGACCTTCTCTTGCTATATCAAAAAGGGAATTTATAAAAATAGAAAAGAAATACCAATTTACAAGAGAGTTCATGGATACTCAATTATAATATATTACCATATACTAACAATATTTGAAGCGAAACATATGCTTTATAAAATAGGAGGTTTACTATCTGACTTATTAATTGGGTACAATCTATTAAGGAAAATTGGAGCTAAAATAGATCTAGAAAAAGGTATTCTGGAATATAATGGACAAAAAGAAAAACTAAAGTGTTATGACAATGAGGAGAAAAACGATTTGCGTTTAATTTGAGAAAATAATACTCTTCCATTAAAGGAATATATTATAAAAAAATACGTTAGCAATCAAATGGAATATAAAACTGAATCAGTTACTGCAGTAATAAGTAAATTTAGCTTGAGATCTTATAATCTCAAGCACGCCGACGATGTTAATTCCGTCAAATTACAATTGAAAAGTTTGGGATCAAAAAATCCTGAACACGTCGTCGTTGAATTTTCCGACAAAGAAAAAATTCATTATCTAATAATAATTTCAAATCAATTGCAAGATTTCAAAAATAAAATTGAAAAGGAGCATTCTAAAATTAATATGCAAATCCTTTTTCAAACCGATATTCGAGGAGAAATAAATACTGACAATGACAGAGCAATTTATAGCAAACAATATCCTTATGCTATGTCAGTCTCAGATTTCCTTAATAATGAAATCGATAGAATGTTAAAGGGACAAATTATAAGACCTAGTAGTAGCCCCTATAATTCACCAGTCTTATAGGGGCCAAAATGAAGATGGAACTCTAAAACATCGACTAGTTTTTGACTATAAAAAATTAAACGAAGTCACAATACCGGACAGATATTAATATACCGGACAGATGTAATATTATCTAACTTAGGAAAGTCCAAATATTTCTTAACAATTGATTTGGAATCAGGATTTCACCAAATTTTAATGAAAGAGTCATATATTGAAAAAACAGCATTTTCTATTAATAATGGGAAATTTGAATTCTTACGTATACCATTTAAGTTAACAAACGCCCCTAGAATATTTCAAATAATTAATATTTTACAACAAGCAAATATGAATATTTCTCTAAATCTAAATTCTTTAAATTAGAAACAGCATTTCTTGGTTATATTGTTTTTCACAATGTAATTAAAACAGATCCTGATGAAAAATGTCCACAAATATGATTTATCCGATTCCACAAAACATTAGAGAGCTTAGAAGTTTCCTAGGCCTCACTGGATATTACCGAAAATTTGTCCGAAACTATGCAAAATTTGCCAAACCCTTAACCAAATATTTAGGAGAAGATAATCGTAAAATTTCTAGGAGAATGTCAACAAAAATGTTAATACAGTTAGATGAACCAGCTGTAAAAGCTTTTAACGAACTTGAAGATAATTTAATAGCACAAGTGGAATTAGTCCAACCAGATTATAACAAAAAATTCACAACAGACGCATCAGATGTAGCTAACGGAGCGGTATTATCACAAGATAATAAACCAATTACTTTCATATCCAAAACTTTAAATAACACCGAACCACTTTACGCCACAAATAAAAAAGAATTGTTAGCCATAGTTTGGGCTCTTAAAAATCTCAGAAACTATTTATATGGAGTAATCGGTATAGAAATACAAACAGACCATCAATCTTTATCTTTTAAAATCTCGTAGAATAAATAATATATAAACCCGGAACAACAAATGTCGTTCCTGTCGCATTATCTCGAATAAAATTAAATAATATTACAAACAGCGATATAGAACAATCAAGCTCAGATCCAAAAACACAGCATTCTGCTGAAAGGAGTTTTAAAAATGTAATACAAGAGACCTGTAAACCGTTAAATCAGTTATCTACAACCAAAGATAACTGTAGGAATTCATTGCACTTTACCTTTAAAAATTAATTTTACTAACAAATTTCTTTTTACTAAAATATTTTTACAAGTCGTGGAAAATAATGAAGATAAGGCGATTATTATAGAAGAAACACATTGTCGAGCTCATAGAGGTCTATACGAAAATTACAAGCAAATCAATAGATTACATTATTGGCCAAATTTACTTACCAAATTAAGGGAATACAAAAAATTTTACAATTTGGAACGAAAATAAATATAACAGGCATTTAATTAAAATTCCCATTGGGGAAGCACCTATTCCAACTAAAAAGGGAGAAAATTTGCACATCGATACGCGCAAAATCATATTTATACCCGTTACTCGTAGAGTAAAAGGGTATACTAGATTCGTTGAAAAGTATGTAACAGGCAGAAGGAAGCGTTTCCGACCATATAAAGTATATATATTCTTGATCAGGATCAATAGCCGAGTCGATCTGGCCATGTCCGTCTCTCCGTCCGTCTGTCCGTCCGTCTGTCTGTCCGTATGAACGTCGAGATCTCAGGAACTACAAAAGCTAGAAAGTTGAGATTAAGCATACAGACTCCCAAGACATAGAAGCAGCGCAAGTTTGTCGATTCATGTTGCCACGCCCACTCTAACGCCCACAAACCGCTAAAAACTGCCACGCACACACTTTTGAAAAATGTTTTAATATTTTTTAATTTTTGTATTGGTCTTCTAAATTTCTATCGATTTGCCAGAAAACTTTTTGCCACGCCCACAAACCGCCCAAAGCTGCCACGCCCACATTTTTGAAAAATGTTTTGATATTTTCTCATTTTTATATTGGTCTTTTAAATTTCTATCGATTTGCAAAAAAACTTTTTGCCACGCCCACTCTAACGCCCACAAACCGCCCAAAGCTGCCACGCCCACACTTTTAAAAAATGTTTTGATATTTTTTCATTTTTGTATTAGTCTTGTAAATTTCTATCGATTTGCAAACAAATTTTTTGCCACGCCCACCCTAACGCCCAAAAATGGCCAAAAACTGTCAGTGTTTAAGACTCTCCTTCGCACTTCCACTAGCTTAGTAACGGGTATCAGATAGTCGGGGAACTCGACTATAGCGTTCTCTCTTGTTTCTTAACTTGTTTTGACGCGCGTATTCAAAATTCCTAGTAGTAAAAGAAATTCAAAATAAACTAAACATCGAGAATAAAGTAATGGAATTACTTCAAAAATTTCCCCACGCCAAAGTAATTATGACCGATAATGAACCAAGCTCAATTTAAATCCTTTGCACAAAGATGTGGTTTAACTCTACATTTCAAAGACCCCAGACACAGTATCTCGAACGGACAAATTGAAAGAGCACATTCAACATAAACAGAATTAGCTCGTTGCATAAAGGAAGAATTTAATCTCACTGACTATTCTGAAATAATTATTAGAGCCGCAAAAGAGTTCAATCATAGTATTCATTCTACAACAATCCAAAAACCTTTTGATATTCTCTATAATAAATTTAAACACGAAAATATTTCAAAAATTCTAAAGATCACTCAAGAAAAAATATCAGAAACCATAAAATAATACATATCATGTAGTTGTTTATAAAAAGAAATATGGAGAAAGAAATAAGCTAAAAACATGGTATAAAAAACTTACCTAACAAAATAATAATTAATAGTAGAAACACAACTATTCACAAAGACAATATTAGGTTTTATATTATATTATATATTTTTTTAAAAATTACAGACAATGTATTTTTTATAACTTCTAATACCATTCGTAATGATAGCCACTTCAGAAATAATTGATTACTCCAATCACGAATTTTTCATGTTCAAAGACAAAAAGGATGTTATAGGGATGAGTCCATATAGCGATTTATTTCGCGTAACCAATTTAAGTTTTTATAAAGAAATAATTAATGTTGAATCACAAAACATAAAGAGAGACACTAACAAAAAATCACAATGGGAAATTGCATACGATTTAGAAGTTATCGAGCTAATTTCATCACAGCTAATATCATCTAGATCCAAAAGCGGAATTTATGAAATAGGTACCGTATGGAAATGGTTAGCTGGAACTTCGGTTCATTATGACTTCGTCAAAATTCAAAATACAATCGATGACTTAATAGAAAAAAATAACAAACAATTTATTATCGATTCCAAATCGATGTTTAAAGAAATAGAATCTCTTTCTGATGATTTCAAACATGTATGTAAGTTAACTACTTACTCTCACCCGGAGCGAATGACCCGTTCTGGTTAAGGTAAACAACCTGCCTTAGCCGAGCCCCGCAGTCGCCCCTCGCCCTTGCGATCGCAGCCACAGCACAAACAATGGAAGAGGCAAGTAGAGCACAGTGCCAGCGACCATATGCTGCGTAAGCGTTTTCACGCGGGCACAACGACGGCGAGTTTGTGCGACGTAAACGTTCTCACGCAGAAATGCAATGCGAGCACTCTTGCGAAAGCGCTCCGACGACCGGCATGTGCGCGAGTTATCGGTGACGGCATAAGCTTGCCCTCACCTCCCCCGAAACCCCCACGGGTAAAAGCCTAAACTAAAGGCACTCAACCCGGAACAGAACCAGCAGCGTCAGCACCGGGGCAGAAGCAGATCGCCAACAGAGGATTCCGCCGAACCCGCGGACTGGAGTCGGGGCATCCGCCCAAGAATGCAGCGTAAACAAAACAACACTCGAATGGTAGCCAACATATAAAACTGAAATGAAATACAAAATCACACTTGATCGAGAAGCAGAACCAGAAGGTTGTTATTATTCTTTACATCAAAACTTAAACTTCAGGAATATATCACAACTTAAACCGGACCACGACTTAACTGGCGCAGCCGAAAAAGAAGAACCACAAGGAAGCATAGCGGAGAACAAGGCCGTGGCCAAGTGACCCGAATAAATGAGTGCGAAATATTTAAAGAAATCTAAAATGAGATGTAACAGTGCAACTATCGAAATTAACAATTCCATGCGCATAGGACAACCCGACACCAAGGCATAAAAACCACAAAAAGAAATGAAAAACGAAACATATTAAACGGCTTCAATCGCTGATTGCCGCTTAGATGCATCGCGCATTTAAATATGTACGTTAGGTTATATACAGTGCAACAAAAAGTAAGGGAAATAAACCCCAAATATTACAATTGAAACGAATATATACCAGACAAAACATATTTAAGCGGGCATCAATCGCTGATGACCGCTGGTGCATCGTGCACAAAATATCTAAATTGTCATACTGCGGATAGGCAAATGCAAATGCCCCGCCACCGAATTAATGTGTATGTGTGTTTATAATCACGGCCGATCATTCCGTTTTGTGCCAGCCAAGGAGGGGGGAAGTGGTGCCGCTCAAGCCAGCCGCGGTTCTCGACTCCCGAGAAATCTGAAACCCGAGTGCGGAAACCGACGGCGACTGATGGGGGCACCCCCCATTCCCCTCCTGGGCCTTAACAACCACAATTGACGGCCGACCCCTTGAATTATGCTGGAGTTAAATTCTTTTGCGCATCGGACCACACAAAAATTAAACAAACAATCAAATCTTAAAGTCAAAAGGAGATGAAAACTAAACAAAAAGCACTTGGAAACATTGTATTCGATTGAGTAAACAATTATTAATGACATCCACTTACAGATCCCTACGGATCAACCCATACACAATAAAAAAAAAATTTTTACGAATGATAAGTACAAACTAACAAAGAAAAACTTAAATAAAACATCGTAATATATAAAATCTTACATTAGCACACAAATACATATATATATATTTTTCCTCATACTATTACACATACACATTTTTATACTATAATAATATAATATATCAATATACAGATAACCAAATATCGTCAAATATAGATAGGGAAAATAAAAAAAGAAATAGGCCGAATATCTTAACGTTATACTTACGCGAATTTTCACTTGCGAATAAAATGGGCTCCGTAACCTAAATGTCAAAGAGGACAATAGTGGACAAGGTCCAGGCTAGGTCTCAGGAGTAGCGGTAGCCTACCAGAGATTAGGGAGGAAGAATTAATAGCCATGGATTCGGGACACGCCACCGGGGGTTCAAGAACCACCAGCCCGATCCCCGGCGGTTCGAATAGTATAGGGAATAGAGCACTGTCCTGAATACTTCAATTAATACTACTCTGACCACTACATTGAATCCGAAAGATATTTTAGCATTTGTTAAACAACTACCGACTTTCGATGGGACCCCAGGGACCCTACACAAGTTCATTGTAAGCGTGGAGGAGGTCATTATGTTAATTAGAGGAACTGACCAAACACCTTACGGGCAGCTATTGCTGCGTACGTTGAGGAACAAGATAATAGGGAAAGCGGACGAAACTTTAAATATGCTGGATACTAAGCTGGAATGGGATAGTATTCGCGACAACCTAAAACGCATGTACGCATGCAAAAAGACGGAACCCATACTAATATCTGAAATACAGAACCAACCAAACAGTCTCTCCTTCGGGAAGCTTTTTTACGAAATTACCAGGCTCAGGAGCGTACTACTTACATTGCCAACTAATTCAGAACAGGGAGTCAGTGCGGAATCAAAAAGAGCCCTCTATGATGGCATTTGCCTAAATGCCTTTTTAGTCGGGCTCCGCGACCCTCTCAGGACAGTCATTCGGGCTAAAGGGCCGTCGACCATTGAGCAAGCCCACGAATGGTGCCAGGTGGAACAAAGTTTCATGTACCAAAGACAAAATAGGGATAACAACTATAGTAACAGCTTCGACCGTAACAGGTCTTATCAAAATAGATCAGGCGGACGCTTTGAGCGTAACCGCAATTACCCCTCGAACAATTATAGATAGGACTATAGGAGTAATAACCCTTTCCGACAAGAGGAGTCCCGGAACTACAGTAATAGGGGGCGTAACAACTCCAGGGATGGATCACGCGACCCGCAATCAAATAACTCGGGTCGGCGTAACAGATCCCCCCAAAGGGCCCCCGCCAACTTCAATAACATTGATGACAGCGTAAATTTTCAACAAGGAGCCTCGGCCGACAAGTCGGTTACTTAAGTAACAAAACTCTTGGCTCTGCCCTTCCCTATGTAACACTAACTCTTTTTGACCCCCCAAACTCCTAAAATTCCTTATTGACACCGGGTCATCTTACTCATTTATCGACCCGGACATTATTCCCCAAGAATTGACGCGGACACTTGACCAGGACGTAAAAATAAATTATACACTAAGAAAAGCAACGACACTACCTATACCGAGGGAGTTCGAGGAGCAAGGAGTCATGAATCTCCTGCTCTTCAAATTCCACCCCTTTTTCAACGGGCTCCTCGGTATAGACTTCCTAACTCAAAATAAAGCAAAGATTGAAATTGAGAATTTAACCCTCAAGACACAATCTGCCTTAATTCCAATAATAACACGAACTAACAGGGGTACACAGGAATTGCACATTCCACCCCACAGCAGATCTCGCGTCAGACTGCCTGTAGACATTAACAAGGGACATTTTTCCGTCAATGCAGTGGGTATTAGTAACAACCTTACCATCACGGGGGGCCTCTACACAGCTATCGACGGACACAGTTACTTTGAGGTAACTAACAACTCTCACGATGAACGGACACTCTGCTAAGACCAACCAATAGAAGTTACACCGTATAATGAAGACGAATACAACCAAATCTACAGCATGACACTGGGGCCAACCCCAATGAAAAATGCAAACAACCAATCGACCACATCCGGACGGAACACCTAAACTCGGAAGAGAAAAGGGGACTCCTCCTCGTCTGCAACAAGTTCCAGGAGCTGTTCTACGATGAGAAGGAGACTCTCACCTTTTCAAATGCCGTCAAACACTCTATACCAACAACAGACGATATACCGGTACACGTGAAAACATACAGGTATCCTTACATCCATAAAGAGGAGGTACGGAGCCAAATAAAAAAGATGCTAGAACAGGATATAATCCGAAATAGCCTTGGGGCGCACCTGTCTGGGTAGTACCCAAGAAAACCGACTCGGATGGCAATAGGAAATGGCGACTGGTCATAGATTTCAGGAAACTGAATGAAAAAACCATCAACGAAATTCTCGATAGTTTGGGCCGTGCCACGTATTTCACTACCTTGGACCTGGCAAGTGGGTTCCATCAAATCCAGATGAACCCCGAAGACAGGGCTAAAACAGCATTCTCGGTCGAAAACGGCCATTACGAATTTACTAGAATGCCCTTCGGTCTAAAGAACGCCCCCGTCACATTTCAGCGTGTTATGGACAATGTCCTAGGTTCACTAATCGGAAATATATGCCTAGTCTATCTAGACGACGTCATAATATTCTCCACTTCATTACAAAAACATTTGGGGGATATCAAATTAGTCTTCACAAAACTCCGTAAGGCCAATCTAAAAATTCAAATCACCAAGTCGAACTTCCTACGAAAAGAAATAGACTTCCTGGGTCACGTGGTCACCCAGGAGGGTATCAAACCAAACCCTAATAAAATAATAGCTATAAAAGGATTTCCCTGTCCCAAGACCCGTCGGCAAATTAAGTCTTTCCTGGGACTTATAGGCTATTACAGGAAATTTGTAAAAGACTTCGCGCGAATTACTAAACCACTAACCAGACAACTAAAAGGAGGGAAGTCGGTAATAATCGACAACGAATTCCGCGAAGCCTTCGAATTTTGCAAAACTCTCCTTATAAACGACCCCATTTTAAAGCACCCAGACTTCACCATGCCCTTCACCTTAACAACAGACGCGAGTAACGTCGCTTTGGGAGCAGTGCTGTCACAAGGACCAAAATCCTGCGACAGACCAATCTGCTTCGCGAGCAGGACCCTTAACGAAGCCGAAACCCGTTACTCAACGGTAGAAAAAGAAATGCTGGGAATCGTCTGGGCAGTAAAGTACTTCCGACCGTACCTCTACGGCCGGAAATTTAAACTAGTTACTGACCACAAACCCTTATTAGGCCTCAAAAATTTTAATGGCCAGAACGCAAAACTCATTCGCTGGAGGGATGCCTTAAGCGAATACGATTACGAATTGGAACACGAAAAGGGTTCCCAAAACGTCGTCGCAGATGCACTGAGCAGGGTAGAACCGAATACCCATGTGAATGTCTCGGTACCAACCGACCCGGGAGCAATCCCGATATCCCCGAGTCCACTTAACGTCTTTAGATTACAGGCCACCTTTACAATCTCACCAGACCCATCACGCACAACCTGTGCCCCATGCAGAAACAAAATTAGGAGACAGATATCCGAACCTCTCTTTAACTTAGAGATTGTTACGGATATCTTAAAAACTTTCCTAAAACCCAATAAAACCGTAGCCGTGTTCGCAACCGACGAAATTTTCGGAGTAATACAAGAATCTTATTCCAAATATTTCGCGGGAACCAACCTTTATAAAATCCTCAGGTGCTTAACGTTCCTTAAGGAACCGTCAAGCAACGAAATAGAATCGATTATTAAGACAGGCCACACAAATAATAACCATCGGGGGGTGGACGAGATGTACACCCACCTAAAAAGGGAAATTTACGCACCCCATCTGAAAAGCCTCATCACACAAGCAATTCGGAATTGCGAGATCTGCCTCACCCTCAAATATGATAGGCACCCGCAGAAACCGCCTTACCAATTGCCCGAAATCCCAAGCAGACCACTAGACATCCTACATACAGCCATCTATACTATCAACAAGACCTACAACCTGACAATCATAGACAAATTTTCCAGATTCGCACAGGCGTTTCCATTACCTAATAGGAACTCCATAAGTGTCACAAAGGCATTCAAAAATTTCTTCTGCCAATTCGGCGTACCTAAAAAGGTAATCTTTGACCAAGGAGCCGAATTTGCGGGTACCGTTTTTACCGACTTCCTGGGACAATATGACATTGAAGTGCATGTGACTTCCTTCCAGCAGTCTAGTAGTAACTCGATAGTTGAAAGGCTCCATTCGACCTTAACAGAAATCTATCGAATCATCCTCACGAAGAGGAGGGAAATGAACCTAGATCTAGATCACGAGGAAATTATGTCGCAGGCAATAATAACATACAATAACGCTATACACTCGGGCACGAACCTAACACCGTTCGAACTCTTTAGTGGCCGCACCCATGTGTTCGAAAAAACAGTCAAGTTCAACAACGAACATGACTTCTTAAGCAGGCTTCATGAATATCAGAGTAAGCTCTATCCAGTCGTCAAAACACACCTAGAAGAAACAGCCGGTAAACGGATAAACAAACTAAATGAAGCTAGGGAAGACCCCCTTACTCTGCCTGTCGGAAGCTCGGTCTTCCGTAAGGAAAACTGAAGGAACAAAATTACTCCCAGGCTTAGCAAACATAAAATAATGGGGTCACCGTGCGAACAATTAAAAAGCAGAAAATACATAAACAGAAAATTAGGAAAATCTCGTTACCTACAAACCCATAAAATTAAAAACTGACCACCTCGGAATTCTCCTCTTTACAGGCTGACGTTAGTCAACAGCCAGCGACTAGAAATAAATAGACTAGGTGAGGAGCAAACCCTCATTAAGCTCAACATGGGAACGGCCCGGACAATAACATCATTTATGACAATCAAACACCTGATCCACCTGGAAGAATACGAAGTTACTACCGACAAATTACACGAATTAATTACGAACCTGCCGGACCTACCGAACATCGTCGAAATAAGAACACTATTACTTAGGAAACTAAATCAGATAGAACAGAAATTAACTTCACTACTACCTAGCGAAAGTAATAGCAGACCTAGGAGAGGACTCATTAACGGACTAGGGACAATAATCAAAACGATCAGCGGCAACATGGATGCCACTGACGAGGAAAAAATTAATTCCGAATTAAAACAATTAGGGAGGAACGCGAAAAATACCGCGCAATTTCAGAACGAAACATTAATAAGGTTCATGGAAATCACAGACCACATAAACAAAGAGCAGGAGGTCATAAGTAATTTCATCAATTTTAATCAGAATAGGATATCTAAGGAAATAGATACAGGACTCCAAAATCCAGAATTGAATATATTTTTGACTAGAATCAATATTAACTTAGATCTTCTCTACACACATTTGGCAAATAGCAGAAAGCCTATTATTCGCAAAACTCAATATTGTTCCCAAATACATCTTAGATAATGCTGAGATACAAAAAATCAAAATGTCATTAACAGACCAAAACGTTAAGATAAAGGCAGACTACGAAGTTTACAACCTACTATCACTCGAAACTAGCACAGAAAAGAAAACAATTGTTTTTGAAATTAAAATACCAATTTTGTATCCAAATAATTACACACTGTACCAAATTGTAACCATACCGTTCAACGGGACGGAAATTGTAAACCTACCAAAATTTATTTTAGAGGATAGAATAGAACTTAAAACACTAAACACAAATTGTATTAGAGTTAATGATTTATCAGTTTGCGAAACCCCCGCCGACCCCGACAACCCGGAATGCATCCATAACCTGCTAGCCAACAAGACAGCGACATGTACCGTAGTGGAAACCATAACCCAGACACGGATCTACAGCCCCATAGAAGGACTCCTGGTTATCCTCAACGCAAGAGACCTTAATGTGACCTCCGATTGTATACCGAGCAAAAGTTTGAGCGGGTCGTTTATTATAAATCACGACAGTTGCTCCATCACCATCAACGGTACGAAATATGCCGACGCCACCGTCACAATGACCGATAGATGGCAGATGGATATAACGAAAACCAACGACGTTAAAACCATGCCAGCCATAGCACCCATCAACCTTCAACAACTGCACCTCAGTACGCTCAAAAGCAAGTGGGCTATCAACACCATGCAGAGCAAAGCGGCGGACCACTTAACAACGATATATATATTGATCGCAAGCTCTATCGTACTAGCAATCGCCGCATAGATCTGGAGGAAAGACAAGATTATCTACGCAACTACTTCCCTGCCAGCCACCGGAACTCCAGCCATACCTTCGTTGTGTCCTTCGTTCCGTCTTGAGGGGGGAGGAGTTATCGGTGACGGCATAAGCTTGCCCTCACCTCCCCCGAAACCCCCACGGGTAAAAGCCTAAACTAAAGGCACTCAACCCGGAACAGAACCAGCAGCGTCAGCACCGGGGCAGCAGCAGATCGCCAACAGAGGATTCCGCCGAACCCGCGGACTGGAGTCGGGGCATCCGCCCAAGAATGCAGCGTAAACAAAACAGCACTCGAATTGTAGCCAACATATAAAACTGAAATGAAATACAAAATCACACTTGATCGAGAAGCAGAACCAGAAGGTTGTTATATTCCTGAAGTTTAAGTTTTGATGTAAAGAATAATAATAATAAGCACTTTTACGCCAGCACCGGCGGTTACACAGGCGGGTTGGCCACTCGATGGAGGCAGAACCGGTTTGGCGACGACGACAGGCAGAAGTCCAACTCTAATAAAAAACTCAATAAATCAAATTATAGCAATCGACCAACCAACTTGTGTTCTCCTTGTGAAGGGATTAACATCTTAGGTTCTTCTGGATTGGGGATAGCAACTTGCGTCCTCCTATTGTCAACGGACGAGAGTAACATGAAAACCTGCTACAGGTAAATGTATACGTTCAACAATGACCGCCAGTAAAGACACTGGCGTTAACTGGCGCTCGAACAGTCGGCAGTCGGCTTTACCAGTGCATGTGTGTGCAGTGTTTTAACATTGAACCAGAAACAAAAAACAAACCAGGGGGAAAAAAAAAGTGAAATAAAAAACGAAACAAGAACTAAAAAAGATTAAAGATTCGAATGTGCAATATAGAATAATAAAACAACTACCCGCTGCGGTGGAGATGCGCGACAATATGCGAACAACATCTTCCACGGGCGCATACAAGTTTTAGTGATTTCGCGTAATGAACAACGACTACCCACTGCAGCTGTATAGCTTTTCGCTGATTCGCGAGTGTTAAAATGTCGTGGCTTAACACCAATATAAAACAGTAAACAAAAACCGCGGCGGCAATTTATTTGCGAGCGGCCCCATTTCATAACAAACACTTGATATTCAAGTATATAGTGGTGAGTGGTAGTCTACTGAAAAGGCTAAGAGGCGCGAGTTACCGATCTATCGGTACCACGCCTACACTCCCCACCGAAACCCCCTACAAAAGCTAGAAAGTTCAGATTAAACATACTGACTCCAGAGACATAGACGCAGCGCAAGTTTGTCGATTCATGTTGCCACGCCCACTCTAACGCTCACAAACCGCCAAAAACTGCCACGCCCACACTTTTGAAAAATGTTTTGATATTTTTTCATTTTTGTATTAGTCTTGTAATTTTCTATCGATTTACCAAAAAACATTTTGCCACGCCCACTCTAACGCCCACAAACCGGCCAAAGCTGCTACGCCCACACTTTTGAAAAATGTTTTGATATTTTTTCATTTTCGTATTGGTCTTGTAAATTTCTATCGATTTGCCAAAAAACTTTTTGCCACGCCCACTATAAAGCCTACAAACCGCCAAAAACTGTGTTTAAGACTCTCCTCCCTTCCACTAGCTGAGTAACGGGTATCAGATAGTCGGGGAACTCGACTATAGCGTTCTCTCTTGTTTTTCATTAAATCTATCACCAAAAAAGTTTATTGGCGCAGTCGGTAGGATACTGAAAAAAGTCCTAGTAAACTCGTTATCCTTTGACAATCTAGTGAAAAGAGGAAACTTGTAAGACCAAGTAACCTTTTCTGATTGTACCCGCGAATTGGTCGCAACAAAGTGATTTCAGTTCGTTTAAAGTGACTAAAATCGGTATCCGCACAAGAGCCTGTGCGATCGGAGTTAATTTAAAGACCTAATTTTGTGGACCGCTTCGTAAAGTGAGACCTCCACTAAGGTGTAATACAATTAAAAGGCGCACAGTGCAGTTCACTAAGACATAAGTCTCGACATACTGTAGCAGTCGGTGAACAAAAACAGTAGCCCACTAAAATCAAAAGTGCGACCGCTACTATTGTATAAAACAATAAAAAGTTAAAACAGTGCAGTTCACTTAAGGCATAAGTCTCGACATAATGCAGCAGTCTGTGAACAAGAACAGAAACTAACTTACAAATAAAACTAAAATGGAATTACCAGAAAATATGACTCAATTACTTCGGCAAATACGCCAAGTACCGAAATTCTCTGGAGACCCATCGAATCTTAGCTCGTATCGAATACCTGTTGAACTTATACCCTTCAAACGACGCTCGACAGAAGGCGGTTATATTTGGAGCCATCGAACTTCAAATTGTCGGAGATGCGGAAAAGGTTACCCAATTTGGAATGCACAACGAATGGACAACTTTAAGAGACGCCCTAATCACGGAATTCAAGACTCAGACGCCCCTGGAGGATCTACTAGGAAGACTGTATCGCACACCTTTTAAGGGTAACTTACGTCTATTCTGTGAACAATTAGAAGATAAGTCCAGTATAATTATAAATAAGTTAGCATTAGAGAATGACCGAAATAATATGGTGGTTTATACACAATACAATTCAACGCTCACTCCCCGATAGGTTGTTCATGACCTTAGCGAGGTATGACATTTCAACCGTTCAAAAACTAAGGCAAACCGCCCAACAAGAAGGTCTATACGAAGACCCAATTTCAAAAACATTCGATAGTCAGCCAAAACTTAACTCAAATCCACCTAACACCTATAAACATACAAACATTAACCAAATCAAAAACACTCACCCCAACCAACGTCCCTTTGTTCCATTAAATCCCACACAGACCCAAAACACTAACGTAAACAATCAAACCCCTTTTAGACAAATTCCTCCGACCAGACAACAGCAACTTAATCAGTACAGAAATTTATACAACGGATTCAGAACAGACTTACTTCAGGACCGTCAAAACGACACCCGAAACTACTATCAGCCCCCCAACAACCAAGAGTGCCAAATAAGCGTTTTAGAGAAAGCAGCGAACAATCGCGTATGTAGACAAATGAAAATTTTTACCAGCACGAATTAGATTACGATAACGAAACTGAACACTACATTAATAACGACGAACAGTTCCACGAAGATCAATTACAGAATACAGAATTGTTTACAGATCAGCAATATCAACAAGCTGAAAATTTTCCAATACCAGCCTGGGATCCCACCAATACATAGAGATCATGTTTAATAACCACAGATATAGATGCATAGTTGATACTGGCTCTTCGATAAACTTGATGAGCTCAAACTTTTTCAATCTTCAAGTTAAAGATGAGCAAATAACTGTCCGAAGTATGACATTCTATTCTAAATTAAATAAATATGTAGACCTTCCAGCCAACGGTCTTTTTCAACAAACGCAAAAATTCTATATTCATTCATTTTCACCTTATTATGATATTCTGTTAGGAAGAAAAATACTAATGGAGAATAACGGTTTAATAGACAGAAACAATAATTAACGAAAGAACATTCATTCACAAAGAATTAGATCCATGTGATGAGAACTCTTCGGAAAACTTTAATGCACTCTTACAAGAAAACAACTTTACATCAGAAATAAACTATGCCATGAACAACAACATAGACTCAGAACACACATACAGACTAGAAAATTTAAATAGTGAGGAAAAATACAGACTTACAAATTTATTAAAAGAGTTCAATGACATTCAATATTCCAAAAATGAAAACCTTACATTCACAAGTATAATACGTCACGATATAAAAACCTCTCATGAAAACCCAGTTTACAAAAGACCACACTCGTACCCGTTTTCCTACGAAGCTGAAGTAAATAAGCAAATTGAGGAAATGTTAAAACAAGGCATTATACGCGAAAGCGACTCCCCTTATTGCAGTCCATTATGGATTGTCCCCAAAAAGATGGATGCCTCTGGCAAACCGAAATTCAGGTTGGTCGTGGACTATCGAAATCTAAATGAAATAACAATAAATGATAAATTTCCGATTCCTAACATGGACGAAATACTAGGCAAATTATGAAAATGCCAGTATTTTACTACAATTAACTTAGCAAAAGGCTTTCATCAAATCGAAATGGACCCTAAGTCTATACCAAAAACGGCGTTTTCGACCAAACACGGTCACTATGAGTACACTCGCATGCCATTTGGCTTAAAAAATGCTCCTGCAACCTTCCAACGGTGCATGAACTACGTCCTAAAAGATCTCATAAATAAGCATTGCCTGGTTTATTTAGATGATGTGATCATCTATTCAACATCTCTGAACGAACACCTTGACTCACTGAGGAAGGTTTTTGAGAAACTTAAAGAAGCCAATCTTAAACTCCAATTGGACAAATGCGAATTTTTAAAAAAGCAAACAAATTTCTTAGGTCATATTATAAGTCCAGAAGGCATACGACCTAATAAAGAGAAAGTTAAGGCAATCGAAAAATTTCCTCTCCCAAAGACACCAAAAGAAATCAAATCTTTCTTAGGCTTATGCGGATACTAGCGTAAGTTCATTCCAGACTTTGCAAAGATTGCAAAACCTCTGACAATATTTCTAAAAAAAGGAGCTAAAATAGACACAAGAAACGAAGAATACAATAAATCATTTGAAAAATTGAAAACACTCATAATGAACGACCCAATTTTGATTTGCCCTGATTTCACAAAAACATTTCAAGTCACTACTGACGCTTGCAATTTCGCCATAGCACTATTGAAAAAGAACTATTAACAATCGTTTGGGCAACCAAATATTTCCGCCCATATTTATATGGGAGTCTCGATCGAACTCTCGCCGAGTGAACCCGTGCCTACGGACAACCGCGCTGCGTAAAGCCCACACGTACAACAACAACGACACCGTCACTGATAAGGCCGACCTTATCTTCGCCCACGCGCTGTGATTGGTCGCCGCGATCTGGTGATCGTAAAACGTGCGCCTGTTCGCACCTACACACGCGCAACCGCGTGTGCGTGTTCTAGTAAACAAATAAACTGCCAAAAGGGACAGCGAAAACAATCAGCGCCAACGCAGTACAGGCTGCTCAAAAGGCAGTTTTGTCTGCACAAGTGCCCGTTCTCCCCTCTCCCCCCGCCACCAAGATGGACTGGCAATCCGCCCCCCGCCCCCCGAGATCTCCTAAGGCAGCCGCTCCGCCTAGGAAAAAGGCCAACGGAGCAGCGAAAAACGGAGGTAGGTCCAGCGACGACTCCAGCACGACCACCGAGCCGGGCGAAATCAAGCGTAAGACCGCCAGGAAGCCCAAAGAGGCCAGCAAAGATGCACCCAGCACCAGCGCAGCAGCCCGGGCGAAGCTAATCCGGACGGAAAGGCTGAAGGGCAACGCATTTGCCCTCCTCTCTGGAGACGACAGCGACGATGACAGCGTCGACGATACGCCCCAGGAGAAACGCCAACCCGCCCCGCCGAAAAATCAACCCGACCAGAAAAAGACCATTAAGCCGCCGCCCATATTCATCCCCGACGTCACCGACATAAAGGCGCTTATTGATTTAATCATTGAGGTTGCCGGTAAAGAGACTGAGTTCTCATATAAGGCCACAAGGGATAACAACATTCGGGTTCTGATGCCGGACAAGGCCACCTACTCCGCGCTCAAAACCCGCCTCGATGTCGACCAAAAACGGTACTTCACGTACCAGCCCAGGGACGAACGTGCCTATAAAATCGTGGTGAAGGGCCTGCACCACTCCACGTCGCTGAGCTACTTAAGGGAAGAATTAGGCGAAATGGGGCACACAGTGAGAGACGCCCGCAACGCCACCGGACACCTGAGCAAAACCCCATTGCCTATATTTTTCATTAATCTCGAGCCAGCCGCTAACAACAAGGCAGCCTTTGACATCAAGAGGCTATGTAGGTCCGTCGTGACAGTGGAACCCCCACGGAAATTCAATGACATACCTCAGTGTTTTAGGTGCCAAGGCTATGGGCACAGCCAGATTGCCGATTGGATGCGCGCTGCGTCAAATGCGGGGAAGACCATATCTCCGCTGTGTGTGGTAAGAAGAAGGAAGAGCCGGCATGCTGCGCACACTGCCAGGGAGCTCACCCGGCTTCATATAGAGGATGCCCGGCCTACAAGAAGGCTAAGGCAAACATCGCTCCAAAGGCACCCCGCCCAGCCCAGTGGCACGGCCCTCGACAAACACAATCCCATCCGTTGTTCGACACCAACGTGACAAGTTATGCAGACATAGCCAAAGGGTATGTGCGGCCACTGCAACCGCACCAACAGCAGTTCACGCCAGAGTCCCCCAAGGAGGATCACCAAGCGGCAGTCTTCATGTTCAGAATGGAGAAACTGCTAGAGAAAATGATGGACAAGATGTTCACTCAACTGACGGCAATGGTTAGCGCCATCCTGTCCCAGGTCTGCAGCAAGTAGGCCTGCACATAGCCTTCTGGAATGCCAACGGCCTGGTCAGACACAGGCTCGAAGTGGAACACTTCATGCTAACAAATGCAATAGATATCATACTCATATCGGAGACGCACTTCACCAACAGGTCGTATATCCATTTAAGGGGCTACGACTTCATTCACGCTAATCATCCTAGTGGAAGAGGTCACGGAGGAGCGGCCTTATTAATCAAAAAGGGCATCAGATACAACAGGGAAGCTACTGTGAAGGAGGACTGGGTGCAGTGCGCCAAGGTGGACGTAGCCAGCCCACTAGGCAAAGTCACCATTGCCTCAGCCTACATCCCCCCTAAAAGCAAGGTTACCGAGGGCCAATTTAACACGCTCCTGAGCGACATGGGGGAGAGGTTCATCCTCGCCGGAGACCTCAACGCCAAACATCGGTGGTGGGGCTGCCGAACTAATAACCCCAAAGGAAATGCCCTACTCAGGTGCGTTCACACTATGGGGATTGACTGCCACTCCACAGGCGAACCCACCTATTGGCCCACGGACCTACAAAAGCATCCGGACATTCTCGACATAGCGCTGTCCAAGGGCATCGATCGAGCCAAGATAACTTGCCACCCAAACGCCGACCTATTTTCGGACCACAGCGCGGTTGAGTTGTTCCTTAACCTACCGGTGCAGAAAAGGGCAGCTCGACCAAGAATGTTTAGGAAAAGCACCCACCTGGAGGCGTACAAGGAGTGGCTGGTCGAAGCAATAAACCCGAACGTGGACCTATCCTCGGCAGAGCAAGTCGACGCCAGCATCGACAAACTGACCAACGAAATGCACAGCGCGGCTGAGCACGCCACACCAAGGGCCACAGGCACACCTAGGCCCCCCCACAGGGATATACACCTGTGGTCGACGGAAGTCGCCGATATGGTAGCGGAGAAACGGAGACTCAGGAGGGTTTGGATGCACTCGCGTAACCCACGGGACAAGAGGGCCTTCAATAGAGCGTCCGGTCACCTGGAAGAGGCCTTCACCCCGATTTTAAGGTGCACTCCCGAAGAAATTAACGAAACCCTACATGAGGAGGTTCCGCCGGTACAAATCGACCACCACGACATGGATCCGGTGACGGTTGAGGAAGTAGAAGCGGAGATCCGTGGGCTAAAATCCAACAAGTCACCTGGACTCGAGGCCTCGAGGCGGCCGCCATCAAGCACCTTCCCACACCCTGCATACAACTACTGGCCAACGTCTACAACAGCTGCCTACAAATAGGCCACTTCCCAACACCATGGAAGAAGGCTGTGGTAATTTTAATCCTCAAGCCAGGCAAACCTGAAGCTAAGCTCGCCTCCTACCGTCCGATAAGCTTGCTGGCAATCCTCTCCAAAATATTCGAAAGAATATTATTGCGTAGAGTATTGCCAGAACTGGACGAGGCTGGTTTGATCCCGGATCACCAGTTTGGCTTCAGGCGCTCTCACTCCACCCCAGTTCAATGTCACCGGCTGGTCAGTAAAATTCTGTGCCGTGCTGCTGGACATCAAGCAGGCGTTCGACAGGGTCTGGCACCCGGGACTTTTGTTGAAGATCCGCAGGCACCTCCCCCACCCGTACTACACCCTGCTACAATCCTACCTAGAGGGTAGGACATTCGTCGTGCGAAGTGGAGAAGCCTACTCGGGCACCAAAACCATTAACGCCGGAGTGCCACAGGGGAGCGTCTTAGGTCCGATCCTATATACCATATTCTCGGCCGACCTCCCAGTCATCGAAGACGAGGGCCTCCTGGTGGCCACCTACGCGGACGACACCGCATTTCTGGCAACCGCCCGCTCACCCGATGAAGCTGCCGCTACACTACAACGACAGCTTAATACCATTGAGCCCTGGTTGCGCAAATGGTGCATCACGGTGAACGAGGAGAAATCGTCCCAAACCACCTTCGCCCTACGACGAGGAAACTGCCCCCCGGTCACCCTCAACGGAGTAGAAATCCCAAGCGATCCGCACCCGAAATACCTGGGAATGACGCTGGACCGGCGGCTTACTTGGAAGGCCCACATCGACCGCAAAAGAAGGCAAGCCGAGGCTAGACTAAGGCAATACCAGTGGCTACTAAGCAGACGGTCCAAGCTGAAGACCAGACATAAGACACTGGTCTACAGCTCCATAATAAAGCCAATCTGGACCTACGGATGCCAACTGTGGGGAACTGCCTGCGACTCCAACATCAGCAGCATTCAAAAATTTCAAAATAAAGCGCTACGGATGGCCTCGCGAGCCCATCCGTATCACACCAACAAGGCCATCCACGAGGCCCTGGGTGTTCCCATGGTGAAGGACGAAATTGAGAAGACATGCAGACGGCATAAGGACAAGTTGACCAACCACCCCAACACCCTGGCGACCAATTTACTACGCGACAGCCAGCCACGCAGCAACAGAAGACTGCAAATGACGCACCCCCTGGACAGGATTAACGAGATGACACCGAGATGACACCGGCTACTCCACCTCTAAACCCATATGAACAACACCCATGAAATTCTGCTAAAATGATGATGTGTTAACCTGATAGCTTTATATCCTGAAACTTCTATGTAAATCTACAACAATCCCACGATCTGTAACCCCTTCTCCTTGCCAACGTACGCGTCAAAACATTTAATAATTGTCCCTTGCCTGGACAGATTTTAAATATGACACAATAAAGACACCACAAATAAATAATATTTATATGGAGTCCCCTTTGAGATTTTGAGCGATCACAAACCCCTTGTTTGGCTAAATAATATTAAAGAGCCTAACATAAAACTACAACGTTGGCGAATTAGACTTAGCGAATATAATTTCAAAATCAAATATTTAGAAGGTAAACTTAATCATGTAACAGACGCTTTATCTCGCGTCAAAATTGAAGAAAACATGGTAGGCGCAGAAAGCAACGAAACCTACATTGAAATTACAGAAAAACCCATAAACTATTTTGCAAGACAAATTGAATTTATAACAGATAGCGTAGACCAAGTAGAGACAACGAAATACTTTTCCAAAATAAAACTGACCATCAAATACACTGACATGACCCTGACAAAGGCAAAAGATATCCTTATTAAATACTTCTTAAATAATAGCAGTGTTATTTACCTGGAAAACGATAAAGATTTTTTAGTTTTTCAAAAAGCATATCGAGAAACCATTAACCCACATAGTAAAGTGAAAATTCTGAAAAGTATCATAATGTTAAAAGACATAAAATCTTATCCTGAATTTAAAGAATTCATTATTACTCAACATTCTAAATTGTTACACCCTGGTATTGAAAAAATGATACGATTATTTAAAGAAACTCACTATTTTCCCGATTATAATAAACTAATTCAAAACATTATCAATGATTGTGAAGTCTGTAACCTTGCAAAGACAGAGCATAGACCAACAAAACTAGTTTTCGAAATAACTCCAGAGACAAATAACCCACGCGAAATTTATGTTATTGACTTTTATGCTATTGACAACGAACAGTACTTATCTTGTATAGACGTTTATTCAAAATTTGCTTCACTTATTAAAACAAACAGTAGAGATTGGTTAGAGGCAAAACGAGACCTTACTAGAATTTTTAACGACATGGGAAAACCACAGAAAATTAAAGCAGACAAGGACTCCGCGTTTATAAGCACTTCTTTAAAAACTTGGCTAAACAACGAAGACATACAAATAGATATTACCACAAGTAAAACAGGAATAGCGGACATAGAACGCCTTCATAAAACCATAAATGAAAAAATCAGAATTATCAATACTGAAAACAATAGAGAAAATAAAGAATATATATACATATACAACCAAAAGACTAAACATAACACAACCGGACAGATACCGGCTAACATCCTTCTTTACGCAGACACACCTACTTATGATACCCAGATGATTAAAGAAATAAAAATCAAAAATCTAAACAAAAAACGACAGGATTTCGAAATCGACACAAAATTTGAGACAAGCACCCTTAACACGCGCAAAATCAAAGAATCCCTTTAGAAAAACAGGCAGAATAGAACAATTAGACGAAAAACATTATAACGAAAATAATAGAGGTCAAAACGTTATTCATTATAAAAGCAAATTTAAAAAGAACAAGAGAGAACGCTATAGTCGAGTTCCCCGACTATCTGATACCCGTTACTCAGCTAGTGGAAGTGCAAAGGAGAGTCTTCAACAGTTTTTAGCGATTTGTGGGCGTTAGAGTGGGCGTGGCAAAAAGTTTTTTGGCAAATCGATAGAAATTTACAAGACCAATACAAAAATGAAAAAATATCAAAACATTTTTCAAAAGTGTGGGCGTGGCAGCTTTGGGCGGTTTGTGGGCGTTAGAGTGGGCGTGGCAAAAAGTTTTTTGGCAAATCGATAGAAATTTGCAAGTCTAATACAAAAATGAAAAAATATCAAAACGTTTTTCAAAAGTGTGGGCGTGGTAGCTTTGGGCGGGTTGTGGGCGTTAGAGTGGGCGTGGCAACATGATTCGACAAACTTGCGCTGCGTCTATGTCCCTGGCGTCTGTATGCTTAATCTCAACTTTCTAGTTTTTGTAGTTCCTGAGATCTCGACGTTCATACGGACAGACGGACGGACAGACGGACATGGCCAAATCGACTCGGCTATTGATCCTGATCAAGAATATATATACTTTATATGGTCGGAAACGCTTCCTTCTGCCTGTTACATACTTTTCAACGAATCTAGTATACCCTTTTACTCTACGAGTAACGGGTATAAAAAGAAAGTTAATGACAGCAAATACTTGCAGCAAACCGACACCTCCCAATCATCGGACTCATAATCACCATAATAACTTGTATTGCGACACAAACTACAGCAGGAACAATCGAAATCAACCCAATAGAAAACAATCTGGAACAATACAAATCCCCATCACCTTTATGCATCACTGTCTTACATAAATATTACAGAATATGTCCATAAATATTACAGAAGTTGAAGAAACAT
This sequence comes from Drosophila santomea, assembly GCF_016746245.2. Taxonomy (NCBI): domain Eukaryota; kingdom Metazoa; phylum Arthropoda; class Insecta; order Diptera; family Drosophilidae; genus Drosophila; species Drosophila santomea. The sequence goes on from NW_025319001.1 coordinate 979,215, forward strand.
TTAATAGTATAATTAAACAATGTCAAGAATTTAAAAATGTCACACAAATTAAATATTTAACCGAGAAAATGGAAAGAGAAATAAATGGCATACGCATCTCAAAACGAAACAAACGAGGACTGGCTAACTTTGTAGGTTTCACATTAAGATATTGTGAGGAGTCTTAAAACTCCCCACAAATCCGGGTGTAGGAGATCGGCATAGCAACAGCGAAGACGGCTGGAATGCGAGAGGAGCCAAGGGCGGTCAGGTCGAACGGTAAATAATGGACCTTGGACCCCGGCAAAGCGGAGAGACCGTGAATTAACGGTACCGCGCTGGACCTTGGACTCGAACCCGCCAAGGGCGTAGAGGTCATACGGTAACGGTGCGGACTTTGGACAGGCACAAAGAGGACGCACCGTGAACTAACGGGACATGTTTGGACCTTGTACCCGAGCGAGCCGTGTGCAAAACGGGAAATAACGGGATTCCCGCAGCCGATATAAGGGACGGCGCCGGCGCAGCTCGGGACAGTCAAGAAGAAGTACGCGAGGGCCTTACAGCCATACGGAAAGCGAAGAAGTACGCGAAGAGTCGATACCGAGTGACAGTGAAACGACGGGAACACAAGTGCGTCAAGCGGGCATCCAGAGTGGATCGCCGCACGTGAAGATCAGCGAAGGACGAGCGAACACAAGGACCTAGCGTGGTCAGAAAGGGACAGTGGAGTCAGTGGTCGCAACGGTGGTTCGGAGGGAAGCGCTAGCCTAACTCGTGGACGATACACCCTGCCCCATAACATCCTAAGCCCCGGTCGAGCCCGCAGGCTATCCTTCGGCGAGGACCTAGCCTAGTCAGAAAGGGACAGTGGAGTCAGTGGTCGCAACGGTGGTTCGGAGGGAAGCGCTAGCTTAACTCGTGGACGATACACCCTGCCCCATAACATCCTAAGCCCCGGTCGAGCCCGCAGGCTATCCTTCGGCGAGGACCTAGCGTAGTCAGAAAGGGACAGTGGAGTCAGTGGTCGCAACGGTGGTTCGGAGGGGAGCGCTAGCTTAACTCGTGGACGATACACCCTGCCCCATAACATCCTAAGCCCCAGGCGAGCCGGTACGGATCCCCGTCGGCAGCGACGCAGACGTACGACGGAAGGACGACGAGGGAGCAACGACGTGCATCCAGCGGCGAGGATCACCGAATCCTGGTCAACAAGTGACGATAAATAAAAGTGGTTAAATCTGAGAATCTGTCTTCTTCTTGGTCGGGCAATCACACAAATCATAAATTTGGTAGGACGAACAAACAAAATCTCTGAGCTAGCCGTTGCATTTCGTAGCGAGCCGAAATAAGAAAAACAGTTCGTTACATCTGGCGCCCAACGTGGGGCCGGGAAAATGCTGACACAGGTGCCGGAAGAACCGTGGGCCACCGTATGTGCGGACTTTGTGGGCCCATTGCCGAGGTCAAAGCACGGCAATTCGATGCTGCTGGTCCTGGTGGACAGGTTCTCCAAGTGGACCGAGATCGTTCCGATGCGTAGGGCGACCACCGAGACGCTGCGAAAGGCCGTGCGAGAGCGGATAGTGGCCAGGTACGGAGTGCCAAAGGTCATGATCACGGACAACGGAGTCCAGTTCACGAGCAGGGCATTCAAGAGGTTTTTGGAGGAGCTGGGTGTAAAACACCAGCTCACGGCTCCATACACTCCACAAGAAAACCCGACCGAAAGGGCCAACAGGACCGTGAAGACGATGATCGCGCAGTTCACGGGGGCCGATCAGAGGACATGGGACGAGAACTGGCCAGAGCTGCAGTTGGCGGTGAACACGAGCGTGGCAGAAACCACTGGATACTCGCCGGCATTTATAACGCAGGGAAGAGAACCGAGGCTGCCGAATGCGTTGTTCGACGAACAGACGGCCGGAACGGGCAGATGTCCACAGACGCCGGCGGAAAACGCGGGAAAACTGAAGGAGATCTTCGAACTGGTGCGGAGGAACATGGAAAAGGCAGCGCAGGATCAGGCGCGCCACTATAATCTCCGGAGGAGGCCGTGGAAACCCAAGGTGGGCGAAACTGTGTGGGCCAAGGAGCACCACCTATCAAAAGCAGCTGAGGCCTTCGCGGCAAAACTGGCACCGAAGTTCGACGGGCCGTTCAAAATATAGAAATTCACGTCGCCGGTGATTTGTATTTTGGAACACGCCACAACGAAGAAGACAAAAACGGCTCATATTAGCGATTTGAAGCCGGGAAGCGCGGGCGCCGGCGGGCCAGAGGACAACGAGAGCGACACACCACAATAAAACCCTTTCGCGAAGAAGGGGGGAAGACGATACAGGGTATCGAGAAGTCGGAAGTCGCAGTTAATCACTCACACACACACACACACACACAAAAGGCCCGTTGGAGCGCGAGAGCGGGACAGGGAGGGTAACGGCTAACGCACACGATTGCGAATTCCGTAGGAGGCAGGTGCACGGAGGAGAATCCCGTTACCGGTACAGGCCCCGCGGAATAACGGCGGAAAGGAATAAATCGAAAACCGAGGTTTCGTCGCGGCGGAAAAAGCTAGAGGCTTTCTTTTGAAATCAAGTCGGCACGAGATGAGCAGCTACGTAGAGAACAACCGGGAGGTGAGGGTGACCGGCACCGGGGAACAGCCCGGAGCGATATGGAGGGCGGACTCCGAGTCCTACCTCCAGCTTCTGGCGTCACCTTTGGTGTCGCGATCCCCATCCCCGGTCCAGGAGGACACGGAGGAGGTGCCCGACACGGAGCTGTCGGAGGACGAGGCGATGGAGGCGATCCACGAAGAACCCGTGGATTACGTGTCCCTCTCCTCAGAGAGCGAGGAGGACGACGGGGGTGAGACCGTCACCCCGGTGGTATCCTCGGAGGAGGACGAAGGAAACCGGAGCGCGAAGGCGAGGATGGCCTACCGCAGCGTGCGGCGGGCGACACAGGGCCACGGTCGGATTCGGCTGGGAGAGGCGATGCCGTCGAAGGACCCGCGGGAGGTGCGCGAGTTCGCGGAGGCACGGATCGCCACGCTGCGGCGGTTCGAGCGGATGGTGGTGGAGCGGAAGGCAGCCGACGCCGCCACCCCAGGATGAGGAGGGGCCCCGGTGCGAGCGGCAGCAGTCCTGGGAAGTGGACCAGGCGCACGTCGCGCAAACACTGCGCACGATCGGCCTGGGCGGCCGCCGGTGGCACCAGCAAACGGTGACCTGGACGTGGCCCGCACCGCCGGAGGACACGCCGGAGGCCCGCGTGTGGGAGGAGGTGGGCGCGGTCGGATGGAGGCCGGTGGAGAAGCGAGCGCGCGACCCGCAAGTTCGCGCACGGGTAGAGGTCGAAGACGCGGGAGAGAACCCGGAGAAGGGTCCGTGGGTGTGGCCCGTACCACCACCACCGAAGCTCGCGCGGCAGGAGTCGTGCCCCGAGGCAAGACCGCCACCGCAGCGACCATGCCTCCGCAGGCAGCAGTCGCTGGGCGGGAAGCCATGGAAGGAGCTCGAGCGCGCGGAGTGGCCACCCAGAGTGGTCGAGGAGGCCGAGGCCCAGGCGAGAAGAAGCCACAAGGACCGCTGGGCCAAGCTGTTCGCGCTGGACGGCCAGCGGTTCCGGCTGAAGGTGCGTCGCGGCGGGGGCATTCAAGTATACGTGCCTGAATAAACACAAAAAAAAAAAAAAAACGAAAACGACGACTGAGAGTTGTGGGTCAGGGGAGGGTAAGGGCACTTTGTTGCTCACAGTAAAAAAAATAGGTGCGAGTCATCTTCAGCAGCCAACAGGCACGCGGGCCAGCGAGCGGACGCGGGGCCAGGCACGCGGGCCGGCAAATCGACGCGAGGCTGCCGCAGGCGCGGAGACGGAAGAGGAGGCCTCCAGGGCGCTTGAGGACCAGGGGCAGCCGCCCGGAGCATGTAGGGGCATTTCATCCGAGATCCCTGAAGAAGGGCCTCCCGGGTGCCCGTGTCCAGGGCCGGCAACCCTGGAGCATTAAGGGGCTTCATGGCATGTCCGAGGAGCTACAAAAAAGAGAGGATGTGTAAATATGGCGGTTTTCTTACAATAAGGAGACACCGAAGCAGAGGACCGCCGGAAGCAGCATTCTGTTGAAATCTTCCGAAGAAAGGGGGAGATGTGAGGAGTCTTAAAACTCCCCACAAATCCGGGTGTAGGAGATCGGCATAGCAACAGCGAAGACGGCTGGAATGCGAGAGGAGCCAAGGGCGGTCAGGTCGAACGGTAAATAATGGACCTTGGACCCCGGCAAAGCGGAGAGACCGTGAATTAACGGTACCGCGCTGGACCTTGGACTCGAACCCGCCAAGGGCGTAGAGGTCATACGGTAACGGTGCGGACTTTGGACAGGCACAAAGAGGACGCACCGTGAACTAACGGGACATGTTTGGACCTTGTACCCGAGCGAGCCGTGTGCAAAACGGGAAATAACGGGATTCCCGCAGCCGATATAAGGGACGGCGCCGGCGCAGCTCGGGACAGTCAAGAAGAAGTACGCGAGGGCCTTACAGCCATACGGAAAGCGAAGAAGTACGCGAAGAGTCGATACCGAGTGACAGTGAAACGACGGGAACACAAGTGCGTCAAGCGGGCATCCAGAGTGGATCGCCGCACGTGAAGATCAGCGAAGGACGAGCGAACACAAGGACCTAGCGTGGTCAGAAAGGGACAGTGGAGTCAGTGGTCGCAACGGTGGTTCGGAGGGAAGCGCTAGCTTAACTCGTGGACGATACACCCTGCCCCATAACATCCTAAGCCCCGGTCGAGCCCGCAGGCTATCCTTCGGCGAGGACCTAGCGTAGTCAGAAAGGGACAGTGGAGTCAGTGGTCGCAACGGTGGTTCGGAGGGAAGCGCTAGCTTAACTCGTGGACGATACACCCTGCCCCATAACATCCTAAGCCCCGGTCGAGCCCGCAGGCTATCCTTCGGCGAGGACCTAGCGTAGTCAGAAAGGGACAGTGGAGTCAGTGGTCGCAACGGTGGTTCGGAGGGGAGCGCTAGCTTAACTCGTGGACGATACACCCTGCCCCATAACATCCTAAGCCCCAGGCGAGCCGGTACGGATCCCCGTCGGCAGCGACGCAGACGTACGACGGAAGGACGACGAGGGAGCAACGACGTGCATCCAGCGGCGAGGATCACCGAATCCTGGTCAACAAGTGACGATAAATAAAAGTGGTTAAATCTGAGAATCTGTCTTCTTCTTGGTCGGGCAATCACACAAATCATAAATTTGGTGGGACGAACAAACAAAATCTCTGAGCTAGCCGTTGCATTTCGTAGCGAGCCGAAATAAGAAAAACAGTTCGTTACAATATCTTTTTGGCACACTAGACGAAGACGACAGACAACATATTGAACAACAAATTTCGACTCTATCACAAGACACAGTACAGGTCAGCACTCTAAACCACGTTATTGACAGTCTCAATGATGGCATAGAAATAATTAACAACCAGTCCAATTCTTTGAAAAAGGAACAAAAATTGAATCTATTAATATTTAATATTTAACATTTTTCCGAATATATCGAAGACATTGAAATGGGTTCACAACTAACACGACTAGGAATATTTAATCCTAAACTACTAAAACATGAAAATATTGGCAACATTAATTACAAAAATCTGATAAACATAAAAACTTCCGCTTGGTATTACGTACCTACTAATGAAATATTCCTAATGTCCCACATTCCTATGAATTCAATTGAACGACCAACTTTCATCATTGCACCTTACCCCGACAATAATGGCCAAATTATTAAGGAAAATATTGAAGGCAAATTCTACTCACATAACAACTATGTTCTAAATACACTAACAAAGAATATTGTCAAAGACCATTGCATAGCTAACATAATAAAACACGAAACACAAACTTGTACTTTTCAAAAATATCGTAAACAATCCTATATTCAATACATTAAACCAAATATACTTATAACCTGGAATATGACCAGAGAAAAACTTTATCACAATTGTAACGGTCAAGAGATTTATATTGAAAATAATAAAATTATAAAAATATCCAACTGCACAGCAGAATTAAAACAAATTACAATATCTAATAGTATTCAACAATACACAAATGTAATATTTACTGAACACAATGTAACAAAAATCGAACCAATGTCACACATAGAAATTAAAGAAATTAAACAATAAGAGTAACACAATTTACAGAAACATACTAATAATCTTCATATCTGTTTTAGTTTTAATTTACATATTTTACTTTTATATGAAATGTAAAACAGCGCCACACAAAATTATTATCTCTTAAATAAAACCAAGTAAAACCACTAACAAAAATATGGAAAAAGAAACAGAGACAAAAACAGAAATAGCTGAAATTGCAAATCCAGTACCACACTTATATCCAGAAATAATCGCTTGAGGACAAGCTAATATCTAAAAGGTGGGGGAGTGACATATTCATTTCTTCATACGACATATTCACTCTTCATATAAAAAAGCTAAAGCCGATCTTTTGGAAAGCTTCACTCTCCAAAAGCCTCATAAATAACATTCCCCCAAGATACGAACCGCTTAACGGTAACGAGCTTAATGATCTGTTAAGCTTGACATATAAAGCTAAGTAGAACTTAAAAGGCTTATGTTAATCCTCTGTAAAAGGTTTGCTGGGCCGAAAGAATACCTTTGTAAATTAGTTCTTAACTGACCTCTGGTGAAACTTATTCAAATAAAGATCATAAAAAAGGAAAATATATTTTTTTTTATTAAATCTATCACCAAAAAAGTTTATTATATATACTTTATATGGTTGGAAACGCTTTCTTCTGCCTGTTACATACATTTCAACGAATCTAGTATACCCTTTTACTCTACGAGTAACGGGTATAATAACACAAACGAAATAAAGTGCTGTATAATTAAGGAAAACAATTGGAAATTGATACATAGCTGGATATTGCAACTATCGACGTCACCTGGGCCACAATTGACAGAACCAAGAGGACTCCCGCTCTGATGGTGACTGGCGCAGCCGGAAAACGGAATGAATTTACACAAGATTATATTTCAGATTATGCAGTGAGTAGAGTGCAGTGGAAAATAAATTAAAAGAAACATGTAGCAAATATACACATCTTAAAACTATAAAACAGTGATCGGGTATATATAATATAACGAAAACATACAAACAAAAGCGCATATCACAAAAATACACACACACAAAACACATAAGCAAAATTAAACTATACACATTTAAATGACCAACAGTATATGCCGCAAATATAAACAGTGACGTGGTGGCGAAGTCAAAAGCTGACGACGAAACTACATTGTAAGTATTTAGTTGTATTTAGTTGTATTCAGTTGCTATAGTCGAGTGGAGTATAGCAAAGATCAATCGCTAATATTGCTATACTTATACATTCGCTTTAACAAGACATCAAACGATGATGTCACTGTTGTTGTAAAATAGCTGCACAAAAGAATACCACACAATTTTAAACACATTAGTGCCGTAGTGAAAGAGTGAAGTGTGGTAATGATCAAACGCTGATACTTACTTACTAAAAGTAGCAATATATATCGCTGATATTAGACTATAAAGAATGCTGATACGATCGGAATAGAAGTATACATACATATGTAGTATGCGCAAGTTATCAAACCCATGATTCAGGGGCCCTTGCCCAAAGCAATTTCATCACCAAGCTTTTAATCTAAACACAAATCAAAGTTAAAGAAGTTTTAAGAAAAGCTCCTGGCCGAGGTTTGGAGGAAAAGAATCATTCTTAAGCGGTCAGTCTGATTCGGGACGATGTAAAGAAAGGTTGAAAATAAGAAAAGTGTCTTGTAATTGAGAATTAAGTTTAAAAGTTTCACTTCAATAAAATTATATTAAATAAAAAATTATTTTTTTTTAAATAATTATACAACAATAAATTTAATTGGCGCCCAACGTGCGGCGTTGTTCTTAAAAGTTAAATGGAAAAATTAAAACATCCACAATAATCCAACGACATCTAACTACTGTGACAGTGATCGTGGAAAAACTTAATTGGAAATTAATTAATGCGATAATTGGATTAAGAATTTTATATAAAAAAAAAGGAGGACTGAATACTTAATACAAATTACAAGAACTCGATTACAAATAAAAAATCAACATCAACCAAAAACTACGAGTGAACAAAACCAGATGAAAGATATAAACTAAAGGAAAAGGAGAAACACCCATGTCAAACTGACTTTTAAATATTTAAAACCAATACACAAAACATTAAAGAAGGAAGGAAGACCATTTGATACGTGAACAAGTTACATTCTGAGAAGGAAGACCCCAACGGGAAATAAGCAGAACAATTTAACTGAAGGAAGACCCCAACAGAGAAAAATCTGAACAATTTAACTGAAGGAAGACCCCAACGGAAGATACACTGAAGGAAGACTCCATCGGAAAGTATCGTGAGCAAAAAAGTAATATTAAGACTTTTAATTAATAAAATAAGATAAAGATAAAGAGAACATTACAAAGTTTTAACATTACTAAATCAATTTTAAAAAATTAATTAAAAGAGAACAATCTGGAAAATTTAATAGAAAGTTTTGAGAATTTAAATTTAAAAATGGCAACCGAAGGTTCAGCACCAAACAATTCTGCGGGCGGGTTATCTAGCGCCAGCAGTCTGACTATGGAATTAATAAACCAAGAAAATTGAAGGGATAGAATAACAATTAACCGCTAACAAAAATGAAGTTGAAGATTATAAAACCCAATCATATGACCGAACTATAAAATGCGAAACTACACTAGAGGTAGTTAAATCTTTACCAAAGTTCACAGGTGAACCAACCCAATATGTAGGCTGGAGAGAAGCGGCAGAAAACGAAATGAGTCTGTATAAAATACCGTTTTAAACTTTCAAGCAATTCTTTCTAGGTTGGATTTTATTTATAATGATAAAAGACCAATCCATATTCTGGAATCAGAATTAAGCGTCCTTAGACAGGGACGCATGACAATTACAGATTTTTACAATGAAGTTAACAAGAAAATTATTGAGCGGCAGAATTTTATAAGAGAAACACCGAGTGTTCGCTGCGGAATTTTATTTGCGACTAAACGATGAACGAAAGAAATGACAAAATTATTATACATATTTTCTTATTCCTAATTCGTTAGAGCGGGATAAATCTATGATCGGTAACGAAATACAAAGCGTGCATTGTATACATACAGGGCATATACAGGGCCTCTATTTTCTACACCCTTCCTCAATGCATGCATGTTTACAAATTATATTTAATACAAATTTAGCATTTTTGTAAACAATTCGTGTTTGGTCTTCGGAAGGTTCTTGGTCAAAATATCTGCTATCATTTCAGTTGTACATTTATATTTTAACAAAACTTTCCCTTCCTTTACGACATCTCTAACAAAATGATAACGTATGTCGATATGCTTCGTTTTGGAATGGTTAACAGGATTCTTGGTTAACGCCTGCGCGCTCAGATTATCGCCATATACGACGATCGGGGTGTTGTCATCTCCGCAGCCAATTTCCAAAATTAGCCTTCGCATGACTATCGCCTCCTTAAAAGCCGCTGACAGTGCCATGTACTCCGCCTCAGTACTGCTTATCGCCACGCTTCGCTGCTTTTCTGAACGCCAAGAAATTGGACCACCGGCCAACAAGTAGATGTAGCCAGTGTAAGACTTCCTGTCAAGCCTATCTCCTGCCCAATCCGCATCCACGTATCCACAGAACGATTGACCACATTGCTGATAATGTAATTTCACGTCAACTGTGGACGAGAGATACCTTAGGATGTGCTTTATGCCAGCCATGTGCTCAGCATGCGGATTTTGGTTTCGTTGAGCCAATTTGGACACTGAATGCAGTATGTCCGGTCTTGTTGTCAGAGCTAGCCACATAAGTTCTCCCACCACAGATTGATAGACCGTGGGATCCACCTTTTTGCACTTGTCGCTGGTGCAATCTATCTGGAAACCTGCATCCAGGGGAGTTTTTGCTGACTTGCATAATTCGCTTCCATGGGTTCGCAATAAATCCTTTATATATTGCGAATGTCCCAAAGTAATGGCTCCAAGGTCGCCTTCTCGCTCGATTTCCATTCCCAGGAAATGGCTCAACGGACCCTTGTCAACGCACTCAAACGATTGTGAAATGCTGTTTTTAATTTCCACCAAATCCTCGTGCGATTGGCAAGCTATAAGTATATCGTCAACATATACAAGAATTAGTGAAAGGTTACCTTGTCCGCTCAGTTTGTATAAACATGGCTCGTTGTTGCAGGAGATAAATCCCATATCCACCAAAACGCTATTTAGCTTTTCGTTCCAGGCCCTTCCTGACTGCTTTAAGCCGTATATTGCTTTCCTCAGCACCAATACCTTGTCAGGATTCTTCTCGTCAATATATCCCTCCGGCTGCTTCATGTAAACCGTCTCTCTTAGATCGCTGTTGAGATACGCCGTGCATACATCCATCTGATGAAGATATAGCTTAAGCTCCGCGGCCAGTGCTATCATTAGACGCACACTCTCCAGTCGGCATACCGGCGAAAAAGTTTCCAGGTAATTTACGCCAAACTGCTGGGAGCATCCCTTTGCAACCAGACGAGCTTTGAAACGTTCTATTTGCCCATCCTTATCTCGTTTCACGTTGAAAACCCATTTGCAACCAATTGCTCTCTGATTCTTCGGTAAATCAGCAATCTGCCAAGTTTGATTGGCGACCAGGGAATCATATTCCTTAGCCATAGCTTCGCGCCATTCCATGGCATGCGAACTTTCCACCGCCTCTTTGCAGGTCAAAGGGATCGGAACATTTTCCGAAACAAGAGCGCCCAAGATGTTATATTGTTTCTTTGGACGTCCAGGTTTTCCAGTTCGGACAATCTTGGGGCGACCAGGACCTCTGCGTGCCTCTTCTAGGACCAGCTCTTCATTATCATCAGCACTCTCATACTGATCTATGCTCTCATCCGCGCTGCCAGTATCGACGGATATGTCAGATACGGTTTCATCGACTTCGGCCCCATCTCGCTGGCAGGGCTCGTCGAGTTCCTCCAAGTTGATCAGCACAACATCATCTTTGGATGCCGCAGCATGATGTTCATCAAACAAAACATCCCGTTTCTCGACCAGTTGTCGAGCTGCTGGGTCATACAGCCGATAACCTTTGGCTGCCACAGAGTACCCAACCATTATATACTCCTTGCCTTTGGGTTGAAACTTGCTGCCCTTCCTCGGACCTTTGTCCAGAGCAACTGCAAGAGATCCAAATACTTTTAGATGTTTCACGCAAGGCTTCTTACCAGTCCACGCTTCCATAGGAGTCATACTCTTTACCGCGCTGGTCGGAGATCGGTTACGCAGATAAACCGAAGTGTTGACAGCTTCTGCCCAAAAACTATCTCCTAGCCCCGCCTGGACCAGAAGACATCTTGACATTTCCACTAGCGTCCGATTTGCCCTTTCCGCCACGCCATTTTGCTGCGGCGTATGCGGTTTTGTTAGCTGCCTGGCAATCCCATACTTCCTGAGGTATTCATCAAACTGCTTATTGACAAACTCTCCGCCATTGTCACTCCGCAGGCATTTCAGCTGTTTGCCTGTCTGCCGTTCCACCAGATTCTTGAACTCCATGAACTTTGACAGTACCTCGTTCTTCCCACGCAGAAAATAAACAAAAATCCTCCTGGATTTGTCGTCAATGAAAGTAAGAAAATACTTTGAACCTCCCAGAGAAAGTGTTGGGAAAGGTCCACACACATCCGCGTGTATCAGCTCCAAAAGCTCTTTTGCCCCATTACACGTTGTCCTTGGGAATGGTTGAACATGGATCTTGCTAACCATACAAGTTTTGCAGTTAATATTTTCTGGCAAACCAATATTTTCTATGCCGCGCACCATCCCTTTGGAAACGAGTTCTTTCATGCTGGAGAAATTAATGTGTCCGTATCTCTTGTGCAGTAAAATCCCATCAACTGCTGACATGGCGAAACACCCGCTTCGACCACCTTCAAACAAATACAAATTGCCAATCTTTTTGGCTTTCACGATGCATTCTCCATCTTGCACCACCATGGCCTTCTCTAGGTCAAATGTCACCTTGCATCTGTTCTGCACAGCACTGCTCACGGACATGAAATTTCCTGTCATCTTCGGGACGTAGAGAACATTCTTAAGAGTCAACATGCACAGTTCTGTCTGAATCTTGACGTCACCTATACCTTCTGCTTGAAGAAATCCAGCATCGGCCAGTCCGATCTGCTCTGTGTGCTTCTCAAACTTTATGAAAAGCTCCCGTGCACAACACATATGGCTTGTTGCACCGCTATCTAAGCACCACATCGAGTTCGTAAGTTGTTGACGTCACAAGCATGCAGCAGACTGCTTTGTCGATTCACCAAATTTGTTGGCACCGTGCGATTGCTATCTCCTTCGCTCTCACTCCGACACTGGGACTTAATGTGCCCTTGCTCACCGCACCTAAAGCAAACGATATTTTTTCGTTTCTTTTGCCCATACGTCTTTGTCTGCCAATTTTGCCCCTGTGTTGCAGCGAATGCCTTAGTATTGTCAATTCGCTCTTCTGCTATTCCTTTTCGTTCGCTCTCTTCCTTCAACTTTATGGTCAGAATCTCGAAAGTAGGCAACTGATCTCGTGTTTCCATGGCCACCACGAAATGTTCGAATTGTTCTGGAAGACTCGACAGCAAAACGATAGTTCGTAACTCATCGTTTAGCTCTATTCCAACTCCAGCTAGACCATCCAGAATTTCCACAAACTCGCTTATGTATGTCGACATACTCTTCCCCTGCTCCATCCTTTTGTTGAGGAGCTTCTTGTACAACTGTACCTTTCGTACAGGCCCGCTTGGCTGATGTACGTCCCTCAATTTGTTCCATGCCTCCACAGCAGTCGAGCAATTCTTGATGTAGGCCAACTGAGATGTCTTTACACTCAGTGTTATTGTTGCTAACGCCTTATTGTCCAAAGTCACAAAGCTGTGTCCCCCTGGAATGTTCGTTGCTGTTAGCTCTCCTGACGTCACACTCCATAACCCGGAATGCACCAATACAGATCGCATCTGTATTTTCCACGTATCATAGTTTTTCTCCTCTAACTTTTCAATTTGATAAAGAGCACTCATTGTTCTTGATCGTGAGTCACACACCGCTTAATTAAAACTTTATTAAATTCACTAATGCCTGGGCCCATAACCTATTGAGCGGCAGAATTTTATAAGAGAAACACCGTGTGTTCGCTGCGGAATTTTATTTGCGACTAAACGATGAACGAAAGAAATGACAAAATTATTATACATATTTTCTTATTCCTAATTCGTTAGAGCGGGATAAATCTATGATCGGTAACGAAATACAAAGCGTGCATTGTATACATACAGGGCATATACAGGGCCTCTATTTTCTACAAAAATGACATTGCCGAACGCTTTGACTAAGTGCCAAGAATTAGAATCAAATAACTTTCGAGCCCAATTCGCAAATAGGTATTATGGCTTCAAAAATGAAGATAAAAATCAGGGAAATAACCTTAGATTTAACCCAGTAAATTCTAGACAGAATAACAACACTTCAAATAGAATGAATAATAATAATAACAATTGGAATTTTATCAACAATTCCAAAGATCAACCCCCACCAGAACCTATGGAAGTTGATAGCTCCATTAGGATTCAAAATCGTCCGAATAATAACTACAATCGTCCGAATAACAATTATAACAGGTACAATAATAACAGGCAAAATTATAATAATTTTTCGCAAAGAAATAATTATAATCAAACCCAAACACAAAAAACTGAATCGCAAGTCCCATTAAATAGGGAATCAACTGGGAAAGTTATTCAACCAGCTCAAAAAACTATGAGGGTAAACAACATTAACGAGGACCATTTTTTAGATCAGCAACCAACAGAGGAACGCCTCATATAATAAGGGTGGATAGAAAAACAAAAAGGGGATTAAATATATTAATCGACACTGGGGCCACGGCCTGTTATATTAAAAAGGGAATTTACGAAAGCAAAAATGAACTATCAATATATAAAAGAATATCCACAGTCCATGGGCATTCAATAATAAAATATTATCATATGATAAATATATTTGGTGTTAGATATTTATTTTATGAAATCGAAGGTCTAGAATAAATAATTTCTGACAAAAAACCTAACATAGAAATCAAAAGGTGGTAGTCATTCATAGAAAGCTTAACTCCTAAAATAGTCTACAAACCAGGAACAACAAATGTGGTAGCCGATGCTTTATCAAGAATAAAGTTGAATAATATTACCGAGAGTAATAATGATCAATCAGATGAATCAAGCTCAGATATAAATACTCAGCATTCTGCTGAAAGTAGTTACGAAAATACTATTCAAGAAAGACGCAAACCACTGACCCAGTTTAAACAACAACTGTTGCTAACTACTGGGAGGTTTACGGTACACGAATCACTTTCAGTCTTTGGCAAAATCTGACACATAATAGAATACGACACACCGGAAAACTTAATTACATTATTAAAGGAATATCTTCCTCCTAACACTTTACAGTCGAAGACTTATATCATATCCAATTACCTTTAAAAAGTAACTTTTCAAACAAATTTCTTTATACAAAATTATTTTTACAAGATGTTGAAAATAATGAAGATAAAGCCTTAATTATTGAAGAATCACATTCTCGAGCTCACAGGGGACTCGAAGAAAATTATAAACAAATTAGTAGATTATACTATTGTCCAAATCTATTTATTAAACTAAAAGAGTACATTAAAAATTGCCAAATTTGTAACGAAAATAAATATAATAATATAATAATAATAGGAGGGGCACAAATTCCAACAAAAGAAGGTGAAAACCTTTACATTGACATATATTACGCTCAACATTTAACATTTCTAACCTGTATCGATGCTTATTCGAAATATTTGGTCGTCAAAGAAATTCAAAACAAATTAAATATTGAAAATAAAGTAATGGAATTATTACAACAGTTTCCTAGAGCTAAAATAATTATGATTGATAACGAGCCAAGCTTTACCTCGGCTCAATTCAAATCTTTTGCACAACGTAGCGGACTAGCATTAATCTATGCCGATCCGAGACATAGTACAACGAACGGACAGGTAGAAAGAGCACATTCAACTTTAACAGAACTAGCTTGCTGTATCAAGGAAGAGTTCAATATAATTGATCATTCAGAAATTCTGATAAGAGCCTCCCAGGCATACAATCAAACTATACACTCAGTAACTAATCAAAAACCTTTCGATATACTGTACAATAGAGTTGAACATGAAAATAACCCACAAGCTTTAAAGCTTGGTCAAACTAAAATGTTAGAAGTTCACAATGAAAATAGAAAGATCAAAAATTACCATGTCGGTCAAATTGTTTACGAGAAAAAACACGGGGAACGAAATAAACTGAACCCAAGATATAAAAAAGAAGTAGTTAAAGAGGTAAGACCTAATAAAATTATAATTAACAACAGGAATAGGATTATTCATAAAGATAACATTAATTATACCCGTTACTCGTAGAGTAAAAGGGTATACTAGATTCGTTGAAAAGTATGTAACAGGCAGAAGGAAGCGTTTCCGACCATATAAAGTATATATATTCTTGATCAGGATCAATAGCCGAGTCGATTTGGCCATGTCCGTCTGTCCGTCCGTCTGTCCGTCTGTCCGTCCGTCTGTCCGTCTGTCTGTCCGTATGAACGTCGAGATCTCAGGAACTACAAAAGCTAGAAAGTTGAGATTAAGCATACAGACTCCAGGGACATAGACGCAGCGCAAGTTTGTCGAATCATGCTGCCACGCCCACTCTAACGCCCACAAACCGCCCAAAACTGCCACGCCCACACTTTTGAAAAATGTTTTGATATTTTTTCATTTTTGTATTGGTGTTGTAAATTTCTATCGATTTGTCAAAAAAAATTTTGCCACGCCCACTCTAACGCCCACAAACCGCCCAAAGCTGCCACGCCCACACTTTTGAAAAATGTTTAGATATTTTTTCATTTTTGTATTAGTCGTCTAAATTTCTATCGATTTGCCAAAAAACTTTTTGCCACGCCCACTCTAACGCCCACAAACCTGCACTTCTACTAGCTGAGTAACGGGTATCAGATAGTCGGGGAACTCGACTATAGCGTTCTCTCTTGTTTTTAAATATATTTACCAACAAGTTACCATTTTATTAAAATATTGGTTTTAATTTTTTTACAATTTCCAGTAATTTCCTTATCACTTTCGCAAGATGCAAAATCATTGATTATTCAAACCATGAGTTTTTTCTGTTCAAGGACAAAAAGGATGTTCTTACTTACGAATCCTATAATGAATTATTTCACGTAACCAATTTAAGCTTTTATAAAAAAATAATAAAAATAGAATCTCAAATTATAAAAAGACACCCTAATAGAAGATCACAATGGGAATCAAATACGACTTAGAAGTTATCGAACTACTTTTATCTCAGTTAACACCATCTAGATCCAAAAGGGGAATTAATGAATTAGGTACCATGTGTAAATTGATAGCTGGAACTCCGGATCATGATGACTGCAAAATTTAATCGATACTATTACATTGGCAAAAAATGATGTCTTCAATACAAAAATGTTAAACACGGAAGAAAGAACAAAGACCGGTTATCATCACCGATTTAATGGATATTTCTGTGTTCAAAATTGGAATTCATAAAGACCTACTTATTATTTATATAAAATACCCTATAATCTCTAACAGATGTGACATATACTATGCCAGAGCCATTTCCAAATCAGATGGAAAACTAGCAATAAGCAATCAAGTTGCAAAATGCGATAATACATATTATGAAATGTCTACATTTAAGATCGAACTTTTTAACAACTACAGTATCATTAGTAAAGTAAAAACCTGTTTAACAAAATTATTAAATGGAGAGAAATCAACTTGTAAGAAAATTAGAGAAAAAAATCTAAAAATAGATATCATTCAAGACGGTGCCATTTTTATAAATGGTAACCATATTTTTAACAACTCCCAGTTAAACGGATCTTTCCTTATAACATTTAACGGTATAACCACCATTAATAATATTTCATATACAAATATTAAAAACAAAACAAGAGAGAACGCTATAGTCGAGTTCCCCGACTATCTGATACCCGTTACTCAGCTAGTGGAAGGGAAAAGCAGAGTCTTAAACACAGTTTTTGGCGGTTTGTAGGCGTTATAGTGGGCGTGGCAGAACGTTTCTTGGCAAATCGATAGAAATTTACAAGACCAATATAAAAATGAAAAAATATCAAAACATTTTTCAAAAGTGTGGGCGTATCAGCTTTGGGCGGTTTGAGGGCGTTAGAGTGGGCGTGGCAAAAAGTTTTTTGGTAAATCGATAGAAAATTACAAGACTAATACAAAAATGAAAAAATATCAAAACCTTTTTCAAGTGTGGGCGTGGCAGCTTTGGGCGGTTTGTGGGCGTTAGAGTGGGCGTGGCCAAAAGTTTTTTGGCAAATAGATAGAAATTTACAAGACTAATACAAAAATGAAAAAATATCAACACATTTTTCAAAAGTGTGGGCGTGGCAGTTTTGGGCGGTTTGTGGGCGTTAGAGTGGGCGTGGCAGCATGATTCGACAAACTTGCGCTGCGTCTATGTCCCTGGAGTCTGTATTCTTAATCTCAACTTTCTAGCTTTTGTAGTTCTCGACTTTCATACGGACAGACGGACAGACAGACGGACGGACAGACGGACGGACAGACGGACATGGCCAAATCGACTCGGCTATTGATCCTGATCAAGAATATTAATACTTTATATTGTCGGAAACGCTTCCTTCTGCCTGTTACATACTTTTCAACGAATCTAGTATACCCTTCTACTCTACGAGTAACGGGTATAAAAATACACTAAGTGGAGTATGCATATATATAAATGTATTGTATAGTTGGGTTTCTTTTCTTTTGTGGCACGCTTTAGCTGCTATTAGCCTCTCAGGTTACTTTAAGTGAGCACTTGTTAGGAAAGTCTACGCTGTTGCTTGTTTTCGCCGATTTTCACATTAACGGCCATGCACCAGTTCACTTGTTCTTTTATTTAATTGTTTTCCCGTTAGTATTTTCAATTAAGCACTTTGTGGGAAACCGGATGCAATCCTGTCCAGGGTATGGTGATGGTCCCTCCTCCGCTGTACGGATCTCTTGTACATTTTCACTATCTTTAATAGAGCCAGGAGGATCAGTAAAGCAGCGATGAATTCCAGGGTATGTTGCACCCCTTCTATTTCCTGCTTGTGGTCGAAAACCTCCACGGTGTTTATCACATTTGCTGTGTTGTCGGACTCCTTGCCGCCCATCCTGAGAGTTTCGTGGAACTATGGTCTTCCTTCAAAGTGTGTTTCTTGTTAGTCCTCTTATTTTTTTAAAGGATGATTGCGTCCTTGACATTTTTCTTCGCGACTGGAGTTATCCTTGAGTCTTTCCGGCTATATACTGACGGATAATTGCCTGGGTATATGACATTCGGATGATTACCCGTATTGAATACGGGTGTTTTTCCGAGTAATCTGTGGGTCTTTTTATACCGACATAGAGGTTTTTCTTTTTCTTTGGTCTATGCTAAGTGTTCTCACCTAGAAATCATACTTCTCACTTTCCCCTATTTTAAAATGTTCCCGGAACTGGTGCTGATTTTCTTTACTTTCTGCAATCTATTGCGGCCGCTGACCGGGTCATCGGAGACTCGTTTACTGTCGACTTGCATTTTCCTTGTCGCAATCCAACTGAGTCAACGGGGTGATTGTAC